>NW_023144620.1:10804830-11229387 GCF_012932325.1 Thrips palmi | reverse complement strand
TCAAACAGCGAGGCTGTGCCTGCGTCAAACAGCGAGGCTGTGCCAGCCTCCCACAGCGAGGCTGTGCCAGCGTCAAACAGCGAGGCTGTGCCAGCGTCCAGGGCCGCCGAAAGTACTTTCTGGTGGGGGGGCGGCGAAATTTTTATGAAAAATTGTTGGGTTGCCTACCGTTAAGGGGCAACACCCAATACGGTTTAGACTTCTTTAATAGTGCTGCAAATCCAGCGAGCGAAGCGAGCTTAAAGCGAAAATTCACACAATTCTAGACTTTAACACAACTTTTGCCATTTTTAGAGCTTAATCACACGCTTTATTGGTGGGCGAAGCGAGCCAAACGGCAAAATAATGGAGGAAAATTAAGAAAACGTGCGAGCGAAGCGAGCAAGAAGCCAAAAATCAAAGAATTTGCGACTTTGCTATATTTTTAGGGGTTCCCAAGAACCCCTATTGTCCGAGGTCCGTGGATTCTTCCCCCCCCCCTCTCCGATTTTCAAATAAACAACTCTAAACTATTTCAACCATGAAAAAAACGAAAATTCCAAGTTTTTTCGAAAATTCATCGTGGAAATTTTCCGTAAACGCGAAAAACATAAATTTGCAACAATCGAAAACGAGAACCGTTCATGATATGAAAAAATGGTTCAAATAAAAAATGTGCCACTCCTCAAAACTAAACCTCCTGGCTCATCAAAGTAACAAGAAATCGTATATGTTCTGAGCAAATGGTCAAAACATGAAAAAAAATCTCCATGGCAACGGCATGGTCCCATCGTACCACCCGTCAAAATTTAAAGTCGCCCATTTAAAAAAAATCAAAACGCCGTGAAATTTGAAAATGCTGATGCTAACACATTGCACGGTGTCTCAACGTTGGAACATCTTTAAAGTCTGTCACTACTAAAAAGTTCGTAGCAGAAACGACGCATCAAATTAATTTTCGTGGGTTGGCACCAATATGCTTGCCGTCTGCGCCCTTTCGAAAATCGCGAGGCTGAAAGAACGAACAGGCGCCCATTGAAACTGCCCCTCCATTGTTGCTGAGGTTGGATTGTTTGGCATGCTCTCAAAGGCTGCGGTTGTCTTGTCATGTTTTCCTCGATTTTCAACCAGTTATGGAAACGGGAACACCGTGCAATGCGATTAGCATTGGAATTTTTTTCTCTATTTCGAGCTCAAAATGGCACTTTAGTGTCTGAAAGTGGGGGTGCGATGCCCCCCCACCAGATTTTGGGGGGGGGCAAGTCGCCCCCCCCCCCCCCCCCCCCGCACCCCACTTCCGGCGCCCTTGAGAGCTGTGAGGAGCCCGTTAGGTTAGGACTGGTTGGACCATTATGTTTGATTATAATATCTGTCGAGAGTAGGGTAACATCCGTCGCGAGTAGAGTAAGATCTTTCCCGAGCCCGTTAGGTTTGGTTAGGATTGGTTGGACAGTTTAGATTTAGAATATTAAGTAGCCTTCCGTCGATGCAAGGAAAACTCAACCCAACCAACCCGACAACGGCATCTGCCCTATGACGTCTGCCATTTGGGGGAGTACATTATCCCTAGGGACCAAGTACTCCCCTGCTGGTGGGGGAGTACACCATCCCTAGGGCCAATGTACTCCCCCCTCAAGAGAGGGGGAGTACCTTCACCCTAGGGTCAATGTACTCCCCCTCTCTCGAGGTAGGGGAGTACACTATCCCCAGGGATGGTGTACTCTCCCTAAGGGGGGAGTACATTGTCCCTAGGGATGGTGTACTGGGGAGTAACTCAATCCGGGGAGTAGGATATCCCGCTTACACCGGCCCTCGCTCTCGGCCCTTGGGGCTCGCCTCGCCTCGCCAGCCCTGCGGAGCCCTGCGGAGCCCCGCGGCCCACGCCCCGGCCGCGCTCGTGGACCGCTGCACCGCGCCAAGCGGTCCACAGTGTGCCAGAGGACAAGCGCCGCCGGCCAAAACTCTAGACGCGTTTTGAGCTCCAGAGTCACCAAGCAGTACTCGAACCGAGCGTGTGACCCCATCAATGGATAGCTCTTCGAACGAGGAATCCATTGGTGGGGTCACACGTTCGGTTCGTGTCCTGTTTAGCGACTCTGGAGCTCAAAACGCGTCAAGAGTTTTGGCCGGGTCGGGCCACTGTGGCCCGTCGCGGTTTACCCTCTTGTTTCCGGGTCTCTCATCATCTTGCTACTGGCCTGAGCCACATGCATTTTGAGTGCACGCTAAAAATTACTCAGTTTAGATTTGTTTCCGATTTTCGTCGCTGCCGCGGAGACGGCACCCTAAAATCGGTGCCGCCTGCCGCCGGGAAGGTGACGGACCGACGGACTTCAGACTGGTTCCGAAAGCCGTTTTCGTCGCTCTGTCTCCCTCGCACCTATACGGCACGCCCCATGAGTGCGAGAGAGACGGAGTGACTCTCGGAATCGTTCTGCTGGAGCACGACGTCGCGACACGCGCGCCAAATCGATTTGTGGAACACAATGGGGACGAATAGAGGAACGGAACACGGAGTGGAACACGAGACAAAGGGTGAGGCGGGGCGGGGCGGGGCGGCAGCCTGGACAGGTCCTCTGCAGGCCTTCCAGCGCCCCGGGCACGCCCGGGCGCGGCGGGCCAGATCGGCAGCAGCAGCAGGGCCTTCTTGATGGAGTTGGCACTGCCTCTGCCGGGCTGCGCGGCGCACAGTGGGCCAGAAGACAGGCGCCGGCGGCCAAACCTCGAGACGCGTTTTGAGCTCCAGAGTCGCTAAACAGGACTCGAACCAAACGTGCGAGCCCGCCTATGGACTTTTCGTTCGGAGAGCAATCCATTGGTGGGATCACACGTTCGGTTTGAGTCCCATTTAGCGACTCTGGAGCTCAAAACGCGTCCGGGATTCTGACGCCTCCACCGGTCATCTGGCCCACTGTGGAGCGCCGCGTTGCGGTGTGGTTGCGGTGTGGTGCCCCGGGTTGTTGGCCTCGTCCTATGATGCCGCAGCGTCGTGCAGCCAGGCGTCGCGACGCGTCCTGGACGTCCTGGACGCCCTGGACGTCGCGGTAAGGCGATACTGTTGTGTGCCCGGCCCGCCCTGTTGTCTTCCGGTGCGTGTGTGTGCGTATGCCCGCGTGTGTGTGAGGTGCACTGCCCTCCACGCCGCGCGGCGCGCGCGCGCGCGCACACACACACACACACACACACTCACTCACTCACTCACTCACTCACTCACTCACTCACTCACTCACTCACTCACTCACTCACTCACTCACTCACAAACGCACGCGGGCGCAGGCGAGAACCTAATACACACCAACAACAGGTTGGCCTTTTATGAAGCTGCTAGTGTAGCCTCGCTGCCAGGTCGATACGGTGAGTCATTCTTTACCAATTACTTGTCGTCCTGCTCGGCCTCGTCGGGCATGCTGGTGGCGTCGCCGCCCGCCCTCCTTGGCGGGGCCCTTCCCGGCACAGTGGGCCAGGAGACCGGTGGAGGCGGACAAAACTCTAGACGCGTTTTGAGCTCCAGAGTCACTGGTACTCGAACCGAACGTGTGACCCGACCAATGGCTTGCTCTTCCAACGAGGGGGTCACACGTTCGGTTCGAGTCCCATTTAGCGACTCTGCTGCTCAAAACGCGTCTAGAGTTTTGTCCGCCTGCACCGGTCTTCTGGCCCACTGTGGCGTGCCTCGCCACGCCCTACAGTGCCCACGCGCGGGCCTCGCAGTGCACCCCCCGTGGCGCGTTACGCCGCGTTCCGCCCCTGGGGCCACGCTGCGCTCCGCCGTGCAGGCCGTGAGTGAGGCTAGGCCGATCGCTCTGTCTCTCTCGCACACCTTCGGGGCGCCGCGTGAGTGCGACAGAGACGGAGCGACAGAAACGATCCTTCGGCGGGGCCGACGTGGGCGTCGCTGGCAGCAGCGACCGGCAAGCCGTCCTCGGGAACCTCAACGAGTCCATGACGAGGCAGGCGATTGCGGGCCGCTGCCCGCGGGCGGCGTGGCGGGAAATCTGTGAAGCATATCGTTTGCGGAACCCTGGCTTCGAGAAATGGCGTGAATAAGACTGAAGAGGCCCACGCTTGGTCCCGAAGTCAAGTCAAGATGCTGCGATGTGCGAAAGAGGTGTGCTAGGCCTGCCTCTGGGTGCCACCAGTCTCGCGAAAGCTGCTCACTGACTCCGAAAAATGGATTGTTTTGTCGCTGTTGCTGTCTCGATCTTATTTTTTCCGCCACGCCTTGCAATGCACGCTCGCTGCCCCGCGACGCGTGGACAGGCGGGGCAGGCGGGCTGGCAGGCCGCTGCAGCCAGGGGGGTCGACGCTCCTACACTGCACACTGCACTCCTCAATCGGCTTCATTACGGCACGGCAGCTCGTACATCACACGTGCGCCCCACGTGGGGCCCTGGTCGCTCTGTCTCTCTCGCACTCGCGGGGCGCCCCGTGGGGCCGTGGGGGTGCGAGAGAGACAGAGCGGCCGGCCGGCCCACGCGACAAGGCCTGTCGATCGCCCTACCCGAATGCATCGGGAGGAACGCGCCGGTGATGAGGAGAGGAGGACTGTCGAACGGTGCTCTGTCTCTCTCGCACCCGAGCGGGACGCCCCTTGAGTGCGAGAGAGACAGAGCCGCTCGGGATCGGTTCGCTGGTGCGGCGGGTGATGCATGCCGCGTCTCGCGTCTGCCTCGCGTCGCTCCCCTCCAAGTCCCTCATCCTCTCCAAGAGTAAGCCGCCGTTTCCTGTCGGTGAGGCGCGGCCGCCGCGACGGACCGCGATGGACCCGCGGCGACGCGATCCGTTTTACTTCGCGTCCTCTTTGTGTCGGAGAGAGAGAGAGACAGGGAGAGAGCCTGCGCCCCCCCCCCCCCCCCGTTCTTTCAAATCTTTCTGCGGCACTGCGGACGGACGGCGTGGTGGGGAGGGGAGCTTCTCGTCGACAAACAATGACCCGTGTCCGCCGGCACGCTCGCCGTTCTGCCCCAACCGCCGCCGTCTTCACTTGTCTTCCTTCTTCCTCCCCCGCACCGCGGACTCATTCCGAGAGTCCTTTTCGTCGCTCTGTCTCTCTCGCACTCATGAGGCGTCCCGCCTAGGTGCGAGAGAAACAGAGCGACGAAAGCGACTCTCGGGATCAGTCTGCAGTAGACTGATCCCGCACAGCGGGGTCTCTCTCTCGCACCTGCGGCGGACCCCCCATGCGTGCGAGAGAGACGGAGCTATCCCGCCGCTTCTGCTTATTCTCGCGAATGCGGCGACGAATGGGGAACGGCCGTGAGTCACGCGATAACGCAATGCCGCGTTCTGAATGCCGCCTCTGTTCGCGGAGACGCAGCAGACTGATTCCAAACGGGAGGCCTCTCTCTGTCTCTCTCGCACTCACAGGGAGCCTCGTGTGGGTGCGAGAGAGAGAGAGGCCGACGGGATGCCCCCTTCGGCGCGCTAGCCGGGACAGTCCACCAGCAGACGGATTCCGCGCGGCCTCCTTGACGTTGAGCAGCGCACGCACCGCGGCACTGTAGGACTGCGGGGCGGAAATGGCGGCGCCATGCCATGTTCTGTGGCCGCGGGCCGATAAGCCTAATGGAGACAGGAAGTGGAAGTGATAGCGGGCTGCTCCTCGCCTCCACGTTGCCGCGTAGCCGCCGTGGGCGACGTCTGCTTCTGGCCGTACTTGTAGCACGTGGCGTCGTGGCGCGTGCTCAGCTACTTCATAGTGTTTGACAGACAGACAGACAGACAGACAGACAGACAGACAGACAGACAGACAGACAGACACAGACTGACACAGACTGACACAGACAGGCACAGAGAGACACAGACAGACACTGACAGACACAGACAGACAGATGAATGTGCCCGGAATGACAAGGAGCATGGCGGGTATTTGAACCACGGTACTTTGAACTGCTGGCCGGACACGTTACCCCTGCGCCACGGCGGCGTTTGCGGCGGTGGCGCGGCGGGACGGGCCCTGCTCGTGGAGGGTGTCGCCGGGGCCGTCGCCGTGAATTCCCCCGAATTAGGCGCCGAGTCGGGCGGAGGGCGGACGGGGTAAGTGAAAGTGATGGAGGAATCTAGGCCGGCCGGGCGGCCCGCGCTGCCGGGGTCACGCCGTCGGTCACGCGAAGCGGGGCGTGGCGGGGCGAAGCGGGGCGGGGCGGGGCGGGGCGGGGCGGGGCGGGGCGTGGCGGGACGCGGGGGCGTGGTGGGCACTACTCACCCCTTCACTTAGCGCGGAGGGGTCGGCCTGCCGGTGCCGGGCCTGCCCACGCGCTCCATCGCCGTGGCGGCCAAGGCCGTGGCGCCCCGGCCGGGGCCAGTGTAGTGTCCCGTCTCCCAGATAGGTGTTGCCTCGTCGCCTCCCTGCAGACTGATTCCCAGAGTCGTTTTCGTCGCTCTGCCTCTCTCGCACCGTAAGTGGGAGAGCGACAGAGCGACGGAAAGGACTCTCGGAATGAGTCTGCTGACCTCCCTGCGCGCGTCGCGTCGCGTCACTCCCGTTGTGTTCCGGCCGTCTCCGACACCGTCTCCATATTCATATATCTTCCGTTATCTCGTCCACCGCCCCGCCGGGCCTGCCGGGCCTGCCGGGCCCAGGGCCGCGCCGAGGGCCCGGCCCAAAGTCGACGTCCACGTCGTCGTCCTGGGAGTGGTGCCCTTACCGCGCCCCGCCCAAGTAATGCCGCCGAAGAGAAGAACAAGGCATAAAACATGGAACATCATTGTTCGGTCGCCAATATAACGAGCCGAGATCCCCAGTGACTGCATTACAATACAATGTCCGCCCACGTCCGATCTCGGCCACGACGCCCTGCCCGTCCGTCTGCGTCCTCGTGTCTGTCTGACTGTCTTTCTGTCGGCCGGACGGTCGGTCCGGCAGCACGTATGGCCCGGCGGCGGCACGACACCCAGAGATGATAGAGCACGCGCATTCCGCGGTCGTCGCGGGGCGTGGCGTGGCGGGGCGGGGCGGGGCGGGGTGAAGCGACGGGGAGATTGGACGTCTCTCAGGATGCACACTCTCTTTTGCGAACGATGCCAGCCAGCGCCGCATCCGGGCAGATGCGCTCCCCGCACTGCAGCAGTCGCCGTTGTTGTTGCTGCTCTTGTTCTTGTTGATGGCGGCCGCGCTGGATGGGGGCAGGGACCTCTCCGCCTTGCGGTTGGCGCTGCGCTGCGCGGCGCGGCGACTTGACACTGACCTTGACGGACGGGAGCAGGACGGGCCGGGACGTGCCTGGCCGCGACGCGCCGCCGCTGCCGGCATGGCGTGACATAACGCCGGTGGGGGCCGCCGCGACGCCGCGACGCACCACTGCCACGACGAGCCGCAGCGGGCACATTCTGAACATAGCGCTTTCGCGTCTCTGTCTCTCTCGCACCCGATTCTGAACAGCGCTTTCGACGCTCTGTCTCTCTCGCACCCGATTCTGAACAGAGCTTTGACGCTCTGTCTCTCTCGCACGCATGCGACGTTCTGTTACGAGTGCGACAGAGACAGAACGAGAAAGCACTGCCTAGAGTCGCCGCGCAGCCCGGTGTCGCTGCAGTGTTCACGGCCCGGCCCGGGGTCGGGGGTCGCCGTGCACGACGAAGGACTCGACGGCGCGGCGCGGCATTTGAGGCTCCTCTTGGTCCGCGACGTGCCGAGGCCCCTACCGCCCCCCCCCCCCTCCCCGGCCGCCAGACGGCACAGGTGCGTAGCGGATGATGAGTCAAGGGCAGGGCGGCGGGGACGTCGCCTCCTTCTACAAACGCATCCAGGACGCGGCGCGCCGGGCCCAGCCGGGCCACGCCACTGGAAAACGACGCGCTCCGGGTCGTTGCAGCCAGGACGCTCGCTGGCCGGGCCGCTCCAAGCAGGTCCTCGTTTAGAGCCCCGTGGGTGCGGTGGCCAGGCGAGCAGACTGATTCCGAGAGTCGTTTTCGTCGCTCTGTCCCTCTCGTACTTATACGGGACGCCCCGTGAGTGCGAGAGAGACAGAGCGACGAAAACGACTCCCGGAATCAATCTGCAGTACTGGGCGGCCGGCGGCACCGCGCCCACGCCCTCGGTGTCCAGGCGACGTGGTGATGTATCTGGGGGCGCGGGGCGGTCGGCGGGGCAGTCGGCGGGGAGGGGCCGAGGACGGCGATGACGCCCGTGTTATTGGCTCCATAATGTAATTGAAAGCCGTCGGCATCGGCCGTCTTTACGAGTGACTGCGGAGTGCGGAGGGTGTGGCGGCCGACGCCTGCAGCGCGAACAGTGCTCTGTCTCTCTCGCACCCTTACTGGACGCCTCATGAGTGCGACAGAGACAGAGGGACGAAAGCGCCGTTCGGAACGGCTCTGCTGGCCCGCCGCGCCAACATCAAGACCCTCTCGCTCCGCTCCACTGGTCTACTCTAGTGTAGGGCCGCGCAAACTTGCAAAGTGGAGGCAGGTGGAAACGCTGCTCGCTGCTCCGTTTATGACTGTTTATGGCACGGCGAGGCGAGGCGAGGCGGCCCCGTTACCGCCTACTGCCCGTGCGGGTACCGCGGGTAGGCAAAGGCAAAGCCAGCAGGGCGGTTCCGAACATCGCTCTGTCTCTCTCGCACTCACGGGGTGTTCCGCACAGGTGCGAGAGAGACAGAGCGACGAAACGCTGTGCGCGGAATCAGTGCGCGGGCAAAACGGGCCGTCATAAACACACTCGGCCTCCTCCGCGCCGCCGCCGTCGAGGCCCCGATGCTGCAGGCTCGTTCCGAACCGCGCTGTGGTCGCGCTGTCTCTCTCGCACTCACGGGGCGTGCCGCGCAGGTGCGAGAGAGACAGCGCGACGGCGTCCTGGCTGCTGGCAGCAGTGCGTACGGCGACGGCCGCGCCCCGTCGTTGCGAGTCGTTGCCACTGCACTGCCGACTGCCGCCCTGCCGCCCTGCCCTGCCGGCCGCCACGCGGGACGGGTAGTAAGTGGCGATTAGGGAAATGGGTGGACTGACTCGACTCCCGTGGCACTGGCACACTGGCAGGCCAGTGGCAGTGCTGGCAGCGCCGGCCGAGTGCTATAACAGGATAATGGCGCCTCTCGGGAGACGGCGCCCCACCCCGCCCCACCCCGCCCCGCCCCACCCCACCCCGCCCCGCCCCACCCCACCCCGCCCCGACGCGACGCGACGCGACGCGCTCCATCGAGAGAAAACCAGCGCGAAAACATCGAAAAAACGCATGCGTGCCGTTGCAAAAACGGCAACCGTTGATGAAGCCAAAATTAAGGCCTCCGACGGCCTGGCAGAAGTTTCAACAGCTTGCTTCGAAACGCGCGACAGCACTTTCCCAACATCGTGACGGCATTACAATGTGCTAACAGTGTCGGGAGGAAAGCGGACGCCGTCGATACTCCATGCGTGAGAGGCCCGCCAGGCGGGAATGTGTTAAGAGGCACTCGGGCGCGGAGTATACACTAAACACACTGTGCGGTAGTTTTGGCTCTCAGCCTGGAGGGTAGACCGCCAGGCTGCTCCGCTGTCGCCGTGTTGCCTACCCGCCGGGGGCCTCGCGCTGCCGACGAACTGCTTCAGTTGCGGCGGGCGGCGCACTGCTTTCGTCGCTCTGTCTCTCTCGCACGCGTGTGGCGTTCCGTGCGGGTGCGAGAGAGACAGAGCGACGAAACGCTGTTGAGAATGGGACGCGGCCGGATGGCCGCGGTGATGGAGTGGTCGGGGCGCGGGATATTGGATTTCCATCGGGTAAACACCGACGCGGTCCTGGTCGACCTGGTACACTGGTGCAGCCACCGGCGGCGCGCCGTAAACCAGCAAGGCGGCCAGGACGCCGCTCGGCACATCATCCGCCGGTTGCCGCCCTCGGGGGACGACCGCGGTGCCCTCAGCAGAACGCCCTGTCTCTCTCGCACTCGCGGGGCTTTAAGTGGGAGTGCGAGAGAGACGGAGCGACGAAAGCGCGCTCCGCTCGGAATCGGCCGGCGGTGAGCTTGGCGGAGGATCACGTGTCGGGGCGCGGTAGCTGCGAGCTCCGCGTTCGTAGACCACGCCATGTTATTGGTCCGGCCGGCCAAGACGTGCGCGTTCGGTCACGGCCGCGTCGTAAATACTCGGCCATGTGAGCGGCCGCTACAATCCGTTACGTGCTTTGTGGACGTGGACGCTCTGTCTCTCTCGCACCCATACGGAACGCCCCGCGAGTGCGAGAGAGACAGAGCGACGCAAACGGCCCTCGGAATCGGTCTGCGGCGGAGTGGCCGCTGAATGACGCCGTCCGAAGCGGCGAAAGCGCGTTGGGAGTCCGGGCCCGTCGTGGTTTTGCAGTGAGGGCGCGAGGCTTCGCGCCTCGCGGACAGTGAGCCCCACCGTATGCTAATTCTGCCCCTTGTTTGTTGACAGGTGAGGCGCTGCCGGACAAGGCGGTGTGGCGAGGCGAGTCGCACAGCAGTGAGTCGTCCGTCGCGGCGCCAACCGGGAAGGAGGGAGGACGGAGCGCAGTGGACCAGAAGACCGATGGATGCGGCCAAAACTCTAGACGCGTTTTGAGCTCCAGAGTCGCTAAATGGGACTCGAACTGAACGTGTGACCCCACCAATGGATTGCTCTCCGAACGAGGAATCCATTGGTGGGGCCACTCGTTCGGTTCGAGTCCCGTTTAGCGACGGTCTGGAGCTCAAAACGCGCTAAACCGAACAACCCCCACCCAGTTTGACGTCAGAACGAACCGTGTTTCCAATTGGAGTCGAAATTCTGTCCGTTTTGAAGCCATTCTGACAACCAAAAGGTGTGGTCCTTGCCAGGGAGTCAGGTGGTTGGCGCCCGGCGAACGGGGTTGGGTGTTTGGGTCGCGATAGCGAAGGAAGAACTACAGAGGCGGTTGAGGCTGCCCGGGGGTCGCTCTTGGATCGGGGCGTGCTGGCCGCGTGCCCGGCATGCAGCATTCCGAACGGCGTATTCCGTCGCTCTGTCTCTCTCGCACCCGTACGGCACGCCCTGGGAGTGCGAGAGAGACAGCGCGACGAGAGCGGTGCTCAGCAGGGCGGCCGTCGCCGCGAGGTCTAGGTCCTCGAGGTGTCCCCGTGCCCCAGTTCCTGGCGGGCCGGCGCGCCCCACCCCCGTCTGGCGACGCCGGCGACGCGCTGCGCGATGCTCCTGAAGGGCACCGCGACGAAGGGCGGCCCTCCGCGGCCAGCCCACTGTCAAGCCCCGCGGCGCCCTTTCCGGCGTTGTCCACCAAATGCCAGTGGCGGCGCAAAGGGCAGCGGAGCCACGGCGGGGCCCAGCGAGACGCGTGCGTGGGCCGCCGGGCCGGGCCGCGGGGCTCGCACGCCGAGTCGCACGCACACGACGAGAAGGGACGCGACGCCCCCCGCGGCGCTGCAACGGGCCGCTACGCCCTGCGCCCCACCGCGGGGCCCTTTGGCTCTGCCCAGCCCTGCGCTGCCCTTCCGCGCCCTGGCCTGGCGCGAGGCCAAGAGGGGCGCCGCGTTACTAGTCGTTCGAGTCATGCCCGCCGACGCGGAGCCGGCCAGCCGCGACGACGCCGACGACGGGGATGCTGTTTCCCTCACAGCGCCCTTTTTCCACGCCCCCGTCTGGCCGGCCCTCCGGCCCTTCGACGGCACTCCGACCCTTTTAGCCTTTCAGCCGCCCCCGGGCCCCGGGCCCCGGGCCCCCGGGGGTGAAGGACCTCCCCGCCTCGCTGGGCGCCGTCCGTCAGGCCGTCGGGGCGAGCCTGGTGGCCGCCTGCGGGATTCCGAGAGTCGTTTTCGTCGCTCTGTCTCTCTCGCACCTACACGGCACTTCCCATGAGTGCGAGAGAGACAGAGCGACGAGAACGACTCTTCTCGGGATCGTTCTGCTGATGGCCTGCAGGCTGCAGTGCAGTGCCCCTACAGTGCCCGCCGCGCTCCCCGCTCCTCCTTACTATGTTGCGAAACGCTCGGTGCCGCGGCGTGGCCGCCCCGCCGGAAACTGTTTAACGTACAAACGCCCACGCAACGCCATGCCCGCCCCGAGCCTGGTGGGCGGGGTGCGCTGCGGCGGGGGACTCAGTAGGGCGCGCCGCTGCAAGTAAGCTCCGTGCTCATGCTCAGCTTGGAGGTGCAGCACGGCCCGCGCCTTGCGTCTCCCGGCCCAACCCGTGCTTAGCGGTCGTGCCTCCAAAGCCCCACAACAGTTTCAGTGCTTTAGTGGCTCCTGCGAGTAGCAGTGCAGGCAGTCCCGCACGCCACCCCACAGTGGGCCAGAAGACCGGCGCAGGCGGCCGAAACTCGGGACGCGGTTTTAGCTCCAGAGTCGCTAAACAGAACTCGAACCGACCGAGTGACCACACCAATAGGTTCCTCGTTCGGAGAGCAATTCATTGGTGGGGTCGCACGTTCGGTTTGGGTCCCATTTAGCGACTCTGGAACTCAAAACGCTTCCGGAGCTTTGACCGCCTCCATCGGTCTTCTGGCCCACTGTGCGCCCCGCCCCGCTCGCCGGGACTGTCTACCCCCGAGGGGTCCGCGCACGCGTGGTGGCCGCCCCAAATATTTTGGAAATAGCTTCGCGCTTGGTCTGGCTGCGCCAATGGCTGCGCCGCGACGCCGCTGGCCGCGGGTATTTCGGTGCGTGACGCTAAGCCCCCCGGGCCCCACCGGGGGCAGGGTAGGGTAGCCGGCGGGCAGTGGGCCACGCCCTGCCACGCCCTGCCACGCCCTGCGCGAGGCTAGCGCCGTCCGAACGGCCGAACCAACGACCAGGACGGTAATTGCTGGTGTCGTAACAATGAAACCCCGAAGTGTCTGAATCAACGTGCCCCTCCTGTGCCTCCTGCTTTGGCAGGACTCCACGCCACGTCGTTAGCGGGGCGGAAAAAAAAGGCGCGGCGCGGCCGGGAGTCGAACCCGGGGACGGCCGCGGCAACCTCCGCCGTCTCCCCCACACTGGATGAGGAGGGCAGCGTGTGCGGAGCGCGGAGGCCGCCGATTGTTTGAAATGCGGCGGATTGTGTGTGGCACACTGTGTGCCAAGGCAATTTAATCGGGGAGGCGGGCTGACATTTCGCAGTATTGTGTACGTGTGTCCGCGCGGCGGAGGGGCAATGCAGTGTCATCACTTTACGATGTTTGTGGCCGGCTAGGCTGTGATGCCCCCAAGGCTCGCTTGGCATTTGGGGGATGAGGCGTGCGTGCCATGCGCAGTCCCACACATGCACGCGAGTGCACTCACACTTCTTGCACAGTGGGCTGGAAGACAGGTGGAGGTGGTCAAAATCCTGGAAGCGTTTTGAGCTCCAGAGTCGCTACAGACTGGAACTGAAAGTGTGACCCCACCACTGGATTGCTCTCCGAACGAGGAATCCATTGGTGGGGTCAGAAGCGGTCTTCTGGCCCTCTCTACGTATCTCGTGGTGCCTGAAGGAAAAGAGTGAATGAATGAAAAGGTTTCCTCTGGCACGCAGATCACTCCGAGCAGCGCCCTCGTCGCTCTGTCTCTCTCGCACTCATGCGGCGTCGCGTAGAGGTGCGAGAGAGACAGAGCGACGAAAGCACTGCGCGGCCGCTTGGCTGCGAGGCGCGCTGAGGTCAGACGCTTGAATGGAGCGCCGAGTGGCGATACGCAGAGACGCCGCGCCTCGCCTTGACCACGTCGCACCACGGCGCCCCTGACGTCACCCTGGCCAACCTCACGGCCCAAACAGCACGCACAGCCCCCCGCCCCCTCCCCCCGCACGTCGTCGCCGTGCCCTTCGGCTGTTTTACGCCGCGACACCGGAAAGAACAACGTCGGGCCTCCCAAAGAAAAGGTTCCCTGTTCGCCATTACTTTGGGCGAGGCATTGGCATTGCTGGAGTGCGGTTTCGCAGGTGCAAGGGCATGCCCTGCTCGCCCTGCCCGCCAGCACGCTGCAGGGACGATGACTTCACTCGCTCGCGGTCGCCAGGACTCCTCGTCGCTCTGTCTCTCTCGCACTCGCAGGGCATCCCGCAGGAGTGCGAGAGAGACAGAGCGACTGTTGGGAATCGGACTGCAGGCAGGTGGGAAAGGGCGGAGTGGGAGAGGGGCGGGGGACATACCGGCTCCGCGCTCCGCCACCACATTCCCTTTTCTCGGTTAGGCTGGCCGTCCGTGCTGCGGCCCAGGCGGCCCAGGCGGCCCAGGCCTCGCCGCTTTGCGTCGCGAGTCGCGTCTGGCTGTCGACATGTCGCCAAAGTGGACCATATACAGGAAGGGCAGTGCAGTGGCGTGGCGGCGCGGCCAAGACCCTATACGGGAAGGATTCCCTTCCAGTGGCGGGCCGGGCCGCTGGCGGGGCCGCGGGCCGCGGGGCGTGGCAGGGGACTCGCGAGGGACTCGCCTGACTGGCCGGGTCATCGCATCGAGTGGCGCACAAGGGGGAACGACCCAAGTACATGTACAGTCCGTACCGGAATTTTGAAAGGATTCTTGTTGAAGATGAAGAAAATTTTGGCACGAAACCACGACGTGTCACCACCGCACGTGCACACAGGCTTACATTG
Source organism: Thrips palmi (assembly GCF_012932325.1). Classification (NCBI taxonomy): domain Eukaryota; kingdom Metazoa; phylum Arthropoda; class Insecta; order Thysanoptera; family Thripidae; genus Thrips; species Thrips palmi. Next base: position 11,214,950 of record NW_023144620.1, on the reverse strand, counting down.
AAATACCGTAGAATTTCAACTCCATGACCAAACTCTTAAGACTCTTAAAATTTTTGGAGTGTCGATGATGACAGCACCGTGTGAACTGCCTCGCTCGCCTCTCGGACGGACGGACAGGATCTCCTGGACGCGCGACGCCGCTGCAGCGCGCGCCGCCACAGGCCCATCATCATTTGTCTCTGAGACGAACGGCACGGGTGTCAGCGGTCCACACCTGAGCCGCGCTCGGCCGCGCGAGGCGTCTGGGCGTCGGCATCCCGGGGCGAGCGCGGCAAGGGCAAGGGCGCCCTCCCGTGCCGTCCTATATCCCTTTGAGCGCACGGCTTGGTCGCTCCGTCCCTCCCGACCCATGAGTGCGAGAGAGACCGCGAGTGCTGTTGGGAATCAGCCGGGCGGCGTGCGCGGCTCTGATTGATTGAGCCGAGCGACGGCCTGGTGGAGCGTGGCGGCGAGGACCCCGTCGACGGCGAGGCGGCGCGGCGGCGCGGCGGCGGGGTTAGCGTCCGTGTCAGTGAAGTGTGAGCTGATTTGAGGCGTCTAGCAGACTGATTCCGAGAGTCGTTTTCGTCGCTCTGTCTCCCTCGCACTCATGGGGCGCTCCGTATAGGTGCGAGAGAGACAGCGCGACTCTCGGAATCAGTCTGCAGACATGCACGCATGCGGCGCCGGAAGTTATCGTCTGGCCGACGAGCCCGACGAGGTCCCGAGGAGTCTAGGCCGCTCCGCTCCGCCGCGAGGGCCGCGATGAAGGGCCCAATAAATCAGGGCGTGCGATGAAGCGTGGCGCCCCGGCGCGGATCAGTGTCGCCGCCGCCGTCATCCTCGCCGTCACCGAGGCCGCTAATGAGAAGGCCGGGACGCTTGGCGGGGTAATTGGCCGGGACGCTCACGACGACGACGACGACGTCAGCGGTGCACAGTGGGCCAGAAGACCGGTGGAGGCGGCCAAAATTCTAGACGCCTTTTGAGCTCCGGAGTCACTAAATGGGACTCGAACCGAGCATATGACATGACCCCACCAATGGATTCCTCGTTCGGAGAGCAATCTATAGGTGGGGTCACATGTTTGGTTCTAGTCCCATTTAGCGACTCTGGAGCTCAAAACGCGTCTAGAATTTTGGCGGCCACCGTTCTTCTGGCCCACTGTGCGGTGTCGCCGTCAGTGCGTCTCCGCGCGCCGGGTGGCGCCTTGCCTGCATTACAGCGCGTTTCATTCATTTCGCGCTCATTTCGGGGCGCCGCGGGGGGAGGAAGGGGCGGGGCGACCTCGGCCTCGGCGCCGCAGATGAGATGCTCTGGTATTCGGCCCATTTTGGCCCTCGCCGTCGTGACGGCCGTGATGCAAGCGCGCCGAGGTCGATTCCGCACAGTGTGCTCGCGTCGCCCTGTCTCTCTCGCACTCGCGGGGCGTCCCGCGTGGGTGCGAGGGAGACAGCGCGGCGAGGCGCCGTTCGGAATGGGACTCCCGGCCGCTCCCGCGACACTTGGGCGCTGCTCGCGCTTTTGTTTTACGGCACGCAACTTCCGCCTGGCCGGCCGGCCGGCCGGGCCGCACTGGCAGGGCTGGCAGCCGCCCAAAGTCCCATGGCGCGGGCACGCCGAGGCCAGGACCGCCAGGACCGCCGGCAGACTCATTCCGAAAGTCGTTCTCGTCGCTCTGTCTCCCTCGCACCTACACGGGACGCTCCATGAGTGCGAGAGAGACAGAGCGACGAAAACGGTCTGCAGGGCCAAGACGCGTGCGCCTGCTCCCTTTTCTTTTTCGAGGGCCGTAGTCAAAACAAGGGCGCGCCGTCCGCGTGGAAAGGCGCTTTGTTTTGCTGCGTTTGTTTGGAAGTTCCGTGTGCGTGAGGGTGGGCGCGATTCCGAAGCGGTATACTTCGTCGCTCTGTCTCTCTCGCACTCATGGAGCGTTCCGTAGGGGTGCGAGAGAGACAGAGCGACCCTTGCTGACGGCGGACTCGACCGATAGCGAAGCCCGCGGCGTGCTGGGTAAAGCACGGCGACTTTACAGTGCCGCAACCTGGCCAAGGAGCGCTGAGCGCCAGGGAAGGCCCACGGCGGCCTACGGGACCCAGCAGACTGATTCCGAGAGTCGTTTTCGTCGCTCTGTCTCTCTCTCCAGTCTGCTGGTGCATCCCGCAGAAGCCCGTGCAGGCCCTGATCGGCCACCTCGCGGCGGTCCGCGAGTCCGTGGCGTGCGGCCGGCGGCGGGCCGTACACTGTACACTCGTAGTCTCGCGTGCACTCGTCTGCGCCGCCACAGCTCCGCGGCGCAGCTGCCGCGGGGGCTTGCCTTCACGAACATGCACTTGCACGCCAGCTGCGGGCCGAACCGCCGAACCCGAGTCAAGCCGCCGGGCTGCACGCGCGGCAAGAAAACGAGGGATCTATCATCACCGTCTGAAATACGCTGGTAGGACCGAAGCGACGTTGTGCCGCTTCTTTCAGGCTTAGAACTACAGTTCAAGAGTTTATACGCTTTGAACTTGAAGCTCTGCGTAACGAGAAGCAGTTGGTGGGTGCAGCACCATGCGTCGAGCTTCGCAGCCACTTTGCTGAAAGAAAGGCATGAAAGAACACTTCAGTTCTACCAGTGTAATGTAACAATCGAGACTTTTGCGGTCTTTTACCTAACAAGTGATTGCAAGTGATTTTTGGAGTTTGCAATGAGTGCAAGAAGTTTGCCGCCTTCTTGGAGGAAATCCACGGTGCCGGGGCCGGGAGGTGGGGAGTGTCACCGTGTCAGCCGCGGCCCGAGTCTGTCGCCTCTCGCCTCGCAGGGCGGTGCTTCACTGGGCGGCCGGCGCGGCGTGATGACAGGGGGGAGGTGCGACGGTGCCGCCTGCGCCCGCCCCTCGCCCCGCTGTGCGGCGTGTGCACAACGTGTGCATGCTGCAGCAGCCCGGCCCCGCCCGGCCCTCCCCATGCATGCAGCCCAGCGCTTGGCCCAGCGCAGCGCCCCCCAATCACCGAGGAGTCGAGGCTTGATTGAGATTGCAAGGCTCGGGGCACCGCGCCGCCGTGGCTGCACACCGATTTCGAGAGTCGTTCCCGTCGCTCTGTCTCTCTCGCACCTATACGGGACGCGCCAGGAGTGCGAGAGAGACAGAGCGACGCAAAGGAGTTTCGGAATCAGTGTGCTGCCTTCTTGGCTGCCCCGCCTCGCCGCGTGGCGAGGCGAATCCCTCGGCGTCTTGAATGGTACCCCCGCTGTCCGTCCGCGGGCGCGTGGCCGCCCCGCCCCGCCCCGCCCCGCCCCGCCCCGCCCCGCCCCGCCCCGCCCCGCCCCGCCCCTGGCGGCAGACGACGCACTAACGCCCCTCAGAGAGCAGTGCCGCCGTTCCGTTACAGTGCAGCAGCACACTGGCGGGCCAGGGCGGCCAGGGCCGCGCGGCGGGGGCAGCAAAGCCGTGCCAATCTGATACGTGCCGCATGCATCGCACGTCGCGCAGCGCACCGCGCGCCGCACGCGCAGGGGCGGCGACGCCCGCCACGGGGCGGCTATTTAGTGCGCTGGGCGCTGCGCCGCCCCGCCGAGCGATTCCGAAGGATCGCTCTGTCTCTCTCGCACCCCTACGCAGCACCCCATGAGTGCGAGAGAGACAGAGCGACGAAGCGACCGCCTCTTCGGAATGAGTCCTAGGTGTGCCAGTTGTGGCGCACACAATGTTGGCGCTGCAACTGCAGGCGCGCCGCGGGGAGGGGGAGGGTGCGGCGGGCCGATTCCCGAACAGCGCCGTCGCTCCGTCTCTCTCGCGCCCCTACGAGGCGCCCAGCGCCCGGCGCGAGTGCGAGGGAGACAGCGAAGGAACCCCGCACTTTTCGGATTCGGCCTGCAGGCTGCTGAGTGAATTCGCGCCGCGGACCACCGGACCGGGTGGCTACTGTTTTGTATGGGGACCGCGGTGCGAGGGGAGGGGGAGGGGGAGGGGGACTATTTGATGAATGGCAGCAGTCCCGGCGTGCATATGCCGGGTGGCTCGGCGCTCCGGGCGACACGTCCCTTGGAAGTGGCGTTCAGTGTAGCACCAGCACACTATGATTCCGAACGGTGCTTTCGTCGCTCTGTCTCTCTCGTACTCATGGGGTGGTCCGTAGGGGCGCGATGGAGACAGAGCAGAGTTGGGAATCAGTCTGGGTTGTAATAAGGGACGCGTCCCCCTCTGTCTGAAACGCGTCGCGCTGGGGGTGGGAAGGGAGATTACGTAGGGGGATGGGGCATCCCGAAGTCATTTGGCACTTTCATCGCTTCATCGATTCTCGTCCCCTGCTCGTCCTGTGCCGCCCCCTTCCCTTCCCCTCTCCCCCCTCATTCTTAGAGCAAGCAAACAAGCGGGTAGGGCACGGCGGGCGCGGCGCGGTGGAGGCAGCTGGCGGACGTACGTCGCCACGGCGCCGAGCTCACGTCCGAGTCCTCGATGGGCTTGGCGGCGGCGGCCTGGGGCGGCGGGGCGGCGGACAAACCCCGGCCCGCATTGTTGGAGCGAGGCACGGTTAGCCACAAAGTACACGTGCCTCACGCACACAGTGTGGTCGCAGAGCGCCAGAGCGCCGCCATGGACCCTGGTCGCCGTGCACCGCGGCCATGCGACCATCGGGTACCATCGGCCGCCACGCCGCTGTCGCGGTGGATGTAGGCGGCCGATTGCGGGGCGCTGATTGGCCCGGATCGCTGCGGGGGCCGCGGCGGGGTGCCGAAGTGTCGTTGTACCGTACACTGTGTGGCGCACAGCCCGGACACGCTGCTTGGGCTGCCTGGGCCGGGCCCTGTGCTGAGGCTATCAGATCCAGGACCAGGACCGCGTGCCGGTTGGCGGTGACCTGGCTGCAGGACACCGCAGGACACTGCCAGGACGCGGCGCGGCGGCAGAGGCTTCGTTTCGTCTGCACTTCCCCGGGGTCGAGGACCGCGACGGCCTGGCCGGCGGCCCCAGGTGCGCGCCACTCTCCACACCCGTCAGCCCCGCCGCCGCGCCGCGCCGGTCAATATTTGAATAGTTGCCCCCTTCCCGCCGAGAACGAGAACAAGGCAGCGCGCGGCGTGCGGGGCGCGGGGGCTCGCCTCCTGGGATCCCCTCACGGTGTAAATGACATGCAAACAGACGCGGCGCTCGGCGGGAGGAGTGGTCCTGGAATGTCCTGGAAAGCAAAGCGGAACGGCGTGTGTGTGCGTGCGTGTGTGTTTGTGTGCGTTAGTGTGAGTGTATTTCTCCGCCATTAGTGCTGCTCGCGCCTCGCTGTGTGTGTGTGCCGTCATACCGCCCCTCTCTCTCCGGATACCCGATTTCGGTCGCCGCCGGCCGTCTGGATTTATTGCACTAGTGCACCCACTGGTCTGCCCGGCTGAGTGGCCTGCCACGGCCTGCCTGCCTGGATTTAAAACCCTCTCGCCGTAATTCCAGTTTGCGTGCCGCGGCGCTGCCTCCAGCTCCAAGCCCCGGTCTCCAGCGAGATGGCTTGGCACGCGCTGCCGGCCGGCGCCTTTCATCCCGCGGCCCGATTTTCGAACAGTGCCCTCGTCGCGCTGTCTCTCTCGCACCCACGGGGCGCACCGAAGGGGTGCGAGAGAGACAGCGCGACGAGGGCACTGTTCGGAAGCAGCCTCTGCGAGCGCGCGGGGTGCTGGTGGTGCCGGCGGTGCGGTGAGAGGGATTGAATCTGGGGCTGCATTTCGCGCGCGGCTCGCCGTCGGCAGCTATCTCCACGCACGCCAGCCGGATTTGCGCGCGACACCGTTCGATCTCTCGCCGGCCGCGGAGTGCGCCCCGCTCCCCCCCCCCTCCCCCTCCCCCATGTCGTCGGCCTGTCCGGCCGGTCAGCCAATTTGTCGCCAGCCAGGGGATTAATGACGCGTGTCTTCCGCGGGGCCAATCGAGTCGACGCCAGATGGCCGCGCGTGACACTTTTCTCTATTTCCCTCTCTCTCCCACACACAAGCGCACACATACACACACGACCTCTCTCTCTCTCTCACACACACTCACAGAGACGCGAGCGTCGAACGGTAGTAGTGAATGAATGGCCAGCATTGCGTTACAGTATATTTCAACATTGCGTGAAAATAACAGCCTTCGTATCGTTTTCATTGGTTTGGGACTTGGTTGAAAACACCATCATGGTCAGGTAGTTATGATGGACCCTGGGAAACAGCGCCAGGAGAATGATTCCCCCCCCCCCCTCTTTTTATCGGCGAGGTGTGTTGGAGGCTCGGCGTGGGAGGTCTCTGCTCTCGGTTCTCGGTCGTGGGGTATCTCCGCCCCGGGGGCTTATTCGGCGGGCCGAGGTCCAGACCGCACTCTACTCCACGTCGTGGCCGAGGTGCGCCCCGCCCCACCCCGCCCCGCCCCGCCCCGGACCGCCCACTGAACCGGACCGCATTGCACTGCTGTAATGGGCCATCGGGTAATGATGCGACGCGCGGACTGCACCGCACTGCACTGTACGTACTGTACTGCACGGCCCCGCGCGGAGAGGCTATCGGGGTCCAGGTTCCCCAGGACGCCGACGAGGAGGACAAGGACGACGAGGATGACAAGTACATGACGACGAGGACGAAAAGTGGGGCCGTGAGAGGAGGGCCCTTCGCTCATGGTACCTAGGACGACGAGGGCGACGTCGGCGACGTGTCGACTCGCCAGCAGGCCGCTGCTTTGAATAATGGCGCGGCATTAGGCCGTGCTGGGGCTGGTGGCCGCCACTGTCCTGCCGGCGCGCATCCTGCCTGCAGGAAGTCGTCCCGTTGGCCGGGCGCCTGTTTTGGGGCGGAGCGGGCGGAGGGCGCGGGTTCGACTACCGCCGAGGCCGGGCCGGCCCGGCCGGCCGCAGCTAAAAGCTAGCTAACCCTTTCCCTTCCTCCTCTGTCGCAGGATGCTGGTCGGCGCCCCCGTCGACAACAACCTCCAGCCGGGGACGAACCGGTCGGGCGCGCTGCACCGCTGCCCCGTCTCCACGTACCAGGACGACTGCGAGCAGGTCATCACGGACGGCAGGAGAAGTAAGCATCCAATCCGGAGGTCCGGAGGGACTCGTCGTGGACTTCCCCTCCGGAGCACAGTGGGCCGGAAGACCGTTGGAGGCGATCAAAATCCCGGACGCGTTTTGAGCTCCGGAGTCAGTAAATGCAGCTCGAACCGAACGTGTGACCCCGCCAATGGATTGCTCTCCGAACGAGGAACCTATTGATGGGGTCACACGCTCGGTTCGAATCCTGCTACACGACGAGCTCAAAACGCGTCTAGAGTTTTGGCCGCCTGCACCGGTCTTCTGGCGGAGCGGAGCACCTCGCCGTGGTCACGTTGGACCACGGCGATGACGACGGCGCCGCCTTCTCTGTCTTTACCTTCGTTGCAGGACTTAACAGAAACTTGACAGTCTCTCTTGTAAATAGTGTAGTGGAGGCCGCCTCCCGGCCGACGCCGAGCAGTGCGAGAGTGTGGTATGCTCGCCGGACTGCCGGTTCCACATCCAGTGCGAGACTCAGCAGCGTGTCTTTTGGTACCCTCCTCCGGTAGGCAACCTGTATGGCTGGACTCTGAATCTCAGTGTGCAGTTCTCGAGGGAAACTTCGCGGAATGCACACTTTTATTCGTGCACTGGCATGCTGGTTTGCATCGCCTTGGCGTGTACGCTGTTCGCTGTTGCGCATCTCAACTGAAATACTATAGACGGGTGTAAATAGTGTATCTGGTAACGGTGTCCTATATCTAGTCCTGTCGGGTAGTTCGCGCTGCCCCAGGACCCTTCCTTTGTCCAGTCCGTTCCGTTTCACTTCGTAGTGCTGGTGTAGTGGTAGGACTTTAGCCGTGGTGTGCTTCACATAGTGACGTCCCTGTCTAATTAAAGTAGACAATAAGGGGGAAAATGGGGTGTCTCTCTTGTCCAAGTGATGCTTACGGAGCTTCGTGATGGATATTTTAAAAGTCTTTGATGGATTTTGTCAAACGGTCAAGTGTGAATCTGAACTTCTAACTATGTTAAACCATGATATTTTTTTTTTCAAAAAGGCTTTTCTTTCCTTTAGTGCCCTTGCCTGGAGTACAAAAATGTCTGATTCACACTTTTCCATCATCCTAAAAGAACTGCTTTGGGACTCTTGCCAAAAACGACTGTTTTCCATTCCTGTACTATAATTGTTAATGTATCATTGTAGTGCTAAAGAGAGACGTGACGACCACTCACAAGTTCAATTTCTGTGTACATTTGTAGCAAGCCCTTGCAACAAAATTTCATTTCTTTCATACTTGAAAAAAATATTTTCTCTTATTCATTTATTATTGTTGATCGAGGTAAATTTTGACACGATGTTCGTTGCGTCTCTCTTGTAGTTTGTGCTAAATGGTGTTTGTAGATGGTTTTGACTTCAAATAATACATATTTTCCCCTGGCCGTGTGGTGTACGTTGAACCTCAGAACCGGGGATCCCAGACATCTCGAGTAAGTCTTGACTGGTTTGATTGTTTCTGCCAGGAATGCCACTTTTTCTCCACTATGCCTGAGTGAACCGCTTGCCTACATTTGCATATTTTTTTGAACAATGTTTCTTATTTTTCTTACATGTTAAATTTTTTTTTTTTTTTTTTTTTCGGCACGTTGTGTGGCTCTCTTTATTTATTTAAAAACAAGTTGAGGTTTTTACGGTCATTTGTTTCATGCAATAATAATTTAAACAGTTTGTGTATGTATGTGTGTGACCTAATTTTTTTAAAGGCGGGCCTGGGAAAGGCCAAGTGTCACTAAGCCTGCCTACTGCCACGGAGGCTTTTCACTCTATGTTGTGTACATTCAATCCCCGACAAGCTGCATCTTTGCAAACCACATTTGGTGGCGGACTCGAACACGGATGCGGACACCTCTGATGTGCAAACCCACGGAAGTATGGATCACGATAAAGCATGTTCACGGGCACGGCCTTGTCGGGCACGGCGGGCACGTCGGGCACGGCGGGCACGGCGGGCACGGCACCCTGCGACGCGGACTCGCACCCACCACAGGACGTAAGAGTACGAAGGGTGGCCTACCCTGCCGGCGTTGCGAGTCACCCCTGGTTCAAAGTCTTTAACAGGACTCATGCGGTACTGGGCCCTTTTCTGTGTTTTCTGCGCCCCGCCCCTCCCCGTCCCGTACCCAAATTTAATGCATTTCTTGTATTTTGTTTGTTTTTAGCAACACATGAATGCACTCTGTGTTTGTGAGACTTGCAACCCCCTCCATTGGAAATAAGCAGCCTAGTTTATTTAAAGCATATTTTCTTTAAGCACCAGTGTCCTTTCATCTGCCAGTAATTATTATCGCAGCTTTGGCTGTATTAGATTGAAAATTTTATTTTCACCCGTGCAGCAAATTTCCTATGGAGTGGTAGTTGTTAGCTTGCAGCATATGCAGCATGTATTGTTGGCATGTGAATGTTGTAAGTGGATGTTGCACCACTCATCCTCTTATTTTTTCTTAAGTTGCAGTTTATAATTTCCTTATAGTATATCATTGATTTCTTTCCTTATGTTGCACTTCACTCTTCTCAGTTTTTCTTTCTCTTTTGTGTTTTCTCCATCTCTCTTTTCAATGTGTTTTTTTTCTGCATGTTTTTCAAGTCACTAAGTAGACTGTTATCTGTTTGTATAATATTTTTTCAGTGTGTGTTTTTATGTATGTTTTTTTTTTTTAACTGTATGCATGTGTGTTGTGTGCTGTACATAAGAATATTAGTAGAAACAGTGAGATGAAAAATAAATAACTTATCAACAATTTTCTGCCTTTTCTAAAGTTTTCCTTGCTTAAAGCATTTTGTAAATAAATCAAAATCAAAAACCAATCAACAGAGCAGTTTCAGAAATTTTCATTTTATTTTGTAAAATGTGCTTAAAATGTTTTTGCAGACATAAAAAATTTTGTTTTGAGGATGGTATACTGTTTATGTTGCAATGAACTAATATCGTGTTTTTTGCTGTCTTGCCTTCCAGCAATTGATGATGCAGGTCAGCTTATGGCGCCGCTGAAAGAAGAGGTGAAAAACGGCCAGTGGCTTGGGGTCACAGTTCGCAGTCAAGGAGCTGGAGGAACAGTGCTGGTATGTCTTTTTTCTTTTTTTGGTATGTGTCTTATAAAGAACAAAAACAAGAAATTTTTTAAATGTTCAAAATTATTTTTGTTTAGGTGTGTGCGCACCGTTATGCAAAGACCGGTTTGGACTTTGTCTGGGGCTTTGGTCTTTGCTATACATTCAATCAAACGTTGCACTACGACAACACATGGGAGTTTTGCAAAGGAAGACCAACTGACAGGCAAGTATAGTTCTCCCTTTATGATTCTATTCAAAGAGCACTATGTAATCTAATAAATTTCTAATTTATTGCATATTTTACAGAGGACATGAACAGTATGGATTTTGTCAAGCTGGCACTAGTGGTATTATTCTGGATGACGATTCATTGGTTGTAGGCTCTCCTGGTGCTTACACATGGAGAGGAACTACATTTGCCACAAGCATCTCCTCAGATTTTCTTGCTAGAGATAAAACTGTTTATTTCAGTCCAGTTTTAGACCATGAGGCAACAGTTGAAAAATACAGCTATCTAGGTACAGAAAAAGAGACAAGTCAATTCATCATTTGGTCTAACTTTTTATTAATAATCCCTTTGTTTTTCTTGTATCTCAGGAATGTCTGTGACAGGAGGTCATTTTTTTGGGAAGCACATGTCCTATGTAACGGGAGCTCCTCGTTCCAATGGAACGGGCCAAGTTGTAATTTTTAGAAAAAATGGAAAAAGTTCCACCATGAAAACGGAAGCAACTTTGCAAGGAGAACAATTTGCCAGTAGTTTTGGGTATGAAGTCATTGCAGCTGATCTCAATGGAGACAAGTAAGAAACACAACAAATGATGTACACCACTATGGTTTCATTTAATACAAGAAACAGAATTTCACGTTTATGCATGTTTATTTGTTGTTTTTTTAACCAGGCTTCCAGATTTGATCGTTGGAGCTCCATTCTACTTTGATAAAGAGGCCGGTGGTGCTGTATACATTTTTATGAATAGTATAGAGAAATGCAGACTAAGCTGCACAAAACCAATCAAACTTACTGGAAAACCTGAATCAAGGTAAATCTTTTATTTTCTTAAATAATTATGCTCAATAATAAAACAGGCCTATTAATCATTGATTATTTGTCAGATTTGGCTTTGCTATTGCAAATGTGAGTGATCTCAACAACGATGGATTTGATGATCTAGCTATTGGTGCTCCCTACGAGGGACGGGGTGCTATTTATATTTATCTCGGCTCAAAGAATGGTCTCATTTTAGAGCCTGCTCAGGTATGGAAATGTTTTGAATCAATAGGACACATTGCCTTGTATACCGAAAGGTCTAATTTTATTTTCCTTTTTTTAGATAATCCGTGCTGAAAATTTATCTGCCGATATTTCAACACTTGGTTACTCCCTAAGTGGTGGATTAGACCTTGATGAAAATGGTTATCCAGATTTGCTGGCTGGAGCATATGAGAGTGATTCTGTGGTACTGTTGCGATCAAGACCCATTGTAGGAATTCGTACGAATGTCCACCCTGAAAGAAACCTTGTGAACATTGATCCAAATGGACAGGGATGTGAGAGAGATCGTGAATACAAGCACACATGGTGTGTTCTACTTTGCAAAGATACCTCATACATTGCTTGCTCCGCCATTTCTTTTTCAGAATTTTAAAATTATTATTTATTTTGCAGTTTTTCTTTCCAAACTTGCTGCACCATTGAGGCTGTTAAACATGGTCAAAGGCATGGAGAGAGTGGTAAAAGTGTCCGAGTTAAGTATCGCATTGATGCTGAAACATTTGCAGGAAATAATAGAAAGTTTTCACGAGTATGGTTTGGGCCTGATAATACAACTAGACCATCTTATGTGGAAAGAGTGATTCAGCCAGAGATGAGCTCAACTGGATCTCTCAACCATTGTGAAGAACATATTGTCTATGTCAAGGTTGGGATACGTTTTCACTATCTGTTCAAAGTGTGCTTCTCTAATATTTTGTAAATTTAAACAATTAACATATTCCTCTATTTTTTGTTATCTTTTTAGGAAAACACACCTGATATACAGTCAGCAATAAAGTTCAAGCTGAGCTACTCTTTAATTCAGGACAAGCCTCGAGTACCGAGACCTGGTGAACCAGTGCCATCATTAAGTGATTACCCTATCCTGAACCAGCAAGAGGCAGCAAAAACCTTTACTGCCACCTTCCAGAAGGACTGTGGAAACAATGATATCTGTGAAAGTGACCTGCATGTTGATGCTGAGTTTCAACTGCCTAAGAGTAAGTGTAATTTGAAATATATGTATTCAGACATTGCTGCCTCATATGCCCTGCAAAAATCAATGAATTTTTTAATTTAAAAATTATTTTTATTTTAACTCAAGGTCCTGAACCAGATACCTGGATGTTAATGTTGGGCAAGGACCAGGAACTAGGTCTCAACATTTCTGTCTCAAATCATCGGGAATCTGCTTACGAAACACAGCTGTTTGTTTCTCATCCAGCTAGCATAGGCTATATTGGACGAAAAGTAGAGGTTTGTTTTAATAATTTAAGATTTTGTGAGAGCAATTTTGTTTTCCTCTTTTACCTGTGTTGAATTGTCTGTTTATTTTAGGGCAACAAGCAACTAAGCTGTAACCCCTTCAACAATACTCTTGTGGTTTGTGCCATAGGCAATCCATTTAATAAGGGTAGCCTGGCAAACTTGTTGCTCCGTTTCAATCCAAAGCACCTAGATGACACTCAGACCATGCTCGAGTTTATTGTATTTGCAAACTCAACATCTCAGGAGGTGGAAAAAAAGGATCCCCTACATTTGATGGCAGCTGTTGTTAAAAGGGCAGAACTCCAGATCACAGGGTAACATTTCCTACATTTTCAGCACTTTAAATTTATCATTCTGTTGATTAACTCTGCCAATTGGTTGTTTACAATTGTTTTAAACCACAGGTCAGCACGTCCTGAGCAAGTTTTCTATGCTGGAGAGGTGAAGGGTGAATCAGCCATAAAGTACTATGATGAGGTCGGTTCACGAATATTACATACATATCAAGTGTTCAACAAGGGACCATGGAGAGTTGCGACTGTAGACATTCATTTCGAGTGGCCTTACCAAGTTGCCAATAATAAGCGGGATGGAAAATGGCTTCTTTACCTGGCAGGTGTTCCTGAAGTTGAATGTGAGTGACCACATGGAGGTGACAAGTTCTAAACTACATTTTATAAACATGTCCACTAATTTTCAATTTTAATTACTCAGCTCAAGGTGGAGGAAGTTGCACTATAAAGAAGGATCTTGTCAACCCCCTGGGTTTTGAAAATAGGCCAGGCCTTGATGAGACTCCTTTGGATGAAGTAGCTCCACAAGGTGGTAATTCATATTCAAGTGAAACAAACAGGTCTGATGATTTCCCTCACAGACGTAGAAGAAGAGAACAAGAAATGATTGTCCGTCCAGAGGCATATACTGACAAGGAGGGGAGAAAACACCAAGTGGTGTACATGGTACGTATGAAATAACGCTTCATTTGCTTATGTGGAAACAGTAAAACATCTAATTATATTTTTATTTCTTTTCAGAATTGTCTTCTTGGTACAGCTAAGTGTTTTAAATTTGTTTGTAGTGTTCACAACTTGTTAGCTTCCCAAGCTGCTACTGTTAGAATAAGAGCTCGTCTATGGAATGCTACTTTGGTGGAAGACTATCCTAAAGTTAGTTTTGTTGAAATTAGCTCTCGAGCAAAGATACACATTCCACCATCGCATGCAATTCAACAGGATACGTCAGATGATGAGACAATGGTAATATTAAAATGTTATCATTTTGCTGTACTGCAAATTTATTGTGAGTAAATTATAGTTTGTAAATGTGGGTCTAAACTTGTTTTCTATTCCATATAGGTTTCAACAGTGGCTTATCCTGAGCTGCTGGATCAGCAAGAAGCAGAGCAGGTGCCAATATGGATCATTGTTGTGGCTGTTGTAGCCGGACTAGTCTTACTCATTCTTCTCACTTACGTACTATGGAAATTTGGATTCTTCAAAAGGCAGCGACCCGACCCTACTCTCTCCGGAAACATTGAGAAACCCAGAAGTGACAACAGTGATCTCGACTACTAGTCTCATCAATTTGTTTTATGCTCCCTGATGAGCCATTCTCCATTGGGTAGGGTCCACTTAATGAAGTGGTGTTGCAATGCCTAAAATATGTGGTATCATTTTTGTGTTGCCTGAAAAAACTTAAAAACAACCTGGAATTCAGATTTAACTCAATGGATTTTGACATTTTCTTTGTTGTCTCTATGTGGGACTTTCAAAAGAAGGACTGTCCAGAGGTCATCCGTAAATATATTTTTTGAAAAATAGACATTAGCCCACTTACTCATTTACTGTTCTTAAATTTTATTCGAACAAAAATGTGTTTGAGACTAACTTAAATTACTTAAAAACATAGGTGAAGCTGCTAGGAGGTTCGTGGATATGACGTATGTGTAATGAGATTTTGTAACTACACAGTATCTCTTCTACCCAGGTAGTAAAGAAAGTCCTTCATAAATTCAAGAGATACTGTATTTGAGAAACTTTAAATTAAGTTTGAGAACTCTGTGAGGATGTCGAAGAGGACCTGACATGACTGTAAAGTGAGTCAGTAAATAGCAAAAAAAAAAAAGGATGTCTTTTAAATTGTTGCAGAGCAATGTGTAGTTCCTGCTGTTAGTCAAGTTGTTTGTTTTTAACTACCCAACAACAGCAAATTTATCAAAAAAAATGTATTTTTATAAATGTTTTATTGTAAATTGTATAAAGATGAGAAATTTTGGAGATTTGTTTAGAGCACAAGCCCACACAAGCCCTGTTTTAGTTTTGTCTTACCAAAGTGCAAAGCAACATGTTGAATTTAACATGACCCAGTTATGGTGAAGATCATTATTTATGTTAGGCAGAGTACTTAATGTCTCTGGATACTACCAGCCACTGCCTTTAATGAATTGCTTCTCAAATTGTTTCTTAAGCCTTATTTATGTGCTTTCTCTCGAACAGAGGAAGAAATTAACTTTTTAAGTGTATAAATAGTCGTGGCATGTAAGCTTTTGTGCGTGGATGTACTTGTTTGTGTGAAAAGCTGTCTCTGTATTGTAAGTTGTTGTTGGGATGTTATGATTTATATGACCAAGCGTGGATGATTACCTTTTATTGTTGTTGCAGTGCAAGACTGTGATTTGTTAGTTATGCACTTTCTTACTGTTGAATTTTTCTTTTGTACATATAAGTGATATTTTGTCTGTTAGAATGATATTGTGTATAAGTGAAATTTCAAGAGTGCGAGTTTGTTTTGTTTCTTTTGTGTAGAAGTGTAGATATTTATAACGCTCAGTCCATAAAAATAAACAAAGGGAACGTAAATTCCCTTTATTGGCTCTATGCTTCCTGAACTGTTACAAAATATTTTTATTACTGCCTGCTGAAAGAATATGTGTAAATAAGTACCAAAGTGTTATAGATGTAGTGTCCATGAGTCATTGTCTAATCTCATTCATTGGTTGCCTTACTGTAACTGTTGTAGAGTGAACACACCTGGGGTTTTCATATTGTAAATTAATGATGTACTGTAAATAAACTTTAAACATTGTGTGCATGGCATGCTGTGTGTTCAAAAAGGCCCACTATGTGTGCCATTGTGATATGGTGCTAAGATTTTATCTTTAGGATCCTGCCTCTTAAGATTTATGTACATAATTAAAATGTTGTAATCCAACATATAATTTATATATGTGTACATGACATGGCTACTGTTTAGCATGTAAAAAGGTAAATATCTGGTAGTCATTGATTATTATGCATTATGCGTAATTTAGTTGAAGCTGAGTTTTTTTTTTAATTGTTCCATCTGATGAAGTTTTCTGTAGGTGCTATTTCATTCATTACCCCTTTGTTGTCATTCATTAACATTCCAAATGTGACTTAATTATGAGTATTTTTGCTGTTCAATCAATTGCCATTGCAGCTATGAACTTAGCTGGATAATTTTCATAAAGTACTTCTAGCTACTTTAAAAAAATTCGTGCTGAATAGCTGAGCTAGAAAGTATCCTTTTGGGTCACATAAAGCAGAGGATGTTTCTGACCAAGTTCAATTGAGACAATGAGTTTTTAAAACCTTCTTTTTTACTGTGAACAATAAATTGTTACAAATATGAGTGTCCCTGTTTGTTTATGATTTTTCCTCATTCATGAACACTTTGACTTTGACTGTGGTGGGAGGGACCCGATCCCAGGGCGTTGTGGGTAGGAACACTTATCAGGAACACAGACAACGAGTCACAGGGCTTCACTAAGCACAACATGTTGAAATGAAGGGAAATATCAGGACAATAGACCTTTAGATCCCCAGTCTCAGGACCTTGTGCTGTGGGTAAACAAGTCGTTAGTGACAGCCCTTGCTTTGGCTCTATTTTTCACTATTTTTTTTCAAAAGAAAATTTCACTTGCTTTCATTTGTTTTGCTGGGTATTCATCTGATAGTGTCGCATGAGAGAAGTCAATGTCATATACCTTGTTTCGGACAGAACTTAAGTTTGGATGACACTTTCTAGTATCTGCGTAAGTTTATGTGTGTAGAAGGTTGATGTAGTTTTGTAATGAGTACAGCATAAGTAAATTTAATTGCACAAAATATATATTTAATTACCAAATAATAAGTACAACACAAGTATGGTACAAGTAACTTTACTAACACAAAATGAATATTTAAATACAAAATAATAAAATAGAATAAAATGACAGCGTAATTAGCAAGTCTCTGAAATATATCAATGAAAGCCTCTCTCGAATCAGGATCAGTAAGGCCACCAGGAATTAGTGTGTAAAGTCGCGAGATGCACTCTTTGCACGAGCAGCACCACAGGCTGCGACCCAGCACAGCAAATTCCACAATACGGCATCCTTTTCCACAAATATTGCCAGCTGTATGTTGTAGAGTATTCGTCGAGTCCGTCATAATTCTCCCACATCAGAATTAAAATACATCTTCAAAAATTCCCTCTGTCCTCGAGGTACAGAACCGGCATAGTTTGCACCAACCCTTCCAAGCTGTCTAAAGTGCTGAGATTGGTGTAGTTGCCACTCACCGGCTGTGACACTTCCATCTGGTTCCATTACATTCAAGTGCCTGGGGCCGCAATACCGTCTGTCACCGTGAGGCACTGCTTCTTCCGCAGACATTACAAAATTGTGGAGACACACAAGAGCTTTGAACAAATTCTCTGCATTCTCAACTTTCATGCTGAGTGGTTTGTGCAATATTTTCCACTGTGCACAAAGAATGCCAAAAGTGTTCTCAATAGTCAGTCTGGCCCTGGAGAGTCTGTAGTTGAAAATTCTCTGTTCCGCAGTGAGGTTTTTTTTCGGATAAGGGCGCATCATAAACGTAGACAAAGGAAAGGCAGCATCTCCGACAAACACATACGGGAAGGGGGGAGCAGTTGTAAGTGGGAGAGGTTTTGGATCAGGCAAGTCCGCTTCACCATTTTCTAGGTCTTGAGCAAACTCAGTGTTGGACCAAACACCTCCATCACTGATAGAATCGTACTGTCCAATGTCAATCCAAGTAAATTTGTGATCTGCATCACATGTCGCCAAGAGTACTATGCTAAAGAACCCTTTATAGTTGTAATATTCTGTTCCTGTGCATGGTGGACATTGGATTTCCATGTGTCTGCCATCAATGGCTCCCAAACAATTGGGAAATTGCCAACGCTCTTCAAACCTCTTGCTTATGTTCTTCCATTCATCTTTTGAGGGATGTTTCAAAAATATTGGCTGCAGAGCATCCCAGATTGCCTTGCATGTTTCGTTGATCACCTTGTGGACAGTAGAAGTCCCAATGCGGAATTCAAAATGCTTCGAGACCGCACTATCGCCATGAGCAAGAAACCTTCAAAAGAATAATGAAATTAGGTGGGAACCGATGAAGCTATGGAGAAATTATTCTCAAAGACTGACTCACATCAGTGTCACTGCAACTCGAAGAGTAGTAGGCAAAGGAGTCCGAATACTCCTCTTCGTCAAAAAAGGTTCTACTAAACGAACAAGGTGCCTAAATTGATCAGGCTGCATACGAAACAGTCTAAAAAACTCCTCGTGATCAGTTTCATAAATTTCTCGAATCACATTGTTGAAGAAGTCGTGTTCGTTTCCCCGACGATTGACTGGCCTCACCCACCACCGCCGCCTTGGTCTCCTTGTCATTAGCCGAAAGTAGGCGGCTTGGTTATTGAGCATGTTTTGATACGCCAGTACAATGTGCACCAGTGCCCTATCGCGATTCATTATTTAAAAAGGTTTGCTGACAGCTAACAACCTAACCCGTACATGCGATGCGTGCGGGCGTTCCGCGGTTCCGCCAAATGATGTAAACAAACATGGCAGGGCTACCACCTGTCGATGGTCGATGCACGACCAAAAAAGTAGTCCGAGACCGCGGCACAACGGGTACTTTTCCCGACGACATGAAAAAATAGTACATTTGTTGCCATGGAAGGCACAACTGCCTTTGCCGTTCCAGTCGTTGACCAAAAAGAGGACAACAGACACGAACCCATCGCTTTCTAATTATTATTTCATGTTGGCAAGAAAATCGCGAGTACCTGCGAATAGCCGTAGTCGTTTGACGGGCATCCCTGCGAATATACACTTCCGCCGGAGATGCTTCCGCGAAGGGCGCGCGAAGCCACCACATTTGAAAAACCATATTCCGAGCATCAGTGTACTAGGCATAAGTCTCCATCATTATTGTTGTTGTTGTTTGGGGGGGGTATTTACTGCTACAGTTCGCGCTAGGTCAACAGGGTGCCCACCGTCCGGCCTTCGAGGGCATCGAGTCCTCGACATGACGCAGGGCGGGGGTTGGCTGCCAAGAGCTCCAAGAGCCACACCAAGCCCGCGGCTGCGCGCTACGCTACCGCGCGGATCGTCGCCGCGGGGCCACGCGGCCACGCCACGAGAAAAATGCGAGGAAATGCTCTATTTGAGCGCGAGGCCCCGCCGTGGCCCCGCGCCCCCCGTCCGCTGCCGCTGGTGCAGTGACAGACCGGACCGGACGAGGCTCACTACCGGCCGACCAGCAGAACCGGTCCGGTGCGGGGCGGCACCGCGGCACCGCGGCACGGTAGACAGACCTGCAGCAGTTTTCTAAAGGGAAGTTCGCCTCGGGGAGTCCTGGAGCTTGTCCTGGAGTCCCCCATTAGACGCGCGTCCCGTCCACGCGACGCCGCGCGGCCCCGCCACGCCTCGCCACGCCGCACTATCATCATGGCTATCATTACCGCGTCGGAGATTTATCGTTTCGCAAAACTTTTTACGACACGCCGGATCAAAACCCCCGCCCGCCTGTCGCTCGTCTCGGCTCGGCTCCGCGGCGCGTGACAGTAGCACCGCGAAGACGGCGCAGACGGAGCTAACCGCCGCTGGCAACGCTAGCGCCGCCGCACAGTGGGCCAGGAGGCGGCCGAAATTCTAGACGCGTTTTGAGCTCCAGAGTCGCTAAATGGGACTCGAACCGAACGTGTGACCCCACCAATGGATTGCTTTCCGAACGAGAAATCCAAAGGTGGGGTCACACGATTGGTTCTATGCCTGTTTAGAGGCTCTGGAGCTCAAAACGCGTCTAGAATTTCGGCCGCTTCCACCGGTCTTCTGGCCCACTGTGCGGCGGCTTTGCGTCTCGGACACGCCGTTGCATTCTGCCGACTGGCTGTCCGGGACCTGGCCGTCGTGGAGCAAGCACACGCTTAAAACCTTACGAAGTATTTTGAGCAAGCATTATACAAACTAAATTACTTTGTTATACGAAGAAATAGTTCGTAATTTGCGAAGAATTTATTTTGTAAGCTTATGTCGAGGGGTCCTATGCAAAAGATCTTATCTGGGCGTTCCCCCCCCCCCCCAGACAATCTTATCTTAAACGCAGGTAAATTTCACATAGTTTGATCATTTGATACAGCTACATATCAACATAATTTGTGAGTTTCATGAAGTGAATCTAAAGATGGAAGATCAATTAAACCAAAAGTGCATGTAGAAATATGTTTCGCTCACCGTCGTATTCATTCTGATTCATCAAAATGAGTGAAATTTGCCGGCGTTTAAGATAAGATTGTCTTGAGGGGAACGCCCAGATAAGATCTTTTGAATAGGACCCCTCGATGTATGCTCAAAATACTTTGGAATAACAAACTGCTTTTCCTTGTAAGGCCTAAAATAGTTTGTAAGGCTTTCTCAGTGCAGGCCGGCGTCCCGGGTGCCGCAGTGCCAAGCCAGGCGAGCCGCGGCCACAAGCCAGGCGGTCTGGGCCTGGGCCTCGGCCTGGGCGGCGCGCGCAATTTCGTCATTGATCGTAATCCTCCTTCCCGGTCCAGCACTCCAGCAGCGCGCCGACACGGCGAGCCGAGGCTGTTGGGCGAAGCAGTCCGTCTTAAAAACTCCAGTGCGGCGGCAGGCAGACAGTAGAACAGGTACCCTTCTAAAACCTCTTCCCGGAGATTTTTCAGAGAGTATGCGGCGCCACGCGGGGCCTTCAACGGATTCGACGCCGCCGAACGGTCGAACGGCTGCTCGAGTAGTAGAAGTGGAACCCTCGGCAACCTTCGGCCCGGTTGCCGCCGCCAGTCTACGCCAGGCTGGGCTGAGACAGGCATAAAGAGTAATAATAAAAGGCCGCGCCGGGAGGAGGGGGGGGGGGCTGGGCTAGAAGGAGAGAGTGAGAGAGTGAGAGGGCAGGGCTGCCCGGTCCTGCAACCTCAGGGCCGCAGAGGCGTTTCTGTCGACCTTTATCATCTCGGCACAAGGCAGTCTGCAGTCCGCACCGCACGCCGCGCGGCCTGCCGAGCGGGCCGAACCGCCGCCGCCGTGCGTTCGTCGGGTAGGCAACCCGCTGGCCGCGGTGTGGCGCGGGCCTGCCTGACGGGGAGCTTGCAGGCGCCCGAGCGGGCGGCCCACGCGACGCGCCTCACTCACTGAAGACACTCAAGAGGCACGCCGGCTCCACGTGGGAACAACAGGCGGGAACAGGGAACCACAACAAACAGGGAGCCGGCCACCTCCAGCTCCTCCAGCAGCTGGACACTGCCGCGCCGCGCGACGTGCCGCGCGCCGCGTTTGGGACAATGTTGAGAAAGGGACACGACTCCGCCGCGTGCGCGGCTCTTCTTTCCGTGTCCTTCGCGTGTGCGCATCGGGCACGCGTGTCCGCGTTAGTGTGTGTGTGTGCGTGTGTGTGTTTACATGTTGCGCTCGGTGGTTGGCGAGGGTCCAGCCCAGCGAGCGGCCAGCTGAGCACACCGCGCGGCGGGCTGCGCGGAGCCCCCGCCCCGCCGCGCCCCGCCCCGCCGCCCCGCCGCGCCCCGCAACGCCCCGCAACGCGCTGCCTGCGGCCGATCCCGACCTCACCTCAGTCGGAGTGTTGCGGCAGCGGCAGCAGCAACTCGTGATCCTCGCAGCCGCGCCGAGCAGCCGTGCCGTTCTTGCCCCGCTTCGCCTATCAGCCGCGGCGTGGCCGAGCCTGGCCGAGCGAGGCGCGCAGTCGTTGGACCCCCGCCTGGTCTTGAACCCGCGCCCCGTCGCGCCGACACGCGCGCGCTCTGCAAGCGAGGACTTCCCCGCCCAGTGCAGCCCAGTGCAGCCCAGTGCGTCTCAGTATTCCGCGCGCGCCTCTCTCCCCGACGACCTCCAAGACCTCCGACGCGCACCGAGAGTCCCGCGCCCCGCGGTGGACCGCGCACCGCGACCGAACGCAGGAACAGGACCGCGTTGTACCGCCCCGTCAAACCGCCCCGTCGCGGCGCACGCAGTCTGGGATACCATTTCTTGCAGGTGAGGCCGCTAGTCGCCAACGCGGAGCAGTACGTGCACCGATCCCGAGAGTCCTTTTCG
This sequence comes from Thrips palmi, assembly GCF_012932325.1. Taxonomy (NCBI): domain Eukaryota; kingdom Metazoa; phylum Arthropoda; class Insecta; order Thysanoptera; family Thripidae; genus Thrips; species Thrips palmi. The sequence continues at coordinate 11,192,987 of NW_023144620.1, read as the reverse complement.
TCGCTCTGTCTCTCTCGCACCCAGAAGGAACGCTCCGTGAGTGCGAGAGAGACAGGGTGATGAACACGACTCTCGGAATCAGACTGCAGAGCAGAGCGAAGCTGCTGCTTACCTTCCGGTGGCCGGAAAAGAAAAGTGCATGCACAGCGATGCACAGCAATGCACATGGTGACATGGGTCGCCGCAATGAGCTCGCTCTTTGTTATTGTTGTTGGATTCCATGTGTGTGCGCGTAGTGAGTCCGCGGGCGTATCGTTGTGTGTGTGTTTGTGTGTGTGTGTGTGTGTGTGTGTGTGTGTGTGTGTGTGTGTGTGTGTGTGTGTGTGTGTGTGTGTTCGTGTGGCCCATGGCCAGGCGCTCCATAGTGGTTTGACGCGTCCCGTCCCGCCGTATGCACAATGCGTTTGTGCCCGCCAAGCCACGCCGTCGCCACGCCGCCATGCCGCCATGCGCCGTTGTCCCGATGGTCGCTGGCTGCAGCCATGGCTATGCCGTTGGCGGCGGCGGCGGCGCTGCACACACGTGCACACACACACTCACACCAATACAGACACACACACGTGGCGACTGCATTGTCTTTTCGTGACGGAAAGCAAAGTGGTGGCGGTCCGAGCGGTGGCCGGCATGGCGCGCCAGTGCAGCCTTGAAGCGTTTATTAGAATACCGGCGAGGATCCGCAACGCCCCGCCCGCCCCGCCCCGCCATGTGCTATCCACAACGCGCCCCGCCCCGCCCCGCCCCGCCCCGCCCCGCCCCGCCCCGCCCCGCCCCGCCCCGCCCCGCCCGCGGCCACCGTCCGTTCTGCAAGGACGCTGCTTCGGCGCTGCGATGCCGTTGCGGCCGGCCGCACCGAAAATAAAACGGGAGCCAGTGTGGTGCACCCTGGCGTCAGAAGCGTCACCAGCGCACGGTGGCCGCGGGAAATGGTAAAAGTGACGGTGGCGACGACGAGGAGGACGACGACAACGACATGTCGACGACAAGCGCGGGCCGTGCAGCTGCCCGATGTGCACCAGGACACAGGACCCAGACCCTCCGCGCCGGCTGTCTGACTGGACAGACCGGGGACAGACTGACGAAAACGACAAAAACAACAACAACAATAACAACAACAACGGCGCGTTCATTCCAGAGGCCGCGCGGCGGACGTACCCAGAACACGGCCGTCGGCGTTAAGGACGTTAAAGACGACACAGAGCACCTTGTCAAGTAAGCGCACGTGCGGGCCCGCTCGGCCATGCCTGCCCATCTGTATATCCTGCTGCCCGTCCGTCCGTCCGTCCGTCCGTCTGCCTTCGCCTTCGCCTGGATGTGTCTTTCGCGAGCACGTGTGCGTGTGCCGGCTTGCGCCAGTGCGCGTGCTCGAGCGTGGCCCTGTGCCCTCGGCGAGGCGTGCGGGTGAGCGTGCACGTGTGTGTGAGCGTGCACGTGTGTGTGTATGTGTGCGTGCGCTTGTTGGGGGCGTGTGTCGCAATCCTGATAATGATAGACGGCGGCCGGTCAAACGGACACACCCTTGTCCTGGGGCAACGGTTGTGTACTGTATGTTCGCGTATGTGTGTGTGTGTGTGTGTGTGCGCGCGTGTACGAGTGTGTGGGCGTTTGCGTTCCCGCCATCCATGCAGAAAGATGTCCTGCGATCCGTCAGGCAGGCAGGCAGGCAGGCAGGCGGGCAGGCAGGCAGGCAGGCAGGCGGGCAGGCAGGCAGGCAGGCAGGTAGGCAGGCTGGGAAAGCAGACGAGGTGCTGGGGACAGCTGCTTGCGGCGCTGCTGGCGGTGCTGGCGCCATGCACTTTCGACCCGCTTGCAGCGCGCTGTGGCAGGCTGTGGCAGGCTGTGGCCTCAGAGACCCCTCAGCCTCAGCCTGCCTCGGAGCCTCGGCCCATCAGCGCGGCTTTACGGCGAGAAAACCCCGCGATCTGCCGCTGCCGCCTGTCCGGTGGTCTCGCCGCAGGCCGCAGGCAGGCCGCAGGGCTGGTGTCAGCCGTCCTGCGGCCACACGCACGCACGCACACACACGCACGCGAGGCGACACTCAGACCCTTCGTGGCCGGCCCGGCCCGGCAGTTAAACGTGCACTCCTTTCTCCCGACCTGATCCTTGATCCCTCCGTGCCGCGTCCACTCTGAAAGATGAACTGCACGCTGGCGGGGCAAGGGCCTGCCGGGGCCGAGCGCCGTGTGTCGGGCCCGAAACGGCATACGATCATGTACCAATGTACGGCTCTGGTGTGGTCTAGCCCGTAATGGTAATGAGGGTAGGCAACGCCGAGGCAGCCGTGCCGGCGGGTTGCCCACTGCCACGGCGCTCCCAGCCTAGAGGTAGGCAACGCCGAGGCAGCCGTGCGGGCGGGTTGCCCACTGCCACGGCGCTCCCAGCCTAGAGGTAGGCAACGCCGAGGCAGCAGTGCCGGCGGGTTGCCTACTGCCGCGGCGCTCCGAGCCTAGAGGTAGGCAACGCCGAGGCAGCCGTGCCGGCGGGTTGCCCACTGCCACGGCGCTCCCAGCCTAGAGGTAGGCAACGCCGAGGCAGCAGTGCGGGCGGGTTGCCTACTGCCACGGCGCTCCCAGCCTAGAGGTAGGCAACGCCGAGGCAGCAGTGCCGGCGGGTTGCCTACTGCCGCGGCGCTCCGAGCCTAGAGGTAGGCAACGCCGAGGCAGCAGTGCCGGCGGGTTGCCTACTGCCGCGGCGCTCCCAGTCTAGAGCGCCACAACCGCTCGGAGCTTCCTGCTCGTTTGCTGCTACTCGCTACTCGGTGCAGACTGCAGACTGATGCGTCACTTTGGCAGCCGGCCATCGCGGCCAGCACGTGGCGGCCTGGCTGCCGGGCCGCCTGTCGTCGGCGTGGCTAGGCTTGCCCCCTTGGCCCTTGGCCATGCCTCGGCGATGCCTTGGACCACGGCCCCGCGGTGCCCCGCGGTGCCCCGCAGTGCCCCGCATCGCGCAGCTCCGCCCCGCTCCGCCCTAATTCCTCAGGGACAACGACAACACTCGGGAGAGGAGGCCGACGAGGCCGAGGCGCGGCGGAGCCTTCAGCCTTCAGCCCCGCTGACCCACTGCCGCCCCTTCCATCCCCCGAAATAATTCTTTTCCGCCGCGGCTTGCCTGCGGACCGATTCGACACCTTCGCTCTGTCTCGCTCACTCTCTTGGGGCGTTCCGTTCCGGCGACGAAAGCACAGTTCGGAATAAGTCTCCCTGGCCAGTGCGAGTCCTGCAGTCGCGCAGCGCAGCGCTTTCCTTTGTTTCGGAGCGCTTGGCGCGCTTGGCGCTTTGCGTTGCGTGATTCGATTGGCCGGCTCCGTAAAAAGAGAGAGAGGGTCAGCGACACCACTTGGCTCACGCCGAGGCAGGCGCACAGTGGGCCAGAAGACCGGTGGAGGCGGACAAAACTCTAGATGCGTTTTGAGCTGCAGAGTCGCTCAACAGGACTCGAACCGAACGTGTGACCCCACCAATGCACTCCCAATTTCCTACTGAGAAATGCCGTGATGTCATAATACTAAGCTAATTCTCAGTACTCTACAACTCAAATCTATCATAATACAAAGAAATTTGTTTGTAATACTAAGAAACTGGTCATAAGTTACTGAGAACCCCTCACCATACGTTACTACCTTCGCTGTGCTGTCATAATACTAAGCTTTTTGTTCGTATTACGAAGAAAAAGCTCAGTAGGATCTTGGGAGTGTGGATTGCTCTCCGAACGAGGAATCCATTTGTGGGGTGACACGTTCAGTTCGAGTCCTGTTTAGCGTCCAGAGTTTTGCCCACCTCCACCGGTCTTCTGGCCCACTGTGAGGCGGCTAGCAGGCAGCTGGACCTCTCCGTCTCTCAGACCGAGCGAGCGGACCCAAAGCAGCACGCCAAAGAAACGCCGAAGCCACGCCAAAGCGCTCGCTGTGTTGCCACTCATCGTGTGCCTCCAGCGGCCTCCAGCTGCCTCCAGCCAGACACCGTGGCCGCGCAGACTCCAGCCGCGGATTCCAGGCGGCGTCCAGACGGACTCCAGACGGACTCCGGCCACCCACCAGCGCACCGCCACCGCCGCCCGGACTGCTGCAGCAGCATGCTCCAGGATCGCGGCGAATTTCCTGACCGGATCCTCGCGGGGCGCACGCGGCACGCGCACGCACACCTCGAAATGATATGGGTCAAGGAGGAGAGCAGCGCCATGCTCAGCAGGCCAAGCCGCTCGCCGCGCCGATAGACCTTTGTCCTGAGCAAATCAGCGAAGTAGGTCTGCGTGCGTCACCGCGTCGCCGTCGCCGACGTCGTCGTGGAAAAAGGCAGAGATTGTGCGCTCGGTCTTTACGACTGCGTCGCACTCCGTCTGACTCCGACTCCGTCGCACCTAGGCGGCGCGGCGTTCTATCGCGCACGAGAGGCGTGCTGAAACTCGCGCCAGCCTGCTGCAGGCCGGTGCCGAACGTCGCTCCGTCTCTCTCACACTCTCGGGCGTCCCGCGCGAGTGCGAGAGAGACGGAGCGACGCGACTGCTGGCCGATTAGAGCCGCGACGGCGTGGCGGCCGCGACGCAGTACTGACTTGCAAGGGGCGTTGTGCGCGGCGAGCGGCACACAGTGGGCCAGAAGACCGGAGGAGGCGGACAAAACTCTAGACGCGTTTTGAGCTCCAGAGTCGCTAAATGGCACTAGAATCGAACGTGTGACCCCACCAATGGATTACTCTTCTCCGAACAGGAAATCCATTGGTGGGGTCACACGTTCGGTTCGAGTCCTGTTTAGCGACTCTGGAGCTCAAAGCACATCTAGAGTTTTGTCCGCCTCCATCGGTCTTCTGGCCCACTGTGCGGCAAGTCGCAAAGGGCTGGGGCCGGCTAGGGCTGGGTGACTGAGAGCGACGGCGGCGCGCACAGCGGTGGAAAACACGGGAAAGGTCCTTCGCTCGCGCAATGTCCAAGCACACTGCGTCGCGCTGTGTAACGTTTCTGAAAGAAACAAAATGGGCGCGAAAAGAAGCTGTGGGAGCACTCGTTAAATTACCCAAGGGCCTGCTGTGGCGGAGTTGGGTGTTCCAAGGGTGTTTGCGACGGGGAATCCGGGTTCAAAACCCGATCACGGCGTTGGAGGACGGCCCCTGCAGACCGATCGCGAGAGCCGTTTTCGTCGCTCCGTCTTCCTCGCACTCTTGCGGGACGCCGCGGGAGAGCGAGGCAGACAGCGTGGCGCATTATTTTCGGCAGGCATTCCAAGGACGGGGCGAGGAAAGTGCGTGGCCTTGAACGCGCCGACCGCGCCGTGGCTGCCTGTGGCTGCCTGTGGCCGCGCACCGCCAAGTGAACGCCGCCTCGTGCCGAGCCGAGCAGGAAGCACGTAAAGGTGGTCCATAAGGAGATAGCCGGCGGGGCGGCGGCGCTCTGAATTTGGCGCGGAAGTTTGAGACAAATGTGGCGGATGCTGCGCCTGCCGCGCGAGCGCCGTGCGAGGCTGGCCGGGGCTCGGCCAGCTAACGACGCGACATCCAGGATCCAGGCCATCCCGGCCAGCGCGCCGGCCGCCCGGCCAACCAGTGGCGTAACCGCGCGTGCGGATCCACGATCCGAGGCGGGGCTGCGGCATAATGCGAAACCCGCCGGCCGCCGCGCTGCAGTGCTCGGTGCACTCGCAGCGCGCAGCAGCGCGGACCTGGAAGAGGCTGAGGCATCCGACAACTTGATGGACGACTCGTCTCTCGGAGTCCACGCACGCCGCACCGCCGCACCGCGCACGCTAGGGCAGTCCGCCGCAGTCGTGCTGCAGTCCAGTGCAGTGCTCTCCGAGTGTCAAGCACCTCGCCGAGCCTGGCGGCCCCGCCCCGCCCCGCCCCGCCCCGCCCCGCCCCGCCCCGCCCCGTCGCGCCCCGCCCCGCCCGTGGAGTGCACCGCGCCGCGCCGCGCCGCCGGGACAGGCCGCGCCAAAAGTTTGCACGACGCGCACCTCGCGAGCACGCCGCCGGAGCAGGCCGTCGAAGTTTGCTCGGTCCGGCGCGCGGGGGGTCTCGGGCTGCTCTGCGGCACGTCGCAACGCGACCGGCAGGAACCCGGCCAAGCCGAGTACGGCGGTACGGCGGTACAGGCGGGCGCCGGTTCCGCCCTTGAACTTGGCGGGACATGACACATGCTCTTGGCCGCCGGCCGCGAGTGTTGTACCGACCAGAGGGACCGGGCAGAGGACGCGGCGAGGCGCAGTTAGCTCCGCGTCTAATTGCCGCCGAAACCAGTGGCCTCCGATTCCGGTCATCGATTGCGCCGCTCTGTCTCTCTCGCACTCGCGGGACGCGATGGGACAAGGGTGGCGCCTCTCTCATGCCGCGAAAGAGACAGAGCGACCAGAACACCGTCTCTCTCGCGTCTTACGGGACGCCCCGGAAGTGCGAGAGAGACAGAGCGACGCAAACGATTCTCGGAATGAGTTTACTGCTGGCGGCGGCAGGCGTGTGTGGTTCCCATCAGAGGCAGTGATTGGGGCGGCCTGGCTGGGCCCAGGCAGCAAGGCAGCCGGCGTGGCGACCAACCGGTGGCGACTCCAGGAAGATGGGGGTCATCACGTCCTCCCAGTCATTCCGATCCGAGGGATCGTTCGTTTCGTCGTCACCGTCTCTGTCACACTCATGCGGCCTTCTGTAGGGGTGCGAGAGAGACAGAGCGACGAGACGATTCCTCGGCATCGCTCGTCGTGCCCCCGTGACGACGACGACACGCAACAATGGCATCGGTTTCCCGGCAGGCGCAGGCTGCGCAGGCCACGCAGGGAAGGCCGCCCCGCGCCGCCACATTTTATATCCCTTCCGGCTCCGGCGCTCCCGCCGCGATGTGAAAATTTCCAGTGTTAATACCACCATTAAAAAAATTACAAAAAAAAAAGAATCGTTCCAAAATTGTGAAGGTAAACAATCCGGAGCGCCCGCCGATATTGAGCAGGGTCGGGGAAGGCACCAACGCCCACGCCGCAAGAAAACAAAACGAAATTGAATCGTGTCCTCCGCGGGCAGAGGCAAGGTGAGGCGCTTGCGAATTCGGCGGTGGAAATAAGAAATAAAAGGTGCTGGAAGCAAGGCAAGCAAGGCCACGCGGTCAAGGTGTCGGGCAAGTGGTTATCCTATCCCCCCAAAGGTAGGCCCCCCTATCCGTCGCCATGCCGTCGCCGGCGTCGTGACGGACGGATTTCCAAACGGCGTCCGCTCGTGGGCGCAGAGTTTCTTAGATCCGGCTCCGTGTATTTATTCTCGCTAATGACCCGTGTGGCGTATGTACGCTGTACGGAGAGTCGAGTGGAGGCGGTGACCTAACCTCCGCCGACTGGGGAATTCCGGAATTCCCAGCACCTTCGCGTTGACACTTTCGGCCGCGCTTGAGACTAGCGAATCATTATCTGGCGTTAGCAATCGTAGCCAGAGCGCGAAAGCGGCCACACCTAGGGAGGACTTTGTGTTTGCAAGTATCCTGAAAACTGGTTGGAACTAGTTCGGGCTGCGCGGCGGGCTGCGCGTTTTCGTCGTGCTGCGCATGGCGCGAAAGAACAGCGCGGCTGTCCGGCGCCGACCCCGCCAAACGGCGCCTCTATTCAAACGCGCGATCTTTAGAATCCGGGCGAATTTATAAGGCCCGGTCGTTTCAGCTGACATTTTGCTACGGTTTTATGGGGAAAGACCATTTGAAAACACGCAGCGCGCAGGCGCGCGCTCTGCTACTGCTGCCTCAGCCGCCGCCGCCTGACCTTGCTCGCTAGCGCCACCTGTGGGCGCTCGCGCGAACTACCACGCAGCCCAGCTGAGCCTGCCAGCCAGCAGCCAGCTGGTCGCAGTGTAAATATCAACAAACAGACAGCCTGAGGTTTGGTTGAAGCGACCTGCGTTTTCGATCGCTATTTGGGTAGAAAGGTACGTACTGGGCGTACTGTAGGGGCAAAAGAATTGTACGCGAAATGGCGCTGGACTTCCGTGGCTCAAAAGCCAGGCGGAGGAGCGTTTCAAGCGCAGATCGAAGATCCTTTGTTTCGCGTCTAGCGCTCGCCAGCGGAGCGGACCGTCATGGCGCTGCTACACTGCGAGTCCTGTCGCGAAAGCGCGTCCAGGCTAGGCAGGCTAGGCTGCAGCGCCCCGCCCGCTGGAGTGAGGTTATTTTACTGGCGCGGGGCTCGCATCGGGCGATGCTCCTTTTTGTTGCTCGCCCTGCGAGTGTCGTGGCTTCAGTTGCGAGAGTGAGAAGTAGTCGTGATGAAACTCGGTGGTTGTGGCGCGGGGCGCGGCGGTGCGGTGCAGGCCGAGCAGGGCGTAGCGTGGCGTAGCATCGGTGCCAGGCTCGGCTAGTGCCCTGGCTCCCTTCCAGGCCAGTTCGCGCTTCGCCCGACACTTTGGCTTCACAAAAAGCACGCCGCCACCTCGAGCGCTACAAGGCACAGGGATTTTCGAGGGCGGTAGACAAGTTTTATTTGACGGGGCGAGGGGGTCGAAGGGTGGGGGAGGGAAGTCTAGAGGGCGCTCAAGGCTGCACTGACACTGATGCATTTCAGCGAACCTGCACATCTCCCGTGCCCCCTTCCCTTCCGCGTCTCGGCCCATACGTATGTGAGTGAGTGTGTGTGTGTGTGTGTGAGTGAGTGAGTGAGTGCAAGTGTACGCGCGCCAGAAACCCGTAGTACCTGATGCCTTAATAGCGCCAACGCCGTCTCTCCGTCTCTCTCACTCCCTATGCTGCAGGATTATGAAATGGTTATTATGCCATAGGCACTCAAGTGTGCTACAGCCGTCAAGCATGTAGTTTTATGGGCAGCACACTAGCCCAATGCATTCCTCAGTTCCTACCTGTCAAGGGATACATTTGTATTGATGGATCCTAAGTCCCCCCCCCCCCCTCCCCAGAGTCAACTGCACATATCTAATCAGGTTTCTGTTTTCTGATTACAGATTACATGTGAAAAATGCCAACACTTGTGGAAGCTTTGGAGGGCAAATATGGCCCGGAAGACGTTGAAGGAATCGATGAGGGTCTTCCGATAGCGATTTACGTGCCAAGAAAAGGACCCAGAAATATTGTTCCATCATTGCTGGTTCTAAATGACTGTAACATTGACTCAGCTGGAGATGAATGTGATCTACAGAAAAAGTGCCATGTTGTTGAAGAGCTGGACCTTGCTCAAAACAATATCACTCACTGGAGCGATGTAAGTATCAGATTCATTTGGGTTTCGTTCATTAAAATTGGATTTATAAGATTTCCTCAACATCTTTTCTGTCTTACCAGGTTCTAACAATCCTTCGGCTCATGCCGCAAGTAAAGTTTGCAAATTTAAGCTTTAACAACTTGGCAGAGGAACTGACAGATGAATTGTGTGACAAGGAGAAGCACACACCGTTTCCACTTCTTCGCAACCTGGTACTCATATCCACTCATGTCAGTTGGTGCACAATAAAGAAGCTACTGAAGCTACTCCCAAAGTAAGCAAATATAAAGAAATTAGAAAGTCTGTCTTTATATTTTTTTTAAGTTATATTTTGCTGTTATTTTAAACCTCTCTTGTTTTTACTATCCTCTCCCAGCTTGGAAGAGTTGCATCTAAGTTTGAATGACTTCAGCACTGTGGAGTTAAGTGACATCTCAGCAGATATTCACCAAAATATCAAAAGATTACATTTCACTGGTAATTATATTTCTGTTATTACCCACCCATTTTAAATCTAGTTTACGATTAAATATATTTCTACTTTTGCAGGTAATCCTATTTGTCGGTGGTGTGAAATATCAAATTTGGGGAGATGTTTTCCAGCTTTGGAGTCCCTTGTTTTGGCAGATTGCCCCCTGCTGTCTCTTGATCCCTCCCTCCCAAGTAAGTTGCCCTGATGTAGTAAGAATATTCCTTGATAATATTCCTAATTCAGTGTGAATTTTAATATTGTCATCCATTTTCCAGTTGAAAAATGCAAAATTGATGACAGTGAGGAATCTGAAGATTCTTGCTCATCATGTGGAAGTCCTCCTATGCAGTATGGAAGATGTGAGAGTGAATGCGAGTCAGCTGGACCAAAACCGTACTCATCACATGATGTTTTCCGGCAATTGCGCTCATTGAATCTGACCAACACTCATATAGCATCATGGGATGACATTGACCGTCTTTCATGTTTTCCGGCTCTCCACTGTCTTCGCATCAATGGTTGCCCCTTATTTGAGGTAGCAACATAAATATCAGCTTTGAAGTGTCATGACTGAGCTTCTATTTTTATCTTGTTATATACGTAATACACATTAAATTTTTTTTCTTAGGAATACACCGAACATGAGCGCAGACAACTTCTAATCGCCAGATTACCCAATGTCCAAACCTTGAATGGAGGAGGAGTTATTAGTCCAGAAGAAAGGGAAGACGCTGAGAGAGCATTTATTAGATTTTACATGGAAAAGCCTGAGAGTGACCGTCCAGAGAGGTATGAACTCAGAATTTTAACTTGTCTCCCTTTGTCTCGAAGACTTCAATTATTTAAACTTCCTCTCTTGAATGAGGAACTGTATCCCCTTCCAAACATGTGCAGATATCAAACTCTGCTGCGGTTAAAAGGCTGGAATGACAATGATTGAATTGTCGGCATGGGGCACTAATCTCAGCCAGGTTGGCGTTGTGGCGCTGCTTTAATATCAGATTTACTGTGTCCACCCCGAGCAGAAGGAACTTTTATTATGATTATTTTTAATGTGTTTCCAATCCTTCCTTATTTTAGGTATGGGAATCTTCTTGGAGTTCATGGCCGCCTTGACCCCCTAGTCAACATTGATCTCTCACCTGAGAAGAGAGTCAAAGTGAAAATTGTTTGGGGTGACAAGTCAGAGATCAAAAGCATCAATGTTTATCAGACTGTAAGAATTGTAACTTTTCAGTCACCTAATATTGAGTCCCTGTAGTTTTCCTAATTATTCGTGCTTTTTTTCTTTATGTTTTAGGTCAGTGAACTAAAAAAGACCTTGGAACCAATATGCGGTATTGCAGCATCCAAAATGCGCCTCTTATATATTGATCAAATCTACTTGGACACACCATGCCAGCACGAATTCATGAAATATCCAAATAAACAGCTGTACAGCTACAATATAACTAGTGGAGATGAGGTGCATGTAGATTCAAAATAGTCATAAAATGTGAGGAAACTGCCCAATTATTCATTCACTTTAGGTGAAACTTTGAGTTGGTACTGAAGTGAGATTAAATATGCAACGGTTTTGTTGCATAGATTAATTTTTACTTAACCCCCCTGTCAGATGATTCTTGGTGATGATCATCAAGTTTCTTTTGTGACAATGGCTTTTTATTAACATTTTAAATGTGATATTGGGCTTAACAGAAACTGAAGAGAACAATTTTATCTCCCCCATGAGTGTCAGTTATTCATGTGATATACATTTGTCAGTTTCAATTTTCCTTCCTCTTTACTCGCCCTTCTGATTGAACAATTTTCTTCTTTCGGGTAGAAATGTTAGTCAAATTTTAGGATTTTTGACTTTGCTGCCCGCCTACTGTTTTTTCTGTGATTTCCCAGGAACAGATTATCATTGGACTTGAGGGCTATTAGTGTTTTGTGGAAAATTGCTTGATGACACATTTGATTTGATTGAAAGTTTTACAGTTGTTGATGTATCAGCAGCTTGTTCCCTACTGCTGTTGTCATATTGTTATTCATTAGAATTTATTGATTTGGTTTTAAATAAAATCAGATGGTAGTTGTCAGGTTGTCAGAAAATACATACGTTACCCCCACACATACAAAAAATGTGTTTCAACATCATGTTACCTACTTGTAGACAGAGTATCAATCATTTCCTGACAAGGCTATTGTGATATAGTAATTAAGGTAATGAGTATTTTTATTGTGCTTAGTAAATATTGCTTGATGTCGATCAGATTTGATTTAGTTGGCAAATAATGCCATACCGTTTCAAACATTAAAATTTAATGAGGTTTGAATGAGGTCAAATATTGGTGGTGGTTTTAGTTTGAATGTGATATAAGCTCAGAATCAGTTACATCTTGGATGAACTTCCCACTCATTTACAGTCTCATTGGAACTGATATTAAGGCAGGACGGTGATTGCGAAAGCTGGAATCTGACATTGTAAAGTTTACTAATGCTTAGTGTTGTGTGTGTCTTTACCACATAATGTGGTTTCTTTTGCCATACATGAATGTAGAAACACTTTGTTTGATTAAGTCTGATTTCAATGCTGATTTTCAAACTGTTTCAACAGTTATGACCTGTACTGAAAATTTTATGTCTGCATCGTCTGCAGGCTTGTTTGTCTTTTGTGCTATGATGTTATTCCTTTGGAGTCATTACTCGAAGAACATGTTTTTGTTTTCTTCCGGATATTATGATTTGCAAATTTTCCTCATTACTACATCTTATGTATTGTTGAGCAGATTTGCAGCTTCATGGTAAATTCTTTTTGCGCTCTCACTAAAATTAAAATTCTATTCATTGTTAAGATATGAAAAAAAAATAATGAAATAAATAATTTATGTAGCTGTGATATTGTGTGAACTATAAACTCAATTAGATTCTTTCTAAAAATTTAAAGAGATTTGAATTTTTAAATGTTTCATATCATGTGGAAGATTTGTTTTCTCCTCCGGAAATTTTTAATGACAAGTGGTAAGAAAATGTGATGTGCCCAGACACTTGTGTACAAATAACATAAGACGGAAATTGTTCTTCTTCATTTTATCTGCCTTACACTTTTGTTTCTCTTGTTTACTAATTACGTTGAGTTCTGAGAGCATAATGTTCGTCTTCAAAGCACTCAATTGCAAATAGGTTCTCTATAAGGTGTTATGCATGTTTCTTTGCTTACTGTAATATAGAATAATTGTAGTCATGTTTATCAATTTCATTATGTAAGTTGTAAATGTTAGATTTTGAGTCATGGAAAAAGCACTTAATTTTTTTTTCCACACAAGAGTGATGCAGTAGTTCCTGGATAGTGATTGATATTGAAAGGATTTTTGTGTGCGGTAAGAAAGTGGTTTATTATGTTAAAGATTGTATGTCCAGTATTAGTAAGAAGTATGAGATAAATCTCATGGAGAGAAGAGATATTGTGGATGATTAATTAAACTTTGAGCATCAGATACGTTTCTTAACGTCTATGCTAGAACTGTTCCCTTATTTTATTTTTATTTTTATGATTTTTTTTCTGAAGATTGTCAGTTGTGCTAATGCAAGCTTTGTATTTATTTGCAATGTTTATTGCATGTTCGACTTCATTTTTGTCTGTTTACCAGTCGATCTTGGCACAATGTAAAGAGGGAGTGACAATTTTTGTGAGAGACTTCTGTTCTTCTCACTGTTGAATAAATGTCTTCTTGTGACTTTAAAGATGTTGCACAGTGGTCAATTTCTTTGCCAATTCCTGATAGCTAAAGTTTTGCTCAACATGGCTGTACACTGTAAAATTGAGAAAGGTCAAAAAGAAATCATTACCACAGTTGATATTGGTTCATGTGTAAGAAGGAACCGGAAGGAACCCATATTTTCTAAAAGGGAATTCTACATATGGTCAGTACAGAATGCTCAGTATACATTTTAATCAACTGGTCATGGTTAGTAGAATAATGAACTGCAAAAGGGGAAATCATAAAGATCCCTAGGGCAATGCAGACTCATTTTCTGACGGAGGGATGAGGACCGTTTTAAAGTCATCAAGCTGCCTTTGTTTCTCGCATGACTTGGTGCTTTCCCCGACGCACTCCGACTCGGACTGACAGTGCGGACTGCGGGCCCCTCGGGCACCGGCAGTCCCCGTCATACACATCATTGGCGACACGCTGTACTCTGTACGCGAGGGTGGGGGAGGTGGGGGCAGTCATCGCCATCCGCGCCTCGCGCCCACTCGCACACACACAGCTCGACGGGCAGGGCGAGCAGGGAGCAGGGCCCCCTATGCGTGCGTTTCCTCGCTCCAGCAAATTGTTGAGGCTGGATGGGCGGCAGAGGCAGAGGGGAGGGGTCGAGGGGTTCACGGCGAGCAGAGCAAAGTGAACTGTATCGCAGTGTGGCGCTGCTGGCCTGCCCCACCCCCTCCCCGCCCTCCTCCCGCGCGTCGCCCGCACCCCGCGCCGCACCGCGGCACCGTGCTGCGACAGGGCGTGCATGACCAGCAGCCGGAGACCCCGTCGCCACCACGCACCACCACGCCGCCGTGGCCGCGCAGTGGCCGCGCAGTGCACAGCTGGTCCAGAGGCGCACTGCACTCGCGCGTCCGCCGCGGCGTCCAGCGTGCCGACGGCGTGACGCGCTCTGACGGCGCTCGGCCGCTCGCACACGGCCGCCGCGAAGCTGCGCCTTCCGCACTTCCGGGCTGCAGGACGATGGCCACCCTCGCCGCCGCGCCCCCGAGCCTGGACACCGTGGACACGCAGCGCGCATCGGGGAAGACCACTTGGCTGTGACTGAGGTGAGTGGCTGAGGGGCAGACACGGGGAGGGAGCGGGGTTCGAGAGGACTTCCCTGCGGCGGCTCCGCCCCCATCAAGGCAGGGGTGTAGGTAGTAGCTGTTCGTCCTCCGGCTGGAGCAGCTTCTTTGACTTTCTTTGAAGCATTTTCCGAAGGGTGCTCGCGGAGACCAGGTCTCTCTCCGTCCGTTCCCTGTTGTCGCATAGTCCGGCCGTCGGGTCAACACGGTCAACACGCGATAGTGCACGTTCGCGTCGCTGCAAACGCGCAAACACGTCTCGCCGCCCGCGTTGCCGCCAGGTTGCCGCGCCGCCACGCATTTTCGAACCGGACCAACTTTTTCTGGAGGGTTGAAAAGCGCAGGCAACTTTTTCGAACACCCCTCACGCTTATCCCGGCTCCCTGGAGCCTGGCCCCGAAGAATCGCTGCGTCACCCTGTCTCTCTCGCACTCATGGGGTGTTTTAGGGGTGTGTGAGAGAGACAGAGCGATGAGGCGTTCCTTCGGAATCTGGCGGCTGGGGCTCGGTGCCCCCCGCACACGTCCTCGTCGACATCCTGGCGGTCCCCGCAGCTCCGCGCTGGTGCAGGGACGCGTCCGAGGTGAAGTGCGGTCCGCGGCCCCATACGCCCGTCGGTGCGCCGCGTCGCCGTGTCGACGACAACGTTCGGACGCAGCCAGGGCCCGCGGCCCTGAGGTGGATTAACGAAGGGAGGGCGACGGGGACCCCAGTTGCCTGTTCCCGGTAGCGGCACCGAATCGCGGGCCAGATTACGGAATTCGAACCCGGCACCGGCCGTTGTTGGAGAAGAAGAGGGGTGAGGGCATAATCATCCATCCACCCTTACTGCACCCGCATGCCGCGCGAGCGATACTATCGAATCGAACCATCGAATGGTCGGCAGCGTATCGACGGCCGGGACAAAGTGCCGACAAAAGCCAGGCAGACCGGCAGGCAGCCGCGAGGGACGGGGAACTGCGACTGCTGGAGGCACCGCATTCGCCGCACGGGGCGGCAAGGTGGAAGGGGCGGCCAGAGACATTCGGCGCGAAATTTCTCGCCGCCGACGCGATGCACTGCACTGCAAACGGAGGTCCTGAATGCGTAAATGAGCTTCCGTCGCGCCACTGTAAACGCTGTGGACGCTGTGGGCTGCCCGACAAATGAGCAGAGCAACCGGACCAGGGCAGACAGGACAGGGCAGACCGGGGCGCAGCGGCGCAGCGCACTGAGGGCTTAATTCCCCTTTTATTCTCCGACCCGGTCAGGGGGTCCTAGGGCGGGTGCGGGCGGGGCGGGCGGCAGCGGTCGCCAGAAGCATTTGCTATTGTTCGAAGCGCGGGCCTCAAGTCTGGTGCACAGCATGCAAGGACTGCACCGACTGCCAGTGGCGGAGCCGCGTTGAACGCCGTGCACTTGTCACGTATACACTCAACGTGGAGGGTCGAGGGTCCGGCCGCCGCCGGCAGGGGCGAGCGCCGGGGAGGTAGGCAGCCCTTCGCCCTTCGCGCTCGTCCCGACGTGCCTTTCGCAATCAGCAATTGGCAATAGGCGATCGGCAGTCCAAACTTCCCTTCCGTTTGCTGTTCGCTCTGTTTCTGTCCGCGAGAGGAGAGGTACTATACTAAGACGTCACGCACAAGCTTGCCGGTTTGCCGGTTACTATCGGGCGGCGGCCCCATTCTCCGGGATGACCTCCGGCCAGCAGGCTGATGCCAGGGGAAGGTCTCTCCCTCTGTCACTCGCTCTCATGGGGCATCCCGTATAGGTGCGAAGGAAACAGGCCGACGAGACCTCCCCCTCAGAATGGGCCTGCTGGCATTGCCTGGGGCTGCCCTGCCCGCGGCCCTGCCCGTGTTCTGTTTCCGCGTGTTGTGTGCTATCATTGCGGGGCGCGGGGCCAGCACCTTGGCCTGTACCTTGGCCTGTACCTTGGCCAGTCCCTTGGCCAGTCCCTTGGCCAGTCCCTTGGCCAGTCCCTTGGCCAGTCCCTTGGCCAGTCCCTTGGCCAGTCCCTTGGCCAGTCCCTTGGCCAGTCCCTTGGCCAGTCCCTTGGCCAGTCCCTTGGCCAGTCCCTTGGCCAGTCCCTTGGCCAGTCCCTTGGCCAGTCCCTTGGCCAGTCCCTTGGCCAGTCCCTTGGCCAGTCCCTTGGCCAGTCCCTTGGCCAGTCCCTTGGCCAGTGTGCCCCTTGGCCAGTCCCTTGGCCAGTCCCTTGGCCAGTCCCTTGGCCAGTCCCTTGGCCAGTCCCTTGGCCAGTCCCTTGGCCAGTCCCTTGGCCAGTCGCCAGCCTTGGCCAGTCCCTTGGCCAGTCCCTTGGCCAGTCCCTTGGCCAGTCCCTTGGCCAGTCCCTTGGCCAGTCCCTTGGCCAGTCCCTTGGCCAGTCCCTTGGCCAGTCCAGTCCCCATGCGTGTGCTTGCCGTCGACTTGCCGCCTCTGACGTGTCCTTTGCCCCGGCCGCCGCCGACTGCAGTCACGTCTCGAGCCGCGGAGATCGCGCAGCAGTGGCCGAGGCAGTGGCGCCGGCTGGACCGCGAAGTCTGCCTGAAGGAGCATGGAGGAGCCCGTGGGCCCCATGGCCTCGCTGGCGCTGGTGGAGGCGATGCGGCGCGGCGCCTTCCCGCCCGCCCCGGCCGCCGTCAACAACTACGACTCGGAGCTCAGCCGCTTCTCGCGGCCCATGCTCACCATGGCCGCCGTGCTCACCATCCTCGTCATGATCCTGGGGGTGGCCGGCAACCTGCTCACCATCGTGGCGCTGCTGAGGTGCCCCCGGGTGCGCAACGTGGCCGCGGCCTTCATCATCAGGTCAGTGGTGCACAGTGGGCCAGAAGACCGGCGCAGGCAGCCAAAGCTCTGGATGCGTTTTGAGCTCCAGAGTCGCTAAACTGGACTCGATCCAAACGTGTGACCCCACCAATGGATTGCTCTCCAAACGAGGAATCCATTGGCGGGGTGAGTTTCGGCCGCCGGTGCCGGTCTTCTGGCCCACTGTGGGGCCCAGCGCCTGCCGGACCTTGCCGCGTTTCCGTGCTAACCGTGTGGTTGTGCCGCCCTGCCGTTCGGCCCTGCCAGCTTGTGCGTGGCGGACTTGCTGTTCTGCGTGACGGTGCTGCCGTTCTCCGCGTCCCGCTTCATCCACGGCACCTGGACGCACGGCGGCGCGCTGTGCACCGTGGTGCCCTTCATGCGCTACGGCAACGTGGGGGTGTCGCTGCTGTCCATCGCCATGATCACCATCAACAGGTAGAGTCGAGTGTCACCGAGTCACCGCCGCGCGGCGCCGCACAGTGGCGGCCAGACCGGCGCAGGCGGCCGAAACTCTAGACGCGTTTTGAGCTCCAGAGTCGCAAAATGGGACTCGAACCGAGCGTGTGACCCCACCGATGGATTCCTCGTTCAGAGAGCAATCCATTGGTGGGGTCACACGTTCGTTTGAGTCCCATTTAGCGACTCTGGAGCCCAAAACCCGTCCGGGACTTTGACCACCCCCACCGGTCTTGCGCCGGAAAGTAACCCAAACGGCTGCAACCCGCAGGTACATCATGATCGCCCACTACAACATCTACGGGCGCGTGTACCGCACGGGCTGGATCGCCGCCATGATCGTCTTCTGCTGGCTCTTCAGCTACGGCTTTCAACTGCCAACGCTCGCCGGCGTCTGGGGTGAGTGTGGGCGTGGGCCGCGGCCGGGGTTCGCTTCCCCCCAAAACTAACATATTTTTCTGGGAATCGCACCGACTAACCGGCAGCACTTCCGTTCCGTTCCTCTCCGCAGGAGTGTTTGGCTTCGACAAGCAGTTGGGCACGTGCTCCATCCGGCCGGACGCCGCGGGCCGCTCCTCCAAGACGGCGCTCTTCGTCACGGCCTTCGTGGTGCCGTGCATCATCATCATCGGCTGCTACGCCCGGATCTTCTGGGTGGTGCACGAGTGAGTTTAGTTAATTAATCGGCCGTCACGGTCCCCGCGTCCGCGTGTGCGCACAGTGGGCCAGAAGACCGGTGCAGGCGGTCCAAATCCCGGACGCGTTTTGAGCTCCAGAGTCGCTAAGTGGTACTCGAACCGAACGTGTGACCCCACCAATGGATTCCTCGTTTGGACAGCAATTCATGGGTGAGGTCACACTTTAGGTTCCAGTCCTGCTTAGTGACTCAGGAGCTCGAAACGCGTCTGGTGTTTTGGCCGCCTCCGCACCGGTCTTCTGGCCCACTGCGGTCCGCACCGCGACAACGTGACGCGTGTCATCCCCCGCCTCATTATCATAATGAACAAGGCGGTGCTGTTCACAGCCTTCACAGTGTAGTGTGGCCGCCCTCTTTCTGATGCAGGTCCGAGAAGCGCATGCGCGCGCACGGCGCCCGGTCCGCGGGCACGGGGCCCTTGGCGGCGCCGAAGCAGGGCCGCGAGGGCCGCGAGCAGCGCGCGAAGCGCAACGAGTGGCGCATCACCAAGATGGTGCTGGCCATCTTCTTGTCCTTCCTGTGCTGCTACCTGCCCATCACCATCGTCAAGGTCACGGACCACAACGTGCGGTATCCAGGTGCGCGACAAGGGGAGGCTGGCACAGTGGCGCCAGCGGCCAAAACTCCAGACGCGTTTCGAGATCTAGAGTCGCTAAACAGGACTCGAACAAAACTTGTGATCCTACTCTACAAACTGAAGTGTGTACTCAGTATGCATCTACAGGTGCATACTTATAAGTACACACTTACAGATGCATACCAAGCTGAGTACACATCTACAGATGCATACTTGGCAGGTATGCATCTGTAGATGTGTACTCAGCCAAGTATGCATCTGTAGATGTGTACTTGATACTGGGCATTTATACGGTGACAAGTACACACCTACTAATGCATACTTGCCAAGTATGCACCTACAGATGCATACTTAACAGGTATGCATCTGTAGATGTGTACTCAGCTAGGTATGCATCTGTAGGTGTGTACTTATAAGTATGCATCTGTAGATGCATACTGAGTACACACTTCAGTTTGTAGAGTACCAATGGATTCCTCGTTCGGAGAGCAATCCATTGGTGGGATCGCACGTTCGGCTCGAGTCCCCATTCAGCGACTCTGGAGTTTAAAACCCGACTCGGGAGTTTGACCACCTCCACCGGTCTTCTGGCCCACTGTGCGTGTGGCGGTGTCTCAGACACAGAGTCGACTGGAGCCGCTGTTTGTCGCCAGGCTTGCACGTGACGGGCTACCTGCTGCTGTACCTGTCGGCCTGCATCAACCCCATCATCTACGTCATCATGAACGCCCAGTACCGGCAGGCGTACCGCAGCGTGCTCACCTGCCACCGGCAGCGCCACAGGATGACCGCCAGCACTGCAGGTTGGGCTCGGCTAGGCTCGGCCGAGTGGCGGGCGCTAGCGCAAGCGTGGGGCAGGGACTTCCCCGCCGGGCTTTGACTGCAGTAGTCTTTGATCGAATGACCTGTGCTCGAGGAAAGGGATGACACACCCGGTGGTGCGTCTAGGGCACACACACAGTGTACTGTACTCACATTTATTCAAAGAAAAACACAACGAAATGCTACACCACAATTTTGCTGTAGATACAGTAGTAAAGAGCGACAAAAGAAGCATGAAAACCGAAGCTTTCGTGAAATTTTTGGGTAGCATTCAGAGAGTAAGCTTACTGACAGAGTGATTCTCCCTTCTCTTGCGCAGCCCGTTGTATCTAACATAGCTTTTTGAATGCAGAGCAGCGTGGCGTAGCAGTAACTTGAATGCACCGTCGCGTCGCATGACCCGCTCGCACCCAGTAGCAGTGCATCCAGTGTGCACCCACAGCTCGTGCAGCAGCCGGCTGGAGGCGCTGGAGTGCATCTTGCCCGCGCTGCACTTTTGCCTCTGCCTGACTGTCTCATTTTGCGCAGGCCCGGCAGCTAATGGCCACAACGGCCACGCCTCGGGGGATGGGGGTGGGGGTTAGTTGCAGTAAGTGCCACCAGACGGCAGGTAAGTCGCGAGACTCGCCTTTCGCTCGCCGGCTGCATGCCCGCCCTGTCCCGATTTGCATGCCGTGTGTGGTCCACTGCAGACTGATTCCGAGAGTCGTTCTCGTCGCTCTGTCTCCCTCCGCACCTTCACGGGACGCCCCACGAGTGCGAGAGGGCCAGGGCGATGGAAACGACTCTCGGAATCAGTCTGCAGGTCCAGGGAATGAGAATGAAGCTAATGAAGCGTCCGACATGGCAGACTGGGCCGGGCCGGCCGGGCCGCGCAGATACACGCTGCTTCGGCTCGTCACGTTCGACCCAAACAAACAAACAAACAGTCCGTAAATTGGGCCGTGAACTCACGCTGCACCCACGTCATGGCTTAGGGCGCGGTGCGGTGCGCGGTGCGGTCCAGCGCGCCAGTCACTGCGAAATCGCTGCGAAACGGCGGCGCTTTCGATTCACGGCCTTCTTCTCTTGGGTGCTCCAGACCGCGGCATGGACGGCAACAGCAAGACGATGGTGTCGCAGGTGTCCATCGCCATGTCCCCCGTGAGCCTGACGCCGGGCCCCCGCGTGGACGACGACTTCTGATGGCCGGCGGTTGTTCGAGACGAGGTGTCCTGAGGAGCGCCGCGCGCGCTGCGTGGTGCACCACCACCACCACCACCAGTGCCAGAGGGAAGAAGGCGAGGCCGTGTCCGTTGTCCGCAACGACGACCCGGATGACCGCGAAGGCGAGGGGCTCGGCGATGACCACCAAAGCAACCGACCAAACGGCAAGAAGCAAAAACGGCGAGGTGCCCACCTGCTGGGTCCAACTGTATGCACTCGCAGATCAGTTCTTGTGCTAGTCAGACTATACACCACAGAACGCGGTGCGATACGACAGAGAGTTGCAACCTTAACTTGCGTTTTGACACTTCTTTGCCATTCCACTTAAATGTAAGCAACCGTAGAGCTATAAGATTGAGTGATGTACAAACCTGCAAGACTAGACGTAGGGCTATTTTAAAGTGTGTTCCTTTTTTGTTAGAATAAATTTATTATGAACGACGGTCGAGGTGCCTCGTTTATTCACGCCCTCCATTCACAACATTGTGCCGCGCACAGTGGGCCAG
This sequence comes from Thrips palmi, assembly GCF_012932325.1. Classification (NCBI taxonomy): domain Eukaryota; kingdom Metazoa; phylum Arthropoda; class Insecta; order Thysanoptera; family Thripidae; genus Thrips; species Thrips palmi. Next base: position 11,171,476 of record NW_023144620.1, on the reverse strand, counting down.
AATACCGGCGCAGGCGGCTAAAACTCTAGACACGTTTTGAGCTCCAGAGTCGCTACGCCTCAAACCGAGCGTATGACCCCAAGAATGGATTCCTCGTTCGGAGAACAAACAATCCATTGGTGGGGTCACTCGTTCGCTTCGAGTCCCATTTAGCGACTCTGGAGCTCAAAACGCGTCCGGGATTTTGACCGCCCCCATTCCACCGGTCTTCTGGTCCACTGTGCAGTGCTGTGCAGCCGGGTGTGCAGCATCCCGGAGGCGAGAGTCTCTGCCGCGCGGGGTATCGCCGAGTCACCGAGCACGATGGGTGGCCTACCTCGCAGGCGCTCGGAGACACGAGCGTTCTGATTGGCCGTGGGCTGCCCCCGCCACCGCGCTCGCCAACCGGGAAGGCCGTTGTTTGAGAGGCGCAGGCACAGGCGAAGGGGTTGGTCGCCATTGGCTGCATTAGCTGCAATTAACCGTGGGGCCCGTGCTTGCGGCTTGCGGCGAGGCCGGCGGGGCGTGGCGTGGCGGGGCGGGGCGGGGCGGCGCGGGGCGGGGCGGGGCCGAAGCCCCTCGGTCTCTGGATCTGCGGCTATTAGCGACCTGGCGAGTGTATTTTCGAGGGAGTGCATAGAGGCTTTGGCCCAATTGTTTACAGCTGACCGGGCCAGGGCGGCCGGCGGCGCCGTCGGCACGGCGTCGGCACGGCGTCGGCGGGGGCACCGGGGCACTGGCGTACGTGCGGCGCGCCGGCCGCCGGCCCGCGGTCTGTTTAGAGCCGCGCTGAGTTACTCATTCACTCGCATCGGGAAGAAATATTTTGACGCGAAAAGATTGGAGTTGCGTCGACGGTGACGTCAGGGGGTGAGCGGAGAGAAAGCAGAGTTGAGGGGGCCGCCGGTGCCGGTGAGCGGGCTGGTTGCTGGTGGTTGCTGGGGGCCTAGCCCTGCCTTTTGGCGAGGGCAGGACCAGGCAGCACGAGGAGGCGGGCTGCGATGCACTTCTGATGTGAGCGCCCACCCTGCAGTGGGCCAGGAGATCGGCGCAAGCGGCTAAAACTCGACGCGTTTTGAGCTCCAGAGTGGCTAAACGGGACTCAAACCGAACGTGTGACCCCACCAATGGACTGCTCTTCGAAAGAGGAATCCATTGGCGGGGTCACACCCTCGGTTCGAGTCCTGTTTAGCCACTTGGGAGGCCAAAAGGCGCCTGGATTTTTGGCCGCCTCCACCGGTCCTCTGGCCCACTGTGCTCCGAATACCGAATATAACCAGGGAAGTCGTGAATGTTGCTATGGGAACTGGATGACTTTCGTAGAAGAGTTCAAAGCATTGTTTATATTCGTCTCATTCCGAAAAATAAAGGAAGAAAATGTTGACGAAATGTCGATGGAATGTGATTTGGAACACGAAGTGACGTTCCTACTTTTCGTCAACAATGCGCCTTCCAATCGACACTCGCCCAAACGCATTTTCATTCTGGTCTGCATGCGATCGAGAGACGTCCAGACAAACGCGCATCGACATGATTTTTAGCAACATTAGTTTCTGCGACGGAGAGGGGGAAGGGTGTGGCTTCTCTCGGCACGTCGCTGCCCAAAAGCCTCTCGATGCATTATGGGCGAGATGGGTGAGAGGTGCAGGTGAAAGGGGGGGGGGGGAATCACTGCGGGGGTGTATCCTCGCGAGGGGAGGGGAGGGGAGGGGGTATCGTTCGGGAAGAGCAGGGCGCACCGCCGACGTAGGCCGAGCCTGGACGAGCCCCCTCCCCCTCCCCCCTCGCCTGCCCGTTGGGAGTCTGTCTCTCTCGCACGGCGGGCCGGTGGCTGGTGGAGGGGCAGGGGCACCGGCCGGGGGCCGGGGGCCGGGGGCCGGGGCCGGGGCCGGGGTAGGAGGGGCAGCGGGGCGCACGGCTCCCGGCCGGCCCGGCGGCACGGCCCGGCCACCGGCACGGCACTGCCACTGACAGCACGGCCACGGCGGGCTCGGCGTGCACACGGAGTGGTGGAGTGCACACTGCCATTCAGGACTCGCGCCGTGCAGTCCGACAAGACCGAGTCGAGCGCGTCGCGCCGCGTCCACCCCAAGCGCCCCGAGAGCGTCTTCACCCAGGATGCCGTCGAACCGCGTGCAGCTCGCCGCCCTGGCGCTCCTCGTCGTCGTCCTGGCCGCGGGCCCCGCCAGCGCGGCCCTGCGCCTCCGCGCGCCCAGCGAGCCCGGCCGAGGACTCCAGGGCCTCCATGGAGTGCAGCAGGACGAGTGCACGGCCGACGTGTCCGGCGAGTCCGTGATGGTGGCACGCTGCCGTGCGAGCTGCCTGCATAAGGTGAGTCGGTGATAAGGCTGCGCTGCTCCGCTGCGCCGCGTCTCCCGTATCGCTAATAACGATAACGCAATGACGGACTCCTCGTGCTCCTCGATGCGACGCGACGCTGTCCTGTCCTGTCCGCCCCGGCGGCGAGCTTGTCCTCGAGCGCGGCAGTCTCCACTTTGGCCAGGCGCACTGTGGGCCAGAGGACCGGTGGAGGCGTTCAAAATCCTGGGCGATCCCAACGTGTGACCCCACCAATGGATTCCTCGTTCGAAGTGCAATTCATTGCTGGGGTCACACGTTCAGTTCGAGTCCCAGATAGCGACACTGGAGCTCAAAACGCGTATAGAATTTTGGCCACCTCCACCGGTCTTCTGGCCCACTGTGAGGCACGATGGTTTGAATAAATCACGGGCGTTCTTTCTCGAAAAGCGTGATGTATTCAATGCACCGCGTGCTTGCGGCTGCAGCCGCACACGCGAAGGTGTATCGACGCGGGAATCTTTAGGTGGCATTGCGGGCGCTGCGGCACTGCGGTCTCGGATTCAATGCGGCCAGGGTTCCAGCCAGGGGACGCTCAATCGAATCGGGAGTCCTCTTTCCCCGCCGGAGATTTCCAATCCACAATGCTCGCCTTATCTTACCTATGAAATTCCCAGCTCACGAGAGAGATAGCGCGCTATACTTGGGTGAATGACTTTTCGAGGAAGCCTCGGCCGGCCACGCCACTGCCTACTGCCACGGCACTGCTGGCTTTTTCCTTCAACGGGCTTTCCGAAAACCCGAGGGCCTCGTTCGCAATTACCGTCCGGCCGCAACGAGCCCTTCATTGTGGTCGACACGCGCGGCCCTCAATGAGCTCTCGGAAAGCCAAAGCCGGAGGGCGGGGCGGGGCGGGGCGAGGCGGGGCGGGGCGGGGCGGGGCGGGGTGGGGTGGGGCGGGGCGAAGCGGCTCGAGGGCGATGGGCTTTTCCGGACTCGCGCGCCTCTAACCAAGTCCCCGAAAAAAAAACGCGCGGAAAAGAACGAACCGCTACGTATTCCCGTCCCCGCTGGCCGCACAGTGGGCCAGAAGACCGGCGGAGGCGGACAAAACTCTAGACGCGTTTTGGGACTCGAACCGAACGTGAGACCCCCACCAATGGATTGCTCTCCGAACGAGGAATCCATTGGTGGGGTCACACGCTCGGTTCGAGTCCCATTTAGCGACTCTGGAGCTCAAAACGCGTCTAGAATTTCGTCCGTCTCTACCGGTCTTCTGGCCCACTGTGGGCCGTCCGCACGGTCCGCACCAGGTCTGCACCGTCCTTGAGGCAGGGGTGTCCGCCCCGGCTCCGCACCGCAGCGCCCCGCACAGCGTCCTCGGCGAGGGCATGAACCCCGCGCTCGGCGTGCCCGGCGTGCCCGCCAAGGGCACGAAGGCCACCGCGTCGGTGTGCCGCAGTTCGCGGTGTGAGTCAGTGCGTCCGCGGATAAACACGATGCACAGTGCGTCATCGATGCGCGCCCCTTGCTTGCCGTGCTGGCCGTGCTAGTCGTGTTCGCCGGCCGGCAGCCCACAGTTTACTCGCGCCAGCCCTGGCCGGCCCTGGCCAGCGCGCGCCTATCCGGAGTTAATTTTGACTCGGCACCGCGGTGCGCGCAATGGACAGCGGCGGCTAGTGCGGCACCGCGGGGGCGTCCAGGGCGCGTACTGCGTCACGGCTAGAGGCGCCAAGCCAAAGAGGCCAGCGCGGCCACAGGCGCCGGCCAGCTAGCGTCAGCCAAAGGGTCCTAGAGTCTGACTCCCGGGGCCGCCTAGGGCCGCCCAGGGCGCAGGGGGCGCGTCTGTGTTTACAGCGCACGACTTGGCCTTCCGCCCCGCCATGATGGCCCCGCCAGGGCAGGGCCCCGCCAGGGCAGGGCCCCGCCAGGGCCCCGCCGAGCTCGGCACAGCGATCACTTGTTTGGTCGCTCGCCCCGCCCCGCCCGCCGCGCCTCTCCGCCGACTCGGTCTCTGTTTCCGGTGCGAAATCTTGTCCAGATCCTCGGTGGCGCCTGGCTGGCCGGGCAGGGCGTGGCGGCGGCGCGGCGGCCCGGCGACGGCGGCCGTCTAGCGGTGGCGGCCGGCGGGACGGCGGGGACAAGCGGACGGCGTGGTGGCGCGGGGCCGGCCGGGGCACGCCAGGGTGGCGCGGGGCCGGCGGGCCGGCCAGGAGGCGGCTCTAGAGCTGGCCGGCGCGGCGCGGACTGAGTGGACTGGCGTGGCGGCGTGGCGGCCAGCCCTTTGGCCGCGCCGCCGCGCGCCCACGCCGCACCGCGCCCATGTGGACCGCGCCGGACGTCCTGCACAAGGCGCACCAAGCAAACGCGTGGGCTGTGTGTGCGTGTGTCCGTGTGTGTGTGTGTGTGTGTGTGTGTGTGTGCGCGCGTGTGTGTGTGTGTGTGCGCGACGGCGCTGCATTCGCCACTACACTGGCCGACGGGGCGACGGCTTTCTGGCTCGGCTCGATAAGACTGACGAATGGATGACGGCTTCCCTCCTTGTTGCACGCACTGCACGCACTGCACGCCGCCCGGCTCGAAAAGACAAACTGGCCTATGGCGCGCCGTGCTCTCCCCCCCCCCTCCCCCGCCCCTTTGCCGCTCCTGCCAAGCGGCTTACCGGTGCCATGAGTGACCAAAGGAGGCCACCGCGACGACAGAGGCGCCATGGGGTTCATGAGCCGCTGGCGCTGTAAGCCGACAGGAAGTCTGTGCAACCGTGCAGCCCAACGGCAGTCCGCTTACAACCTACTTTGTCGAAAGCGAGAACAGGCGAACATTTCTCTCTTTTTAGGCGGTTGGAGGTTGGTTTCCGAAGCCCTTCGGTTCCTTCGGATGATTTTGAAGCGCGGGCCGACTAGCCCCCGAATGCATCTTCGGCACTGTCGGCGCGCAGACAGACGCACCGTTCCGGAGGCGACTCGCCTCGGTCGGCAGCGCCGCCTCGAGGCTACGTGTTTTGCACGGCTTTTGTGGTCAGTGAGGCTGGCCCACTATGCAGCGCTATGCAGCGGGGCCGCGGGGCCGTGGGAACTGTGCGAATGTGGTCCGTGTGTCTTCTTGGAAGCCCTCTCGCCCCGCCCCGCCCCCAGCCCAGCCACCCCGCCCCACCCCGCCCCGCCCCGCCCCGCCCCGCCCCCAGCCACCCCGCCCGGCAGCCGGCCACCCCCCTCGGCAGAATAACTCCGAACGGTGCGGTTTCGCCGTTCTGTGTTTTCCGCAGTCGAGGGCGTAGGGTGTTCCGTCGTCCGTAGGGGCGCGAGAGAGAAAGAGCGACGAAACGCTGTTTTGGAAGCAGAGCGACGAAACGCTGTTTTGGAAGCAGTCTGCAGGTCCGGCTGTCAACCTGACGTGCGTGGCACTGCGTGGCACTGCGTGGAGGGCGTGCAGTACGGACGACTGACTCCTTTTCCAGATGTGACTGACGCCGCTTTCGCAGCGCCCAGCCTCCGCCTTCATTAGGGGCATAGACATAATAGGGGAGACTGGAAGCCAGCCTATGCTGCCGTGCTTTGGCCTGTCCGGTTTATTGCCCCCCTTTGTGGCGTCCGAGGCGAGCAGTCCCGGAGACAGCCAGGGGGGATGAAGCGGGGGTGTCGGGGAACGTGCCCCTCGGGTCGACCCGAGGGGCACGTCTCGCCTTCGGGTCGGCTCCGCTCGTGCTACCTGGGATGGCTCGGCTAGGCCGAGCCGGACCCCGACCAGCCCCGAGCGGAGCCTAGCGGAGCACATCTGGAGGCGCGGCGAGCCGCCTCTTGTCACCCTCGCCTCACCCCCCCTGGCTGTCTCCGGAACTGCTCGCCTCGGACGCCAAAAAGGGGGGCAATAAAAATCCGCCTTTTTATTGCCATTTCCAGTCTCCCCTACTATGTCTATGATTAGGGGTCTAGGCTGACGCTAATGAATCGAATTGACGGGCTCTGTCTTTTACTAGACAGTTCACACTGAAAAAAAAGAGAGTTTTTTTGAAGTTTGGATATTAGCCTGTTTGTATGATAAAAAAAAACGAAATTTTGAACTTTTTAAGCACTGTTAGGTCCAAAGTAAGGGGTGCACAACTCGAGAAATCCTGTGACCCCTAGAGCGCTTGAAATATCTGGAAATACAAAAAAAAAAAAAACAGATTTTGGTCGCAGATTTAGGCGAAACCTTGCGAAATCCGACGAAATTTCTTCTCTCAGGAAAATCTAAATCTCAAAATCTAAATCTAAATCTCAAAATCTAAATCTAAATCTCAGGAAAAACCCCGAACATCTAAATTGCCCTCTCGGCTAAAACTATTTTAGGACGAAGTATGTCTACCTCTTCCTCTACCAATTTTCACAAAATCGACTTCGGGGTGGTGCCTGGTCGTGAAATAAATACAAGTCGTGAGTGAGTGGGGTCTGAGCGTGGACGCCGCACCGCTTCGTCGGCTTCGACCGTCGCTACACTGCAAGTGCCCGACATGCGACATTCCAGCGTCACACTCGTACTTCGTACTCCTCCCACACCGCAAGGCCTCACGGACACCACGGCGCCGCGCCGGCCGTCTCCCCCCCCGAAGGCGATGCCTGGCGAAGCCTCCCCTGGAAATTACCCACAATTACAGTGTGCCGTGCCTCACGGTGCTGTGCCTGCACGGCCTGCACGGCCCGCACCACCCCGAGTGTGAATGGACGGGCCGGGGCCGGTATGTACTCCAGATGCTCTAATAGTTTCATCAACTCGTGTGTGTCTCTGCCCCTCTGCCGTGGCGGGCCACCCCCTCCACCCACCCCCCTTGCCTCTTCCTCGTCATTTTCATTGTCTCTGCCTTCTTATTGGAATTGCCGGAATTGTTTTCTGGATCTCACTTTACTCGTCTCACACCTCTATTTTCTCGGCGCTGCGGCGCTGCACCGGCCCGGTGTGTCGGCCCGCAGACTGATTCCGAGAGGCGTCTTCGTCGCTCTGTCTCTCTCGCACTCATGGGGCGCCCCGTGCGGGTGCGAGAGAGACAGAGCGACGAAGACGGGCGGGCTGGCGGGCCGGCCGGCGCGTCGGCCCAACACTTTCCACGTCACGTCTCACGAAACGCGCACCGCGCCGCACCGCGCCGCAACGCGCGCGGAGAGCCAATTGCAGCGATGGCACAGATCGTTACTTTCATTCGTTTTTCCTTTCCGTTGTGTTTCAGTTCACCTCGCCGCCGTCTTCGTCCTCCTCGTCCTCCTCGGCCGCCTCGGCCGACGCGGGCTTTGTGGAGTGCGCCTCCCAGGACTGCATGATGGTGAGTCCGCCGGATTGTCCCGATGCCGTTTTATTTATCGTGTCGGTCCTGCCGACTTTGGGCGGCGCAGTCGGCCTCTCTCGCACCCATGGCGCTTCCCGTTGAGGCGCGAGGGAGACGGACAAAACGCTGTGCGGAATCAGTCTGCGAGGCGCGCCGAGACAAACGCCGCCTCCGCCAAGTCCGTCATGCTTTGCTTCGGGAGTCGCCCGGCCCGGCGTTCCCTTCGGGCGCTGCGGCGGCCCTTCGGCCCCGCGGCCCCTTTCGCCCTGGTTATGGCGCCATGCACGCCGCATCGCTGCATCGCCGTGGCATCGCCGTGGCATCGCGGAGGGAGCGGCAAGGAAGGGGACAGCGGGGAATTACAAAGTACAGCGGCGCGGCGGCGCGGCAAAAAAGGATAACACAGTTGGTCGCGGACAACGCGGTGCGGCACCGGCATTTATTTCCTGGCTGTAAACGTCAGGGGCGACGTCGCGCTGCTGCACCACCAACCGACGCCGTGCGGACGACGACGACGACGACGACGACGACGACCCCCTCGCGACGCCGCGCGCCTTCCCGCCGCCGTCCATCGCGTCGCAAAGACATTCCACCGCGGCTGTCCCGAGTACAGTGTCCCGAAGGACAGTGTCCCGAAGGACAGTGTCCCGAAGGACAGTGTCCCGAAGGACAGTGTCCCGAAGGACAGTGTCCCGAAGGACAGTGTCCCGAAGGACAGTGTCCCGAAGGACAGTGTCCCGAAGGACAGTGTCCCGAAGGACAGTGTCCCGAAGGACAGTGTCCCGAAGGACAGTGTCCCGAAGGACAGTGTCCCGAAGGACAGTGTCCCGAAGGACAGTGTCCCGAAGGACAGTGTCTCGAAGGACAGTGTCCCGAGGACACGGGTACCGCCGCCTCGAACGTCCTGGGACAGCGCGCCGCGGCGCGCCAGCCCTGAGTTGTACGGTCCGAGGTGGCCGTCGGCGTCGCGGAGTCGCCCGTACCTGCCACTCGTGTTCCTTTTCTGCTGTGGGCTGAGCCCCGCTCGCCCTCTCGCCCGCCTGCTCGGCTCCACTATGCGAAATGTAATTTACGGGCTGCTCGCCTCGCCTCGCCTCGCCTCGCCCCGACTGACACACACGGGCTGCTGCCATGCTGCCGCCGCGCTGTGCTCGCTGTGCCGTGGCTGTGCTGTGCCGCCCAACCTCCATCTTTGGCTTTTACGGCCAAAGGCTGCAAAGGCTGCAAAGGCTGCTGTCCCGTCCACCGAATATACGTACCCGATTTTCCGCCGTGCCACGCCGTGCCGAGCCCTGCCGTGCCGCGCCGTGCCCCGCGTCCAGCGCGATTTTCTTTCTTTTTTCGGTACCTCCCTCTCACGCCTTATAAGAACTGTTTCGGTCACACCCTTCACGCCGTGTTTATGTGTGAGTGTCTGTGTGCGCCTGCGAGTGTGTGGTAGTGTGTGTGTGAGTGTAACGCGGGAAGAATGTGCTGACCGGAAAAGGTGCGAGGGGAGATGGGAGAGGGGCGGAGGGGAAAGGACATTCGCCCTCTCGCTCACACACTCACACACACACGGCGACGCCACTGAAAGGGATGCGCGACCATCAAGTTCAACTCTTCCTTCGGACTTTGTTGCTGGGTGCCGGATGCCGGATGATTTGCAGGGCGGGGAACACGGCGGACGTGTGCGGGTGGGGCGGCGGCACGGCCAAGGCACGGCGGCGTAGCGGGGACGACGCGGAGGTGTGGTGTGGGTGGGCCTCGTCTGCATGTCGGCCATGTCGGCGTCGGCCGCGTCGGCCTGCATGCGGAAGGCCAGAGGGGCGGCGGGGCGGGGCGGGACGAGGCGCGAGGCACGAGCGAGGCGCGCGGTGCGTTTCAAAGTTTCAAACCGGCGCCGCCCGAGCCGCTTATTTTCGCCAGTCCGGTGGCGTCAAACAACGCGGCGGACCAGGGAGCCATTTTTACGATACGACGCGCGCGCGCGCGCGCGTGTGTGTGTGTGTGTTTTAGAGAGAGGGGGGGGGGGGTGGCGTGGCGCTGGCTCCAGCGGACCGGGACTCTGGGACACTGGGACTGCGTCGCACGCCTTATCTTGGTCCTAATGCGCTTACACGTGTTTTGGCGACGGCGGCTATCTCTGCGCCGTGCCGTGCCGTGCCATGCCGTGCGGACCGGGCTGGCTGGGGGCGTCAGAATGCGTTTCGCTCCGTCGCACCACCCCGACCCACCCCGCCCCGCCCCGCCCCGCCCCGCCCCGCCCCGCCCCGCCCCGCCCCGTTTGTTCCAACAGGTGGGTGCCATGTGGCGCTACAGCCCCCACCCCTACAGTCTCTGCGTCTCTGCAGTCCCTGGAGGCGGACCGCGTTTTGACAAAGCAAACGACTCACTCTGCAGGTCCCTCATCCCGCCGCGTCGTCAGCCTGTCTCTCTCGCACCCCGCGGGCCGCCCCCGGAGTGCGAGTGGGACAGGGCGACGACGACAACCAGCAGACCGATCCAGAAAGTCGTTTTCGTCGCTCTGACTCCCTCGCACCGTTACGGGCCGCCCCATGAGTGCGAGAGGGACAGAACGACTCTCTGAATCAGTCTGGCGCCGTGAATGGAGCGCCTCCACTGCGCACGCTGCGTGCTGCACTGCGTGTGCGTGGCACTGTGCACTGCGCGGGGCGTACGGCGAGCACGGCGCCAGCGACGCGGCTGCAGGCTAGTGCTGACAGCGCTGACGATGCCGGCCGGGCTGCGAGGGGTTGGCGGGAAACAGGCGGGAAAGGCCATCAGCAGATTCCTCGTCGCTATCTGGCAGGGCGGCCGCAGGGCGGGCAGGAAAGGGTGGGCGGGGGCTGCAGGCGCTGCAGTGGCGTGGCGCGGCGTGGCGCAGTATTTGGAGAGAGGTTGGGTCAAGGACAGGAGGCAGCCAGATGCTGCTGCTGGCTTCGGTTTATTGGAGCTATGAATCCTATAAAAGGTCCTGGGTGGGTGGGCACACCGGGGCACACTGTGGGCACACGGCAAGGCGTCGGCAGGGCAGGGAAGCCTGGCCGGTAGCCGGGTAGCTTCACCATGCTTCGCCACCACAGGCAGCTAAGGCCATCGGACTGCAGGGAGGCGGCAGGTTGTCTTCGACTGCGGGGTACACTGGTACAGTCCCATCAAAAAGCGGTCGCCGGCGATCGCACACGTCTTTGGATGGAGTTGGGGCGCGTGGCGCCGTGTGGACGCTTGCAATTTTAGGTTAGGTCGCCCTCCAGCAAGCGCTGCCAACCCGAGCTCGGGTTGCCTCCCCTAGGGCACGTTCGATGTTTTGGGACTCAAGATTTCTTAGGACAAGAGATTTCGTCGGATCTCTGCCTGTTTTTTGGTCTTTTTGGGGGAAGATTTCGGATTTTCCAGAGATTTCTAGGGCGCCAGGGACACAGAATTTCTCGAGTGGTCGCCCCCTCGTGCCAACCTATTCATCGTATTGAATTAAAGAGAAGGACATTACGAACGCACGACTCGGCCAAATTCCATTGTGATACTTCGCCGACAAGCGATTAAATTTTGTGATCCGCACAAGACAAATCAAAAATATATCAGCTTGAGATTCGAAGCGGCTGCCCCCTCCATCTGCTCGTCTTCCAGATTAGGTTGTCTCCTATCCGGTGTTGATCGGTGCCGTCGTGGCGTGGCGTGCCGTGGCGTGGCACGGCGGGGTCGGCTCCATGGCTATAGGGCTGGAAGATATGTGGCGTCACGTTTCGTTATTTCCACCTGCAATGCTGTGATGGCCGCTGTCAGCCCGTCCGGCCGTCCGCCCCATCCGACTTGCCGGGCCTCTATATACTTGCTTCAAAATGGTCGTCCTCTCCTCCTCTCCTCCTTCTCCCCCCGCGTCCCGATCGCCGGGCTGATAGTCCGCCAATTCGAACCGCTGCGCCAAAGCTGCGCTTGAAATCGCGCCGTGCACGTCGACGACGGCGACCAACAAAAATTGCAGTTGCCTTCTTGTTGTTGCCCTTTTTCGTCAGTGTAGTAGTCGGCCCCGGGGCTCGAAAACTCGTTGAGACGCTCTGCGCTGCTCTGCGTCCGCCTGGGGCTTGGCCGTGCAGGGAGCTTTGTGCAAGTGTCGAATTGGGCGCGCGGTAAGGCACAGCAGGTCAAGCAGGCCAAGCAGGCCACGGTCCGAGTGAGCCATATAATGACCGCTTTGCATGGTTTCGCGTCCGTTCTCTTTGTGCACACGTTTTTTCGGGATCCCCTTTGCCAAATGTTTTTGCCCCACTGTCGTTTTGTCAGGTCCTGCCCTCCCTGACGAGGGTCCTCCTATCTGCCAAACAGACCAAAAAAACATCCTCCGCTTCCAAATTGGGGGGAGATAGGGGCATTGATAACCCTCATGTGCATGCATTTTTTTCCTCCCGCCCTCTTTCTTTTATTTCGCCTCGACCCACTTAACATCAAATGGTCCCACTAAGGATCCAATTTTCATCGGCGTTTATTCGCGGGGAATTTTAATGGGCTGTTTGACTAATGCAGCGCCGCTTTTGTTCGTCACCATTGAATTAAACAGAAGCCACCGAGAGATACTCGATAATATTGGAACAATCCCGAGCGAAAATATGGGCAGTGTTTTGCTCGCGCCTGCACTGCAAAACACTGTATCAATGCATCGATTCCTAACGACGCTCTCTTCTTGTTTCAGTGCTGGGACCTCTGCGGCGACAGGCCGAAGGGAGGACCCGAGTTGCTGGCACGCTGCAAGGATGAGTATCTCTGTGTGAGTATATATACACAGCAACAACACGACGGCCAGCAACATCAACAGCAACAACAACATCGGTGCACGGCCCGGTGCCTCGCATCGCCGAGCGTGGCCGAGCGCATTTCAAGTCAACTAAATCCAAAACGAAGGAGCGTCCGACCGTATCGCGCAAACAAAAGCAGGTGTCCGCAGACTTGTTGGCGGCAGCCGCGGGGTGAAGGGGGAGGGGGCTGCTCCGGGTGCTGATTCGGAGGGGGGGGGGGCTGCAGCAATGCCAACCAAAGGTTTGTCGAGAGTCGTAGAAGAAGAGTAGTACTAAGAAGAGAACGTAGTAGTAGATGGAAAAGGGAACGAAAAGGATGAGGCAGAGCGCAGGTTGGGGGGGAGGGGGAGCGGGGGAGGATACTCAATCGCGTGAGGAAGCTGATGGGCGGGGGCCGCAGCCACCAGGGCGGTGAGGGAAAAGGGGGGGGGGGCAGTGCGGCGTGATATGCAGATTAACCACGTGACCGCGCCACCCTGATTGCCTGCCGTGCCTTACGGGGCACGCGGAGCCTTGCACGGAGCCGCCGCTGCGGATGCCGACTCAAAAATATTATCCATGATTCCAGCAACGGCCTCCCCTTACGCGTTTTTCTGGAATGAAAGAGAGGCTTTTTCGGGAACTCGGCTGTAGAGGGGAGCAGGCACTGGCAGGCAGGCCCGCGACTGAGAGTCGTCTTCGTCGCTCTGTCTCTCTCGCACCTGGACGGGACACTCCATGAGCGCGAGAGAGACAGAGCGACGAAGACGACTCTCGGAATCAGTCTCTGCTGTGCGACAGCAGGGTGAGAAAAGAAAGCGGAGGCCGGGCGGCGTGGCGGAGCGTGGCGGAGCGCGCAGCGTCTTGGATTTCGGAATGTTATTATTGCAAACTTTGGCGGGTCTTTGTGGTCCGCGGCTCACACCTGACACCTGGGTTCTGCTGCTCTGCTGCGACGACGACGACGTGGAGGAGGAGGAGGAGGAGGAGGAGGAGGAGGAGGAGGAGGGGGCTGCGGCGACCGTTCGGTAGCCGCGCGTTTCCCTGGAACCGCCAGCGCCGTGTCGCCGCGTCTCTGTTCGGGGCGCACCTGGCGGATGGACGCGGACGCGGATGGCACCTCCCCGTCGACGTGTGGGCCGCGCAGCCGCTTGCCGGAGCCGCGCGCTGTTCTGCTGATTGCTTTATCGGGCCACTTGGCGAGCCGAGCGCGGAGAGCGCGGAGCCACGGGTGCGTGGGGAGGTCGGGCCGGCCCGGGGATCGACCCCCAGTCGCCGTCGGTCGCCGTCGGACCACGTCGGTCCCCCGGATGCGATGCATAGTCATAAATCTGGCGCGTTAATAGTTACGCCCCGCCGGCCTGCCGCGGCCTGGCCGTCGCGAGGCGCTGGGCCGCGGCCGCGGTGCTGTGGGCAGCGGCGTCCTGGAGGCAGTCCTGCAGTCCTGGAGGCCGGAGGAGTGAGGCGGCGCGGCGCGGCGCGGCAGCGCTGGAGAATTTGAATGAAGGCTGTCCGGGCAGGTTGGCCCACTGCCGCCGCGTTGCCGCCGAGCTGCCGAGCCGCCCCGCGCGCTGTCTCGCTGGAAAGACGGACGACATCCGGTAGCGCTGATGAAAGGGCTTAGCTGTTTACCGAAGGCGCTGCGCTACGCTGCGCTGGCTGGCTGCGCTGGAGAAGAGCTGCTGGTGCTGGAGCGTGGCGCTGGCCGGATCGCTCGGGCGGCATGGGCGCACCGCTGGAGGGTGGGGGAGAGGGGGGGGGTCATAATTGTGAAGGTGTGAAATGTGGGCGAACCCGGCACGGACGAAGCACGGCCCGGCCCCCTCCCCCTCCTCACCTGCCCCGCAGCCTGTCCCATGCCGTCTCAGGTTTCCGAGAAGAACAGCGGGGTGCTGCAGGCCGGCCAGGCTCTCCAGGCACCGCCAGGGCGGGCCGGCCAAGAGCGCGGCAGCGCGGCAAGGTGTTGTAGGTGCCATTCGGTGCCACCGGTAAAACACCGGGAGCGGGGTCGCACAGTGGGCCAGAAGACCGGGGGAGGCGGCCAAAACTCTATAAGACGCGTTTTGAGCTCCAGAGTCGCTAAATGGGACTCGAACCGAACGTGTGACCCCACCAATGGATTGCTCTCCCAACGAGGAATCCATTGGTGGGGTCACACGTTCGGTTCGAGGCCTGTTTGGCGACTCTGGAGCTCAAACGGCGTCTAGAGTTTTGGCCGCCTCCACCGGTCTCCTGGCCCACTGTGGGTCGGACTGGTTGCCTAACCGGCAGGCGTTTGAGGCTTGGACCCGCCCCGCGTTGATCGGCCCGGTTGGGCCTTCCCGCTGCCGCCCGCTGCCGCCCAGTGCCGCCCCAGCGCTGTCATGGCTGCGTCCGACTTTCCTCGCCTCGCCACTTGTTGCTGCAGGTGCACTGCGAGGCGGTCGGAGGCGGTCCGGCACACTGTGTCCGGCACAGCGGCGCGCTGGACAATACCGCAGCCATTCTGCAGAGGGCGATTCGGAACATCCATCGGAGCGAGCGTCGTTTTCGTCTCTGTCTCTCTCGCACTCATGGGGTATTCCACGTAGGCTCGAGAGAGATAGAGAGACGAAAGCAATGTGCGGAATCAGTGCGCTGACTACGGCTGAGTGGGTTCGCGGGCCCGGTGTGTGGCTGGCTGGGCCTGGAGCTCGGGGGACCGCAGGGCACCGCAGGGCACGCACGCTCATTGTTATGAAAGGGAGCTTACACAGGCGGACGGCCTCCTAAATAAATCCCGTAGACGCAGCGGCGCAGCCGCGCAGCCAGGCGAAGGTGGAAGGTGGGTGCCGGGCCGCCTTGCTCACCCACACCTCCATCCAGTCCGGAGGGGCCCCGCCAGCCCCGCCAGCCCCGCCTAGGCGGCCCCGCCGCTCCGCCGCGCTGTCTGCCTCCTCGGAAAACCCGCGCGCGGGCTGGACTGGACGGGGCCGCGCCGGGGCCGTGGCGGGGCCGGCAGGCCTGGTAGGCAGGCCTGGTAGGCAGGCCTGGTAGGCAGGCCTGGTAGGCAGGCCTGGTAGGCAGGCCTGGTAGGCAGGCCTGGTAGGCAGGCCTGGTAGGCAGGCCTGGTAGGCAGGCCTGGTAGGCAGGCCTGGTAGGCAGGCCTGGTAGGCAGGCCTGGTAGGCAGGCCTGGTAGGCAGGCCTGGTAGGCAGGCCTGGTAGGCAGGCCTGGTAGGCAGGCCTGGTAGGCAGGCCTGGTAGGCAGGCCTGGTAGGCAGGCCTGGTAGGCAGGCCTGGTAGGCAGGCCTGGTAGGCAGGCCTGGTAGGCAGGCCTGGTAGGCAGGCCTGGTAGGCAGGCCTGGTAGGCAGGCCTGGTAGGCAGGCCTGGTAGGCAGGCCGGACGAGCCGAGGTGGCGGCGTTGGCGGGATTCTAGGAGAGAATGGGTGGCTTGGGCGTCCCGTCCCCGTCCCGTCCCGCCGCCGCCCCGCCGGACGTCCTGTCCGGACTTTCGAGCTCGGCCAGCACGGCCAGGCGGACCGGACCACGTGCTGGACGGACGCGGCGTGGGCAAGGCGTTGGCACGGCACGGCAAGGCTGCAACCTGCAAGGCGGTAATGCACGTCACAGGAGGGCGAGCACGTTCGACCTGGGATTATTGCATTCCCCGTACTCGGCCCGTCGGCCTGCCCCTCCGTGGCCACCGAGGGCCTGGTCGTTCATCCCGAGGCCGATGCATCGCCTGCCCGCAGACTGATTCCGAGAGTCGCTTTCGTCGCTGTCTCTCTCGGCGATGCGGGGCGATGCGGGGCGATGCGGGGCGGTGCAGGGCGATGCGGAGCGATGCGGGGCGATGCGGGGCGATGCGGGGCCACAGCGCGACAGCTAGGCAGGGGCGGAACCGCGGACCGCGCTTCTCGCCACTCTCACTCTCTGGATTCCCCACCGAAAAACGGGTTGTCCCGCGACGTGGTCGAAGTGCGCGGCGCGGCTCTCGTACGCCGTAGTGTACGCCGTCGTCGCGTAGTACGTACTCCGAAGGGGCGTGGACGACAGGAAGGGGCTCTCGAGGAAGGCGCGGAGCACGGCGGGAGCGGCGGCGGTGTTGAGTATCTGACTCAGCCAGCAGATACATCCTGTGCGCGGACTGCGCACTGCGGAGGGAATTCCGGTGCCCCGCACTGTCAGTGCGAGTGCCAGCTTTCCACCCCGTCTTCCGGCCCTGCCGTCGGCGTTGGCGGTGCACAGTGGGCCAGAAGACCGGTGGAGGCGGCCAAAACTCTAGACGCGTTTGGAGCCTCAGAGTCACTAAAAAGGACTCGAACCGAACGTGTGACCCCACCAATTGATTCCTCGTTCGAAGAGCAATCCATATTGGTGGGGTGACGCGTTCGGTTCGAGTCCCATTTAGCGGAACTCAAAATTCGTCTAGAATTTTGGCTGCCTCCGCCGGTCTTCTGGCCCACTGTGCGCTGATTCGGAGCGCGCGTGATCCAGGCAGGCCACAGACGGGGCCTTCGAACTTGAACTGCTTTCAAGGCTGTGAGTGGGAACCCCTAACTTGAACTTGAACCTGTTGCACCCGAAACTGCGTTCTTCTCTTGACGGCCGACGCGCCGTGGCCAAGCAAGCCAAGCACTCATGGCCCCCCACGCCACTTCCCGAAATCCCAGTCGTGCCCCTGCAGTGCCCTTCGCCTCCGCGCGAGTCCCAAATTAAAAGCGCAGCCTATGCGGTTATTCGGGTTACACGCCGCGAAGCCGCGCTCCGGTCGTGGCGGCACCGCGGCAGCGGTCGCGGTGGCGCACAGTGGGCCAGAAGACCGGCGCCGGCGGCCAAAACTCGAGACGTGATTTGAGCTTCAAATTCGCTAAACAGGACTCGAACCGAGCGTGTGACCCCACCAATGGACTCCTTGTTTGGAGAGCAATCCATTGATGGGGTTACACGTTCGGTTCGAGTCCCATTTAGCGACTCGGGAGCTCAAAACGCGTCTGGGATTTTGACCGCCTCCACCGGTCTTCTGGTCCACTGTGTGGCGGAAGCCCCGCGGAATGCATCGCCGACTGCGACGCGACGGTCTTTTCGGCAGAGTACCTGCGTTTGGTGGTGCAGCGCCCCGCGCCCCACGCCCCGCGCCCCACGCCCCGCGCCGCCACGCGCATGCAGCGATCCTATCGGCCTCCGTGGCTGTGGCTCGGCTCAGCCCGGCTGGCCCCGACTTTGCTTGGCTTAGCTCGGATCCGCTCGCTCGCATCCCAGCCGCGCCGAGAGGCTCTTCGGCCACTTCGGCTGGGGAGGAGGGAAGAGGGAGCAGGGGGCGTTAACAAATTAGATAATTCATTGACATCGCGGGGTCATTGCTCACTTCCCTCTTAGGGCCCCCACCCCGCGCCGCAGGTGGCCCCGCGGGGGGTCGGCCGGCCGCATCCACGCACGGCCGAGGCACTGCCCCGACCATCGCGTGGGAGGCCACGGACTTTACGGTGCCGGAGGACGACGCCGTCGACGACGCTAATTTCGAATCATTCGTGTAATACGCAAGGTGGTGTGGTGTGCAGGTCCTCGAGGTGGGTGGCGGCGCGAGCAGGGCGCAGGTCACGCCGAGAAGACTATGATTCCCCTTATCTTCACACCTGCCCCGAACCGCCCTGCACCGCCCCGCACAGGATGCTTCACTTTCTCGGCGTCCGGCCGTCCGAGGCGTAAGCCAACACTTCTGGGAACGCCGAGTGTGGCGCGGTGCGTCCCGCCGGGCCTCGCCTCGCCGGCCTCGCCTCGCCGGCCTCGCCTCGCCGACCTCGCCTCGATGTGATTATTCCTGTTCTGACGCCCACAACAATAAACTGACGAGCCAGCGGAGCAGCGGGGCCAGCCGGGGTGTGAGATATGTTATTGGGCGTGAGTCGAGGTGCGAGCACCGCAGGCACCGCAGGCAGGCACCGCAGGTGTGCAGCCGCTTGACTCCGAAGGGTCGCTTCGTCGCCCTGTCTCTCTCGCGCCCCTGCGGAACGCCCCATGAGTGCGACAGAGACAGAGCGACGGAACGATCCTCCGGAATCGCTCGGCAGGCGCGCTCAGGGACTCCGCGGGGGGTGTGAGGCAGTCTGCTGGCAGTGTGCTGGCAGTGTGAGGTGTGAAGTGTGCAGGTGTGAGGCGAGGCGTTGGCATCAAGCGAGGCGGGTAAGGTGTGCTGCGGCGGGGCGGCACGGCGGCCGCGGCGGCCACGGCGCCGGCGACTGGTTCGAAAAGAAGAAAAAGAAGGACTCGGCCAGCATGGCGGAGGGAGGGCGGCTCGCCACGGCGTGGTGGCCACGGCCACGCCACGGCCGGCATGGAGGTGTCTCGGTGTCGGGTGACAAGGCGTGCCACCTCGCGGCCTACGTACATGTCGTTGGCCAGGACGAGGGCGATGTGCTCGGCGGCCGACGGCCGGCGGGGGTGTGGTTTGCGGCGTTTGCGGTGCCCGCTGTCCGGCGATCCAATATGGCGGACGGCGGCCAGGAAAACCGAACGCCGCCGCCGCCGGGATTTGAACCGGAGATTTACTGGACATGACCAGTGCAGCGTGCATGCCGCAGGACGTACCGCGTTCCAGCCGGTGGCTTGTGGTCGCGACGCCGCGACGGTACGGGAAGGCCGAGGCCCGTTTCGAACAGGGTAATCCTCTTCACGAACATTTATGAGATTTGATCGGGCGGATCACAATAACACGAAAACACCCTGTACAGCCTGTAACGCCCGTCCCGTCCCGTCCCCCCACCTCCGCCTCCTTCACACGCCGCTTCGCCGCTTCCTCGATATCTGATTGGACTCTGCGGCCGGACGGCGCAGCCCGGCGCGGCGGTTGCCTCCGGACCGGCTCGGCTCGGCTCGGCCCTCCCTGTCCTGGCTCGGCTGGACCGCTCGCCTCCAGCACTCGGCTCGTCCCAGCGCGACGTGCGAAGTGAAGCGAGGTGAGATCTTCTGATCCGTCTGGGGGCCTTCCCGCCGTGAATCCTGAGCCACACGCCACGCCGTGCCGCGTCGCGCCGTGCCGTGCCCGCCACGCCGGGCTGGGCTCCGTGGCGGCCTGGCGGCGGCGGCACAGAACAGAACGGACCCCTTCTCAACGAACAGCCGGAATGTGTGGTTGTTTAGCGCGGAGTCGGCGTGTAACGCGATGCCTCCGCGGTGCTCCAGGGACGCCCCAGAGATGCCACAGCGGCACCGCCTAGGCCCTCCTGCCCTGCAAGGCCCTGCAGCGGTTGCCCGGGAGATGCTCCGGGGACGCTCCAGAGGTATGCTCCAGGCGGCTCCAGGCGGCCCAAAGGCACCCCGAAGGCAGCAGATTCCGCGATGACGATATCCTTGTCATGTCCTTTGCCATTGTCGACGGCGTCCCTGCCTTCTTTGGCGGACGATTTTGTGTTGACGTGCAGGTGATGCCTCTTGGTGTGGCGGCACGTCTCCTTTACACACACATACGCACACGTCAACACACACACACGCACACATACGCACACACGTGCACGCACACACGCTCACACGGGCCGCGCTGGCGGCCTGGCGGCCTGGCGGCGCGGCGAGACGAGAGACGGCTTGTTGTTTTTGAGAGAAACACTTGTCCAGGGCCCTGAGCGGCCAAGCGCGGCGCGGCGCGGTCCGCTTTGCTCTCCCCGACTACATTGTCATTCCAGAGACCAAGGCTGGGCTCCAGCGCGGCGTCCTGGGGCTTCACCAGCTCCGGGGCTTCTCGTGGACTCCACCTCCCAGCGCGGAACTCAAACTTTATCCTTGTTGTCGCTCTGTTGCAGTGGGCTGGCTGCCGCGCTGCCTGCGACTTCCACTTCCCGTACGGCATCCCAGGGTCCGCGGGCGCGGCCACCGGGGGTAGCTGGAGCCTGCGCCCCACCAACGAGGCCTCCTCGGCGCCCGTCGGCGCCATGCCGGCGCCCTCCTTGGACTCGGCCGGACTCGTGGTGCGTTGGAAGCAGCCCCCACAGAGCCTGGTCGCGGCCACGACGGCGGCCTCCACCACGCCCACCACCACAACCACCACCACTGCCGCACCCCCGGTCACGACGTCGGCGCCCTTTGACTCGGAAGGGACGTCCTCAGACGCGCCCGCCTCCTCCGTCGAATCCGCCGAGTCGGATGAGAGCGCGAGACTGCAGGGCGACAGCGCCGAGGACCTGTACGACGACGACGCCAAGGCGGAGGACACCAACCCCGCTCCCAAGCCCGCACCGCACAGGCGCGTGGTGTACATCGTGAGCGCCAGGATGGCGCCCTCCATGGCGTGGAAGGAGCTCAAGCAGGTACGAACGGGCTCCAAGTGGAGAAACCCGAGCACAGAACTCGTGTACGCAGCGGTCGCTAAAGCAACGATTCCCTCTGCAGACGACGGACCTCTGGCTGGAGCTGAAGGGCTCCACGAGGGCCGCCATGCGCGCCGTGTCCGTGCTGGCCGTGTCCGCGGACGGCCCCGTGGCGAGGGGGTCCACTTGCGTGCAGCCCCTCAGTCTCCACGGCCACCAGCAGGACCTCAGCCAGGACGGCGAGGACTACTACGACGAGGACGCCAGCGACGAGGACGAGGACGACGAAGCAGGTAAGCACGCGAAGAGTCTGAATGTGACTCTGGAATCGCAGCCCTGGATGCTGGATGCCAATAACCGTGATTCTGCCCTCAGCATCCGCAGGCTCCGACAACAACGCCATCCCGGACGCCTCCCTGCAGCGCCTTGCGCAGCGCTCCTTCGCACAGCTCCGCGGCACGGTGCAGCACGGCGTGCTGCTGCGCGCCTTGCTCCGCGACCGCACCGCGGCCAAGCAGACCGAGGAGGACGACGAGGACGCCGACGACGAGGACGAGGAAGAGGTGCTGCTGGACCAGCGGCGGCTGGACTTGGTGCAGCGGCTGCTGGGTGGCGGTCGCGGCCGCGGCCACGGCAAGGGTCGCGGCGACAAGGCCAAGGCCGCCGGCTGGGGGCTGCACCTCGTCGGCGTCTGGGCCGCGGGCGGCGGCGCGCGCTTGCCCAGGGCCAGGGTGGCGTGGACGGCGCCAAGAGGCTCCGCGCAGTCCGAGGCCCTCGTCAGCTGGGCCGTGCCCGCGCTGCGCATCTCGGGCTCCAGGGTGGTGAGCGGCGTGTCGCAGGCCGAGGTGCCCCTCGTGGAGCAGCACGCCACCAGAGTGACGGTAAGGACGGCGATGTGCGATGGGCTGCCTACCGCGCCGGCGCTCCTCCTCAGACACCGTGCTGACCGCGTCTCCCTTTTGCCCGCAGGTCGGCGACGCCCATTCCACCGACGTGTCCGGGGCGCTAGTGCTGCAGCTGTCCGTGCAGACGGACACCTCGGCGGCGGCCAGCGCCCTGGACCTCGCGCCGCCGACGGGGCAGTCGGCGCACCACCACCGCCAGGAGCAGGCCGCCGCCCCCGCGGCCGCCACGGACGCCCCGCTGAGGACGGCGCCGTCCTACGAGCAGGCGGCGCTGTGGGAGGCGACTCTCGTGGCCGTGGGGCTGGTCGTCGGCGCCGCGGCGCTGTGCGTCGCGCTGCTGCTGGCCGCGTACGGCGTCCACGGCCGCGTGGCGCGGTGCTGTCGGGGCCGCGGCCACGGCATGCACGCCGGCATCCACGCCAAGTCCGCCTCCGTGGAGCCGCTCAACGCCCCGGACCAGAACAACGTCTGAAAACGAACTGCCTCGACGCGGCGGCCTTTACCGGATCAATAATTAACGCGTCGGATTTCAGACTGTAAAACAAAAGGAGAATCCGACGAAGGCGAAGTTGTCTTCCTTTCTGTTGTGCCATGTTGTGATTACTCCGTAAAGATGAACGTAAACGCCGTAGTGTTTGTGCCTACCTGCAGTCAGTACAAGTTTGTGTCCTTTTACTTTTCATTTTTTCTCATGACAGTATTACGAGAGCCTTTCCCTGAGTATCGTGTACAGTGTAATGTAAGGAGTTACCAAAGACGTGTAGTTTTAGTTTATATTGCGTGTAAATAAATTGTGTAGATGTTTATAAGACTGAATAGCTCTATCAGAGACCACACCGGCCTGCACGCCTGGGGTTCCACCCATGCGCTGCACTGAGGTACTGCTACCTTTCTAGTTTGTTTCGATACAAACAATGTGATCTGATGTGGCGAACTTGTTCTCCAGTTTCCCTTTAAGACTTCAAAGAATGTGTATTTAATTCCTCGGTACGTTGACTACCAACTGTAGTGATAGTCTGTTAATCTGTATATCTTGTATGAAAATGAAATTGTCACTGCATGTTTGCAATTTAATGAACTTCCTCGTAATGTAAGTAATGTAATTTAAAAACAAATAAACACTAATGTTTTGTTTCATCGTTGTTTTCCGTCACCCAGAATCCCATGAGCAAAGAATACATAAAGCTGGACAATCGCACTCCGTAACGAAAGCATGCTAAAGGAGGGCCCAAAGACCAAATGCCCGCTGAGGGAGGACGAAATACCGCCTCGGATCAGACGCAGTGGCTGCTTAAAGTCGGCCAAAAACACGATTTTTCAAAGACATTTGTGACTGTTTTGATCAACTTTGCGGCAATACTGCTCCCAAACCAAGGCAGATAATCGCACTCCGTAACAAAGGCGTGCTAAACGAAGGTCCAAAGACCAAATGCCTGCTGAGGGAGGACGTAATACCGCCTCTGATCAGACGCAGTGGCTGCTTAAAGTCGGCCCAAAACACGATTTTTCAAAGACATATGTGACTGTTTTGATCAACTTTGCGGCAATACTGCTCCCAAACCAAGGCAGATAATCGCACTCCGTAACAAAGGCATGCTAAAGGAAGGTCCAAAGACCAAATGCCCGCTGAGGGAGGACGTAATACCGCCTTTGATCAGACGCAGTGGCTGTTTAAAGCCGGCCCAAACCACGATTTTTAAAGACATTTGTGACCGTTTTGATACTAAGGCGGATTATCGCACTCCGTATCAAAGGCATGCTAAAGGAGGGGTCGCGTGGGTTCGCGAAATTTTTCCTTGGGGTCGCGGAAATTTTTGGCAACAAATTTGGGGTTGCGAACCTAAAAATGTTGGGAACCGCTGCCCCAGTGTCTCGTCCAGCGGCACTGCAGTAAGGGAAGGGAGCCGCGTGAAAAGATGCAAATGAAGCAGGCTGGCTTGGTTGGCCGGCGCGTCGCCGCACTGCCGGCGGCCGGACTTCCGCCAAACTCCCGTTTGCAGCGTCAGCCCGTCAGCGCGATGCTCTGAATCGGACCAAACAAGCCGGCCCTTCTTTTCAGCCACTACACTGCCGCGGCCCGCGGACCGCAGCGGACCGGAAGCCGCAGCGCCGGACGATGGCGGGGCGGCGTCCGCGGCGTCGGGGTGCGCGTCGACCGCCACACTGGTGGGGCGAAAGGGACAGGGAGAGACGACGGCCACCCCGAACGTGACCCGCACCCCGACCGCCGCGCCGGACGCCGCAACAATGAGTGCAATCAAGCGCTGCGCCGCCCGCAGGGCCCGCAGCCTCCACCGCGGGCAGCGATACCCCGCGCCGACAGGCCGGCAGCGCGGCGATACCCCACGCCTCGCCGCACTGCTTCCCAGAGCGGCCCCCACGCGGCGCTGGCATCGCCACTGGGGCCGCCGTCGCGACTCGGCCGGTTTCGGGGTTCGGGCCGCGCGAAGCGAAACGAAGCCTTCCGCCGCGGTGTCGCGACCGCGGGGCCGCGGGGCCGCGGGGCGCGGGGCGAGGAGAGTGGAGTGGCGCCACGCTACGCCAGGCAGGGCGAGGGACGGCCGGGGCACACGGGGCACAAGGGGCGGGGGAATCGATACGCCACTGGTTACAGCCCGCGCCGCGCGAGGGCGCCACCTCCGCCGCAGACCTCCGTAGCAGAAGACGCATCGCGACGCTCACTTGTTTTCCAAGTGGGCCCCCCGTATTTCGGTGCTGGTGGTGACTGTTCGTGGAGCGTTTCTCGCGTACTTTAACGTGCTATTTTGCCGTGCCAACACGCGTGCTGCATCCGGACCGCCTTGACGAGCACCAGGACGAGCGCAGCGACGCCCAGAGACTCACCTGCAGGCTCGGTGAGTAAACTCGGACGTTGCGACGGCGCCTGACAGCCTTAAGGAGTGTGCGCGCTGCGCGTGTGTGTATGTGAGTGTGTGTGTTGTTGTGGTCTGCGGCGGGGGAGCGTGACATGCCGTACAACTGACCCAGTGCCACACCGCGCCACGAATGCCACGGTCCCAAGATCGATCCCCGCCGCTGGCGGCCGTTTTTGAGGTTATCTTTGCCATTCTGGGTCGGCCAGGCTGGGGCCCGCTGCCAGGCCTGCGAGGTTGGAAAGTTTCCCGCACCTGGCGGCCGCTGGGACTGGCTGCATCGCGCTGCATCGCGGGGCTGGGCACGCCGACGGAGGCAGCCTCGGCCCGGTCACGGTGTCACGGTGTGACGAGGCCTTGTGTGTGTCTGTGTGAGCGGCGAGGCCGCGTGTGTGACGACGCCGTCACGGCGGCCGCACCGTTCGAATTACCTATGCCATCGCCGCGTTGGGCGTGCCAGTGGCGTGCCGCCAGCTGAGTCCACACTACGTCACGCGGCCGTGACATCACTCCAGCGGCCGGACAAACAGACGGACGGACAGACAGACGGACCGTGCGGACGGCCCCGTGCCCTCTACACTCTACACGGCGCCACCGCACGGCGCGGCCAATTCAGCACTTGACCGCGCACCGCGGCGTTATTACCGCGGGTACACTGTTACGCCCTACACTGTACACGACCAGCAGCGGCAGCCAGGCAGGCAGACAGCCAGGCAGCAAGGAAGGCGGCAACCCGGCCTGCTTGACAATGCATCGGCCCATTCATTTTAGAACAAATGAAAACCTAATAAAGCTTTTTGCACAGGCTTGGCCCATGCAAACGCACACACACTCCCACACACACGCAGCAGTTGGCGGCGGCGGAAGGGCGCGGATGGTTTTATTCGCTCGAACAGGACACACCCACATACACACACATTACACACACACACACACGAACGCGCGCCGAGAGATCCGTCACTGCGTGCTCCACTCTCCGGCTCACGCGTCACTGTAATCGAGCCAATTATTCCTCCTCATTATTCACGATTTCGAGTTCTCACTTTCCTCCCTCCCCTCTCTTTCTCTCTCTCTCTCCCTCCTTCCCTCTCTTCTTCCCTCCCTCCCCGCCCCTTCCTCGATGGCGTGCGCACCGTGACATTCCGTGGCCACCACGCCACGGTTGCCAGTGCGGACGGTTAGGTCAGGTCGCTCAGTGGGCCCGGAGTCCAGTGGAGGCGGTCAAAATCCTAGACGCGTTTTGAGCTCCAGAGTCGCTAAATGGGACTCGAACAGAGGGCGTGCCCCCACCAATGGGTTCCTCGTTCGGAGAGCAATCCGTTGGTGGGGTCACACGTTCGGTTCGAGTCCCATTTAGTGACTGTGCAGCTCAAAACGCGCCTAGAGTTTTGGGCGCATGCACTGTGTGCGTCGCCTGCTTGTCCAACTGGCTGTCCCGCTCCCTCGCCGCGCCGTGCAGCACCCCGATAACCTCGCCTCGGTGGATAAGCGTTCCACCTGAGGGCTCTCGCCATCACCCGATCGAGCATGCCCCCGTCCCCCGTCCTCCCCATACTATCGGCCCCGCCCGAGTCGCATTCGGCATTCGAGGTATGCCGAAAGATCTCCCCGCCCCCTCTCCCTTCGCCCGGGCCACACCTGCGCGCCGAACCGAGGGCCGAACCCACCGAACGCGGTATCGGTTTAACGCCCCTCGTGACACTCGGCGCGCGCTGCCTCGCAGCCTCGGCTTCAGCCCCAACAGGCAGAAACTGCGGGGGCGCGTACCTGAAACAACAACAACAGTAACATAGCGACAAAAACAGCAACAACAGTGACAAAAACAGCAACAACAGCGAAAAACAGCAACAACAGCGACAAAAACAGCAACAACAACAGTAACATCAGCGACAAAAACAGCAACAACAGCGACAAAAACAACAACAACAAACAACAACAGTGAGCGGCACCTCTCCGCCCCAGATCCGCCTTGCAACTCCATTAAGTCCGACATAAGGCGGCCCTTGTTTTCCTTATTTACGACGGGCCCGTCCCGCTACATCCCACTACGCCCCACGTGGGGGTCCGTCCGTGCGGGTCCGTGTGGGTCCGTGCGGCCACGTCCGGGCAGTCCGGCCGCGGCCGGGATGGGGTTAGTTTGACGGGGAAGTGCTCGCCGGGCCCCGAGCCCTCGAGCCCCCTGCCTGGCACACCAATTCTCTCCCCCCCTGTCTCTCTCTGTCTCTCTCTCTCTCTCTCTCTCTCTCTCTCTCTCTCTCTCTCTCTCTCTCTCTCTCTCTGTGCTTATGCCCACGCCCTCGACGATGGACTTGCGCACGTTCGGCGCGGTAAAGTGCCAAGCCCTGGCCGCCGCCCTGGGCGAGCGCAAGCCGTCTTGAGCCTGCTGGGCCGGGCTGGGCCGGGCTGGGCCGGGCTGGGCCGCCAAGTAGAGAGACTGGTAGAGACGCAAAGCTGTTAAGTCTCACGCAGAGACGACGAGAAGCGCTGGTTCTGGTCTGAGCGTGGCACTCCCCTCGCCACCTCGCCGCTCCTCTCTCTCTCTCCCTTCTGTGATTTTCCGCGGTCTTCTTCTTCTTCTTCTTCTGCGCGCTGGCACACACACACACACACACACACACACACACACACACACACGCTCACGCTCACACACAACACACAATCACCAATATACTCACACACAGCTCGTGGGAAAATGTCTCGCGCCAAGCAGACGACGCGCGGCGGGCACGCGGCGGCGTGGCTTTAAAAGACGCGCCCCCCTCTCCCCTTTTTGTCTGGACGCGGGGAGCGTCGCTAAATCAAGAGATGAGCCGGCAGTGCGCGCAATGCGCGAGGCGCCTTAAAGGAAGTGCCTTAAAAGAGTGGCCCCGCGTATGCGCGCTGGAGCCGCGCTATGGAGTGGCGCGCCGTGCTCCGAATGTCTGGCCCCCAAACGCACTGCAGTCGCAGTCGCATGCTGGAGGTTTTCGGCGCTCTGTCTCTCTCGCACGCATAACGGGACGGCCTATGGGCGCGACAGAGACAGAGCGACGAAAACGACTCTCGGAATGAGTCTGCTGTGTCTCAGCCGGTCTCTGCTTGAGCTGCTGCGCGAGATGAGACTCGGCGTCCTTGCTCCTTCCGTCCGCGCAGTGAAAACTTGAAAACGCTGGAAAGGGCGAGTGCCGTTATTTGGCGTACGTCACAGCGACCCCGCCCCGCCCCGCCCCGCCCCGCCCCGCCCGGAGCCTCGCGGACCAAGGGCTTGGCGAGCCAAGGCCCCAGGCCGAAGGCGAAGGGCTTTGGAAGGGCCGAGCCAGGGCGTGCCAGGGCGTGCCAGGGCGTGCCAGGGCGTGCCAGGGCGTGCCAGGGCGTGCCAGGGCGTGCCCAGACGCACCGTATTAGCGTCCACAAAGAACCCCTCCCCCATTTCCGGGCGTGAGTGTTTCAAGCCCTGCTTCCTCTTCTTTGCTCACGACAACTTTGAGTGGGACTTGCTGTGCCGGAGTCGAGTCGCCTCCCTGCCTCTGAAGGGGGCAAGGGAAAGGGGAGGGGGCGGCCTGGGGGCGGCCAGGGCAGCGGGGTGGCCGCCTCCCGCGGAGTTCCTTGTTTCAATAAAAATTAGACCGTTTGGCTTTGCGCTGCTTTGCCTGTCCCCTCGTGGGCCAGAGGCCACTTTTCCTGCTGCGCGACCGTAAAAAAAAAGTCCACCACCCTGTCGAGATTTGAACCATTAACCCTACTACTGGCAAACGGCTCTGGTGCGGAAATAAGACTTGCGCTTCCAGCACTGTCAAGGCACTGGCAAGGCACTGGCAAGGCACTGGCACTGGCAAGGCACTGGCAAGGCACTGGCAAGGCACTGGCAAGGCACTGGCCTCGGCCTTCGGGGTCGACCTGCACTCCCAGCGCAATCTCAGCGCCTGTCTCTCTCTCCGCCCACGCAAGTGCCACGCCGCGCAGGGCCTCACCGCCACGCCCGTTTCCGCTGTCTGCGCATCGCGCCTTGGGTTGCAAACCCGGCCGCGCCCGTTCGATGCCGACGATTGCACGTTGCACGCACGCCCGCGGGCGTGCCGGTCGCTACCGATTGCAAGCGATTGCAAGGCGATTGCAGGGCGAGGGCGCGCGCCCCGTCGCATTGCCAAGCATCTCGGCTGCTGCATAATTCGGGCGGGCTCGGCGTCGCTCCACCACTCGCTGCGCGTTAACCTCCACCACGCCCTTGGCGACTTGCTCTTGCCGCCCCGCCCCGCCCCGCCCCGCCCCGCCCCGCCCCGCCCCGCCCCGCCCCGCCCCTGCCACAACGCCCACTCGACACCTGCTTACGCCGCAACCAGCGTCCGATCAGCGCCCCTCAGAATCTGAGGAGGCGGCGTTAGAACGCGCCCCGACGCCCCGCCCGACTTTCCCCTGCATTACCATGACAAGCAGGCCGTCGCCTGCCACTTTTCTTTCCGCCCGGGCTTGTTTTTAGCAGATGACACCGTTGCTAAAGCTGAAACAAGCTATACAATTGTCATGAAGGTGTCAGCTTGCTTTTACTCTCGAGATAGTCTTGAGGCGGGGCGGGACCATGCGTGCGTCTGTGCGTCTGTGCGTCTGTGCGTCTGTGCGTCTGTGCGTGAAGCTGGCCTGGGCCGGCTCAGGGCATGGGGCGTGGGGCCGCCCCCTCCCCCCTCTACCTCCCCGCCGCCAGCGCAGGGCGCAGTGGTGCGGCGTGCTGCGTAGTAGGCAAGGCTCGGCCGGCTCGGCTCGGCCCTCAAGCAGGGGCCTAGCGTGGCCTGCTCAGCTCGTATCGCCTTCGGAGCTAGGTCGGCTTCGCTCGGCCGATACCGATGCAGGATGCAGCGTGACACCGCCGCCGGCGACGCCGCATGCCGCTGGAGGCGAGGGGAGCGGGGCCCTCGCACTGCACAACAACAACAGTGTCGCCGGCTGGCCCGAAGGAGCGCGTTGCGTGTGTGGAGTACACAGACAAGAAATGTGGGAAGAAGCACGTGAAGCGGCAATCACTGCCCAAAGCTATGGCCCCCAGGAAGCTGACCGAAGAACAACGAGAGCGTAAACGTAAAAGGGCCCGGCAGCTATGAAGTGATAAACAAGCATATTAAAATAAACATTCTCATTACAATGTCATCTGCTTCCACGTTAGCGTTAGCGTTAGCGTTTTTATTCATCTAAATCTTGAAAATGATCCGAGTTTGTCTTCGGGTCTGCCCTGCAGTGTGGTGGCGTAGACCTTCACGGGGCCTGTCCGTGCCTCCTTGCCCCCTTAATGACGCGGTCGTGCCGCGGGGTGCAATCATGCCGCCGCCGCATCGCAGACATCGCCCTCCATGGAGGCCTCCAGAGCCGCGACACTCGCACGGGGCCGAGGCCAGAAGACCGGTGGAGGCGGCCAAAATTCCAGACGCGTTTTGAGCTCCAGAGTCGCTTTTCAGGACTCGAAACGAACGTGTGACCTCACCAATGGATCCCTCGTTCGGAGAGCAATCCATTGGTGGGGTTACACGTTCGGTTGGAGTCCCATTTTGCGACTCTTGGAGGTCAAAACGTGTTCGGGGTTTTGACCGCCTCAACCGGTTCTCTGGCCCACTGTGTAGACGGCACGCCACGCCTTTGAGTCCAAGTCCCGGTTTTGTTTGTTTCCCTGAAAGTGGTCAGGGCTGCTAGCAGGGAAACTAAACCAAACCCGGGTAATGACAACCCCTAAGGTCTTAAAGGACCAGCCGCCGCCACTCCGTTGAGGGAGCGCCACTAACCGTCTGGAATTGAGAGCAGAGGCCGACCGAAGCTTCGCGAAGCCAGCCCGTTTCGCCGCCGATTGTCAGAGACTTGACGCCATTTTGGACCAACTTTGCGGAGACTTTCTCGCAAACGGACAACCCTCGCAGCGGGCGTTAATTTCCCTTCTCGCCAACTCGGTGCGGGGCTGGCGGGGCTGCGGGCGGACTGACTCAGAGAGTCGTTTTCGACGCTCTGTCTCTCTCCCTCGCTCCTGTACGGGACCGGCCGTGAGTGCGAGAGAGACGGAGCGACGAAAACGACTCTCTGAATCAGTCTGCTGGCGGGACGCCGTCTCCGCCCCCTCCCGATGGAGGCCCTGCCTGCCTTGCGTGCCTTGGCTGCCTCGGCGCAGCCGCGCCGTTCTGCACGAATAGACGCATTGTGGGCCGACGGGCCGATGGACCGATATTCGCGCGGCAAGTCTTGCGGGTGGGCCGAGGCGCCAGAATCGCCCGGAATGACAATGAGACGCTGCTGCACTGCTGCTTTTTGGCCTCCGTGGCGTCCTCGCCAGCGCGCGCCGCACGCCGCGATGACTGTCTGGGGACCGCACGAGCCTTTTGCGGTGGGGTGGGTTGGACCGGATCTTATTCCTATTCGCCAAAAGAGTGGGAATGGCTTCACTCTGGCTGGAACGACAGTGTTTTCCGCTGCCCAACAAAGTATTGTTTTCGGCTGCTACAGTGTGATGTCGTTGCCATGGTTCCATCTTGTGGGACCGTGGAGGCATTATAGCGCTCTTCTCGGGCCAGTCGCGAAACGCTGCACCCGCATTGATTCCGAGGAGAGTCGTTCTCGTCGCTCTGTCTCTCTCGCACTCATCGGGCGTCGCGTATCGGTGCGAGAGAGACAGACCGATACGCGACGCCCGATGAGTGTGAGAGAGACAGAGCGACGAGAACGACTCTCGGAATCAGTCTGCTGGCCTTTGCATACGCTTACTGTACTGCGCTGGGGCGGAATGGAGGCTGGCGGGGCGTGACGGCGCGACGGTGGAAGGAAGGCAGGGCGGCTACCTGGCTACCTGTACCTGGCGCGGAGGGGACTGCTTCCACTCGGACTGCTTCGGCACCTCCAGCGCTCCAGTGCACACGAGGACAAGCCCCGTCGCACCGCCGTACCGCCGCACCGCCCCGTTTGTGCGGGAAAATATGAGTTTTCTTGGGAAGCGAGCACGCTGCCGCGCCCGCCGCCCGCCCCGCCCCGCCCCGCCCCGCCCCGCCGCGCTACGCCACACCCCGCCCCGCCCCGCCGCGCCGCGCCGCGCCCCGCCACGCTACGCCACGCCGCCCTTGCCGTTTGTTTGCGGATTCTGATAGTGAATCCGATGCCAACTCCAAGGAGTTCCGGATTCAATTTGATGCTGGGCGGGCTCCCCTCACAGCCCCGGCCTGGGCGACGACCGAGGTGTAGGATGGGCTGCCTACCCTCCGGGCGGGGCCAATGGAGCCAGGCGGGGCACGGCACGCCACGGCACGGCGCGGCACGGCGCGGTGCGGCTTGGCGGGAGTTAGGCCCGTCTAGTCGACCGGTGCCGAGGCTAGCGCGACGCCGGAGCCTCGGTTCTCCGTTCCGCAATTAGGCGGCTTGTCCATTAATTGGCCGGGGAAGTACCAGCAGGGCAGCGCGCTGTTGCCTGCCTCGCCGGTCCTGGAGGTCCTGGAGGTCCTGGTGGTTCTGGAGATCCTGGAGGTGGTCCTGGAGGTCCTGCTGGTGGTCCTGGAGGTCCTGCTGGTGGTCCTGGAGGTCCTCCTGCTGGTAGTCCTGGAGGCCTTGCTGATGGTCCTGGAGGTCCTGCTGGTGGTCCTGGAGGCCTTGCTGATGGTCCTGGAGGTCCTGCTGGTGGTCCTGGAGGATGCGGTGAACCGCAGCCACCGAGCCGCAGACAACCAACACGCGACAAATATTGGCGCCACGCTGCTCGGAACACACTGTGAAAATTTGTCGACACTTGACGACAAAACCGTCCCATGAAAATGGTGTCAGTTTCATGAATGCTCCTCTACTTACTGCATTGCATGGGCGGACAACATTGTCATCAAAGCAAGTTTGACGGAGATTCTTGTAAGGATACCCTTGAAGTTGTTATCAAGTGACAATGAATGTTACAGTGAAGTTACAGTGAATGAGCTGAGCAGGGAGCAAGGGGCACACCCCCGTATTTTGACACAGCAGACCGAAGCCTAGAGTCGTTATCGTTCGCTCTGTCCCTCTCGCACCTATACGGGACGCCCCATGAGTGCGAGGGAGGCAGAGCGACGAGAACGACTCCTCGGAGTCAGCCTGCTGTGCGGAGTTCGGCGTGATTGTCCGCGATGTTTGTCGGCTCGCTTTGGCTTTGGATTATCTCAAGCCGGGCTCGGGCTGGCTGGCTGCCTTGCCTGCCTGCCTGCCTGCCTGCCTGCCTGCCTGCCCAGTCCCGGGTCCGGTCCGGTCCCCCACTTTAATTTGGGCCCCAGCAGCAGCACGGCTCCGAGGACAAGTTTGGCCGGGCGGGAACGGCATGGCAGCAGCGTGGCCTGGCTGGCCTGGCCGGCCTGGGCCGCGAGCTGCACTCGAGATGAGTGGCGTCTTGAAGGAGCGAGGCTCGCGCTGTCTCTCTCGCACTGCCGGGCCGCGCCGTGGAGTGCGAGAGAGACGGCGCGCCGTTTGGAATCAGCGCGGCCGGGGATCTCGCCCGTTGAAAAGAGGAGCTTTGGCGCGCTTTGGCGTCCAACGGCAGCTCGCTAGAATTTGGGAAGTCTGGCCACGGCGCCACGGCCGTTCCCTGTGAAGACTCTCTGCAGCTCGCCGGCAGCGGCAGCGCACTGGTCGCGGCGAGGGTCGCGGGGTATTCACAGTTCCCGGCGCTTTTCCGCGTTTTCGGCGTGGAGGCAGAGGGATGGGCCGGCCAGGGACGCGGAGGCGGAGGAGGGGGGGGGGCGAAAATCCGCTCCTGTGACGAAAGAGGGAACGCCCGCCCCGGTTCGCACTCACAAAAAAGACGAAAGAAACACGCTGCACACAGTCACGGCGACGGGGACGTAATATTACTTCTTTTCAAGCCTCTCTCTCTCTCTCTCTCTCTCTCTCTCTCTCTCTCTCTCTCTCTCTCTCTCTCTCTCTCTCTCTCTCTCTCTCTCTCTCTCTCTCTTTCTCTCTCGTTGAAAAAGACGAATGCATGCACATGTAGAAAACAAAATTATCAAAACATTTTTTTCCGGCAGTTTTAAAATTTGAACTTCTTTTAATATATGTTTCTTGCTCCTTCTGCAACAACAACCGTCCGCGTGTATCACCGCTGCGAGCTACAAGTCTCGTTTTGTTATACCTGTCTGCAAAGGCGGCACCTCCCCGGGGGATTGCCATGTCAGCCAGCGAGCGCCCCGCCCTACACCACCCCGCCCCGCCCCGCCCCGCCCCGCCCCGCCCCGCCTCGCCCCGCCAGAGAAAGGTCCTCACGGACACGACAACGCTACCCGCAGGGGGGGAAACTGCAACCTTTGCCCAAATTTTACAGCCCCCTCCGCACGAGGCCCCCCCCCCGTCCCGGAAGGTCTGCACCTCCAGATAATCAGCCAGTTTATGGTTACAGCGTATCGGTTTTCGCTGTTGTGCCGGGCGGAGGCAGAGCGCCGGTCTGAGGAGAAAGGGGGAGCACGCCGACACACGGACGAACAATCAGAAGACAGAGGCGGGCTGAGACAAAGTGCGAGGTCCGAGTCACGTTTTATATCGGAATCACCCCTCGGGCCTGCGCGGCCTGCGGCATCTCGGAGCAGGCGAAGCAAGGCGGAGCAAGGGCCGAGATTCCCCCAGGCGTTTTTCGAGGCCGGGTCGGGGTGGGTCGGGGTCGGCGTCGCCTCGGCCCGCCTCTGCCCGCCTCGGACACGTCGTGCACCGACTCGGCCAGCGAGGCCAGCGAGGGGCCGGGCGAGGCCGGGGCCGTGTCCAAGGCAAACTCTCCGCCCTCCTGGCCGCAGACCTCGCCTCACTCCTCGGGGCAATATCAGGCATTCCTCCCTCCAGTCGGCCACCCTCGCAACCCTTCGCGATTTCCCTCCCCCGCGCCGGATTAGAGACGCCCCGCCCCGCCCCTTCCCCCGCCGACATAGATTGTCGCCTCAACTTGCAGTGCCGTGACCATTTTCCCCCATTTCTCTCCAGAAGGGTCGTCCCCGTCTGCTCACCCCCACTCCCCCTCCCCCGCAACCTTGGCGCCTCCCCCTTCCCCTTGTCCCGAGCCCGCTCCGAGACACCGTCGTAGGGGAATCTACAACGGCCGAAAGTGACATGTATTGCCTTTACGGCGTGGCGTGGCGCGGCGTGGCGGGGCGCAGTGGAGGCCGGGCAGGCCGGCGAGGCGTGCCTGGGGCGAGGCTAGCTTGAACCTGAGCTGCGCGGCAGGGCTGCAGAGTCGTCTTGGTCGCTCTGTCTCTCTCGCACCTATACGGGCCGACCCATGAGTGCGAGAGGGACAGAGCGACGAAGACGACTCTCGGAGTCAGTCTGCTGGGGGCGGGTGGGGGGAGAGGTTCGTGAGATAATTCCATAATTCCGGCCTCCCTTTTCGCTTTCCGTTTTCCCTTTCGCGCCGCGCCGCCGTCCTCCTCGGCCGAGGATGAAAAAGAAAGTCGCTCTGTTTCGCCGGAAATTCTCCCGCTGATTCCCGCGCACAAAATTCGCCGAGGTAACGAATTATCCGTCGGGCCGCGCGGCGTCGGAAAGTTGGACCGATCAAACGGCCAGGCCGGCCAGGCCAGCACACTGGTTCCGAGAGTCGTTTACATCACTCTGTCTCTCTCGCACCCATGAGTGCAAGAGAGACAGAGCGACGGAAACGTCTCTCGGAATCAGCCTGCAGTTGGACTGGCTCGGATATTCGAAACCCGACGTCGACGTTATGTAAATTGGTTAGTTCGAAACCGCGCCGAACTGCTGAGCAAGAGCGGATTCTCGGAAATCTCCGTCACGGCGGTGGTTCGCATCCCTGCTCCCCTCTGGTTTTCTTTATCGACTTGGCAAATTGTTTTCCCTTTTGTGCTCGCTGCCCGCTGCCCCGGTGCGTAGCAGTGCGTGGCAGCGCGTGGGCGGGCTAATGCTTTGCCCGCGCCCACGCGGCCTAGCACACCCCAATGAGTGCGAGAGCGGCAGAGCCATAAAACCACTTTTTGGCTTCAGTTTGCTGGACCGGCGGCCCTCTCCACTCGCTCTTTTTTCCCTTATTTCTGACCCTTCGGTCCGTTCTGGCCCTTCGGACGCGACGCTGGCGCCTCCAAGTGGCGCCAAACCGAAACACGGCGTGACATTTCCGACGGACCGTGTAAAGGGCTCTGTGTGTGTGTGTGTGTTCGTGTGTCTGTCTGTCTGTGTGTGTGTGTGTGTATATATATATATATTATATATATATATATATATATACCACGGCCGCCACGGCCACCACGGCCACGACGGCCGCCACGGCCACCACGGCCACCACGGCCGCCACGGCCGCCACGGCCACCACGGCCACCACGGCCACCACGGCCACCACGGCCATGTAGTCGAGCCACATGGAAATCAATAACCCGGGCCGAGGGCATCAATCATGGGGAGGACTCGAAGCGACTCCAAGGCCGAGAGGCGAGGCGGCGGAAGGTCACGGCTGCCGCCAAGTCCGCCTTGGCGCCAAGGCTGCACTGCGCCGCAACACGCGCTGCATGCAACCAAACCAAGACCCGCTCCTTCGTGTTGGTCTGCCAACATGTCGAAACAACTGGCTCTCCAACAGCCCCAATAGGAAAGCGGGGAGCCGGCGTCCCTTTTCGCGGCCGAGGCGTGCTTCCGGTTTAGAACGCGCACACCGTCGCCATTGTGCCAAAGTACTCTACGAATTCGGCCCCGACGCGTTCCCGGAAATGGGTTCCTCGCTGGCGCCCTGGCGTGCCGTGCCGTGGCGTGCCGTGCCACGCCGTGCCACGCCGTGGCCCGAGGGACCCTACCTGGAAGCGTCCTGGAGCCTGGAGTCGCGTCGAGGTGCGCGTCCAACTTTGACCGCGCGCCGCACGCTGCGTCTGGATCTGATGCCGCCACTTGTGGGCCTGCCCCGCCTGCTCCGTCCCCCGTGGCTAGCAGCAGCCAGCAGCACACAGGCCCGGGGGGAAGGAGGAAGGGGGAAGGGCGAGTCGATGGCATAGTCATTCTGCAGGCTGATCCCGACCGGCGCTCGATCTGTCTCTCTCTCACTCACGAGGCGCCCCGCAGGGCCGCGAGAGAGAGAGAGAGAGAGAGAGAGAGAGAGAGAGAGAGAGAGAGAGAGAGAGAGAGAGAGACGGAGCGACGAAGCACCGCCGTTCCGGATCGTCCTGCCGGCCGGCTGCGCGGGCCGTTTGCCAGGGCTGGAATGTGGGTCACGTGATGGGCGCAGTCTCCCCGGGTCTCTCTCTCTCTCTCTCTCTCTCTCTCTCTCTCTCTCTCTCTCTCTCTCTCTCTCTCTCTCTCTCTCTCTCTCTCTCTCTCTCTCTGTCTCTCTCTCGCTCTCTCGGCCTGCCGGTCTGCCGGTCTCTCTTCCCCTTTGCCGAGCAATGTTGTCATTCGTCCGCAATCTCGCCATTAGAGCGCGCCACCAGTGTGCCGGCAAAGTCGGCGGCGGGACCCGTGTAAATGTGCCTACATGCCTCTGTGTGTGTGTGAGTGTGTGTGTGCTCTCTCTCTCTCTCTCTCTCTCTCTCTCTCTCTCTCTCTCTCTCTCTCTCTCTCTCTCGCATCACCCTTCCACGCGCCCGCTTTGAGCCGCGCGGCGTCCTTTGCCAAAGTGGATGGGTTTTGGCGCAGGCGCGCGAGTGTACGTCTGTACGTGTGTCTATGTCTGCGCGTGTGTGTGTGTGTGAAGGGGTGTGTGTGTGTGTGTGTGTGTGTGTGTGTGTGTGTGTGTGTGTGTGTGTGTGTGTGTGTGTGTGTGTGTGTGTGTGTGTGTGTGTGTGTGTGTGTGTGTGTGTGTGTGTGTGTGTGTGTGTGGCTCAGGTGATAGTGCGTTTGAAACCGAGTACGTATACAGTTGCGCTGCTCTCACGTACTTTTTTTTTGCACTTCGCTATCTGAATGTGTGTATGACGGGGAGTGTAAACGTGTTGGTGCATGATGACGCGCGCGCGCGCGCGTGTGTGTGTGTGTGTGTGTATGTGTGTGCGTGCATGCGTGTTTTGTTTGCGATTGTGTGCGTGCTGCGCGCCTCCGCCACGCCCGCTGCCATACCGCTTTGGTTTTCTTGTGTGTGCCGTTAGGCTTCGCGCGCGCCTGAGAGAGAGAGAGAGAGAGAGAGAGAGAGAGAGAGAGAGAGAGAGAGAGAGAGAGAGAGAGAGAGAGAGCAAAAGCAAAAGTGTGTGCGAATACGCGTCCGTACTGGTCTAGAGCTCAAGCTGCGTAAGGGACGCGCGCGCGCGCCCACACACACATACCAACCCCCACACACACACGCGCACACGCAGGCGCGCCCCCGGTGACGGATGGCACGCATTTATATTTGGGCTACAAAAGACTCCACGATCATTCTTCCTTACCCGGAGGCGCTTCACCCCGCCACGGTAAATGATTGATACTGCCTGCTCCCCATCTTTGGTATCGCCGCGGCGCCTTCCTGGCCCGCAGCAGCAGCAGCGCGGCGGCACACTGCCATTCCGAGAGTCGTTTTCGCCGCTCTGTCACTCTCGCTCGCACCTGTACGGCACGCCCCGTGAGTGCGAGAGAGACGGAGCATACTCGTGGGGAGCCAAGCTTTATCATCGCGGAGTCGAGGATGCTGCCCAGCCGCGGGGCGCAGGGGCGGATCCGGAGAGGTGTTAGGAAGGGGGGAAGGGGCGATGCAGTAAAAGTCCTCAGTTGAGTACTTACAGGGGAAAGTGCGACTTTTTTGCTTACGCAGCTTCGACGCCTCCAGCGCCCCCCTCCGGGTACGCGCCTGGACATGCGTCATTCAAACAAGCGAGACATGTGTTGTTACATTGAAAGTACGGAGTAAAACGACATGTTTGGCAGCGTTTCCCCCGCGGCCTCCACCAGGGCACGGTGGGCCGGAAGACCAGTGGAGGTGGACAAAATCGCGGCCACGTTTCGAGCTCCAGAGTCGCTGAATGGGACTCGAACCGAACGTGTGACCCCACCAATGGATTGCTCTCCCAACGAGGAATCCATTGGTGGGGTCACACGTTCGGTTCGAGGCCTGTTTAACGACTCTGGAGCTCAAAACATGTCTAGAGTTTTGGCCGCGCGCGCAGTCTTCTGGTCCACTGTGCGCAGGGCCAGGCCAGAGGCCATTCTGCGCCGCCGAGTCGACCGGGCCGAGTCGCCGAGGGGAGATAGCTAAGTGCGGAGGCTGGCTCCGCTGTGCCCCTTTGTGTGGAAACTTGATACGCGTTTTGTTCGGGGCTGCATCGTCTTTTTTCTCTCTTTCCCAGCCTTGTCTTTGTTCGCACGAAGCGGCCCCGGACCGGCCGTGCCCGTCGGCGATCCGGTTAATTTACACTGTAGAGGTCGGCTGCTCGCCGCGTGGATGCGTTTACAGTGTACACGGCCTCCTCGGCCTGCTCGGCCTCCGGATGCACAGTGGGCCAGAAGGCCGGTGGAGTTGGACCCAATTCCGGACGTGTTTTGAGCTCCAGAGTCGCTGAATAGGACTCGAACCATCAGTGGATTCCCCGTTCAAAGAGCAATTCATTGGTGGGGTCACACGTTCGGTTCGAGTCCAATTTACCATTTCTGGAGCTGAATACGCGTCCGGGAATTGGACCGCCTCCAACGGTCTTCTGACCCACTGCACTGCACCTCCAGGACGTCGGCGGGGCGCGCATGGCTGCGCGCATGGCTGCCCGCCGGCCCGGCAGTCCATAGGGCGGACGTGCGGCCGGGACTCTACCGTGCAAAAATCGATTCCAAGTCGGCGTGCTCCCCCACGGACACGGTCGCCTCGGTCGGCACGGTCGGCACGGGCCCAAGGTCTCCTAAATTGTTGATCAGCCCCGACAAGTCGACGGCCCGCCGCTTGCTGCCGCGCGGCCCG
The DNA here is from genome assembly GCF_012932325.1 of Thrips palmi. Taxonomy (NCBI): domain Eukaryota; kingdom Metazoa; phylum Arthropoda; class Insecta; order Thysanoptera; family Thripidae; genus Thrips; species Thrips palmi. The sequence continues at coordinate 11,132,332 of NW_023144620.1, read as the reverse complement.
GAACCCGCCGAGGCCCGCGACCCGTGGGGCCGCCGAGCTGGCAAGGCGCCTACCTGGTGACACTTTTCCCTCCCCCCTCCACTCCGACGCCCGTCCTTGGGCTGGCCATCCTTCACGGTGGCGCGGGTGGTCCGGGATGTCCTTCCCCGGCGCGGCAGGTCGCCAGGTGGCACTACTGCTTGATGGAGGGCGACGACGCTCACACGCTTGGCTCGGCTTCGCTGAAACATTCATGTCCGAGTGGCGGCTGGCCCCGCTGTCAAGTTCAATGACGACGCTGTCCTCCATTGGCTGCGCGCGGCCCGGCTCCGCCAATGGGGCTCCGCCAATGGGGCTCCGCCAATGAGGCGGGGCCATCAGTGACGTCACCGGGACAGGGCGGGGGTGAGGGCCGCCGCCGGGGGGTGGATGGAGGATCCGGGATGCGCGCCCCGTGGCCGCGGGAGGAGAGGGGGGGAGAGCATTAATATGTGGCTCAAGTGGCGCGTCGCGCCCAAAAAGCCGCGTAAAATGAATCAGGCAAAGCGCCTTGGCGGTGGGCAGGCCCGCCGCACACCCGTGTGCCGGGCTTGCCTACCCGGCCTTCGTCGGGCTGACGCCACTGACGCCTACGACGCGCGCTGTATCCCTCCCCGTGAGTCGTTTTCGTCGCTGTCTCTCTCGCACCTGTACGGGACGCCCCGTGAGTACGAGAGAGACAGAGCGACTCTCGGAATCAGTGTACTGTATCCATCCCATTGTGCCACCTTACTCCCGACCAATGCCCCACCCGCTGATGTTTCTCTTTCTCTCTGTTGCAGGGAACGCAGATCTTTGACAGGTGAGCCAGCCCCGCGCTCATTTCCACAAACAAAACGGTCCGTTGCATCTCTCTGCGTTGTGGCGATAAATTCCACCGACTAACAACAAAATGAAAAGGCTCGAAAATTCTGTTTTCCTCGTCGACCACGCTGCTGTTCATGCAGACATATTTTTTTTGTCCTTTTCATGCACGTTATCGTCCGCATGCCATCAGCTCCAGAGTCGGAGAGCCGGAGCCAGCGCTCCCTGTTGACCGCTCGGCTCTCCGGGCACTGGCCAGTGACTGGCCTTCCTCTTCTTCCTCTTCTTCTTCTTCTTCTTCTTCTTCTTCTTCTTCTTCTTCTTCTTCATCTTCATCTTCTTCTTCTTCTTCTTCCTCTTCTTCTTCTTCTTCTTCTTCTTCTTCTTCTTCTTCTTCTTCTTCTTCTTCTTCTTCTTCTTCTTGTTCCCTTCCTCCCTCCTCACACTCTCCATATTATGGTGAAATTGATCCATATTATGGCGGTGCAGCTGACTTCATAACATACCATTAAGAATTCACTGTATGTTACAGATATTTTGACCAATTTCGTTGGTATTATGGAGAAAATCTTCACCATAATATGTTGGTGCAGCCTTTCACCGTAAGACATTTACAGTGCACCCTCTCTTCGCTCTCCCCCCCCCCCCCCCCCGGGTCCTTCCCTCCGCCCTCAAACAATGCGCGCTGCAATTCGATTTCAATTCCCCGCCGTACTTGCGATGCCGCTCTTCGCTCTTCATTGTCCGCGGCGGTCCTGCCTTGCAGCCCTGCACACTGAGAGGGCCGAAGTTGTTTGGGCTGGTGGGGAGTGCGGGGTTGGACGCAGACCAGTACGCTGTGTCAAGGTTTCAAGGCCGCGCGCTGTCAACGCCAAACATCTGCTGACTTTAGAGAGGATAGAGAGAGAGAGGGAGAGAGAGAGAGAGAGAGAGAGAGAGAGAGAGAGAGAGAGAGAGAGAGAGAGACAGACAGAGAGAGAGACAGAGAGAGAGAGAGAGAGAGAGAGAGAGACAGAGAGAGAGAGAAGAGAGAGAGAGAAGAGATGGAGAAGCATGGGGGGCCGTGCGAACGGGGGCTGCTTTGCTTTCGAGACAACAGCCGGCCTCTTGATGCTCAAAAATGACTGACTGACTTTCCCTGGCCCTTTTTTTTAATGCCTCCAGGCCTCCTCCAGCGAGGCGGAGGCAGAGGCGGAGGCGGACGGGGGACGGGGGCTGGAGAGACGTGAGGCGGGTGCGGTCGTGTGAGGGCGGGGATTTAGTGGCGGGGGAGCCACGCCGGAAGGCATCCTGGCGTCATATGGCGGAGGGTCGCAGAGAAAGAGGGACACACACACACACACACGCTGGACACATTCACAAAGAACCTCACGTGAACACGGTGCGATGGAATGTGTGAGCGTGGGCACGGTCATGGGACACGGCCATGGGACACACAGCCCCCGGCCATGAGACATGCCCTGGACAGGGAGGGAGGGCTGTGCCGAAGGGGTTGGAAAAGGAGGGGGGGGAGGGGAGGGGTCCCTGTGTGTCGCAGTTTATTCGCACGATTAACTCGTCAGCAACTTAACCATAACAAAGTTCCGCCTTAGTTCCCCCGCCGAGGGCCGGGGTGGGCGTCGAACCCCTGCCGCCTTGCCGTTGCTATCGTCACGCTGAATCGGCGTGGCGGGTTGGATTCTCTGCTCGTTTCCGTCTAAACGGACGCGCGGGAAATTTTGCCGGGGCTTTTGAGGAAGGTCTGGCGCCGCTTCGCTCGTTACGTGCCGAGTGCATTCCTTGTGCTGCTCCGCGCTGCTCCGCGGCGGCCAGGCGAGCCAGGCGAGGCAGGCAAGCCAGGCACGTCATTTCGGAGTAATTGAACCTCTGCAGGAATGCCGGGCAAACAAACTTTGTGTTGAAAGACGCGCTTTCTGGAGAGCAGCCCGCGAGATGGAGCAGAAGCGGCAGCGGGGCGGGGCGGGGCGGGGCGGGGCGGGGCGGGGCGGGGCGAGGGGCAAGGCTGGGCGGGGCGAGGGGCGAGGCCGGGCAGGGCTTGCCGGAGAGATTCGTCCAATGGGGGATTGCAAGAGAGGAGTTAGTTTGATGCAAGTTTGTTGTATACAGTTCATCGACTACGTAAATTCGGTCCCATTTTTTGTCGCTGCCTTCGTTTTTTGTTGGGGTTTTCACCAACGCTCTCCTATATGAAAATCGTTTCAGTCATTCGAAAAAAAGTTCATGAAATTAGTAACGCGAAAATAGGTTGCCTAAATTTAGCGGGAGAATTTCTCAGGTTTAAGTGCGGCATCTTTAATTCAAAGACACCCTGCATTTTAATAAAATACTCTTTTGCATATTAATGAAACGTTTTTCTGGGTGTGGAGCAGGGATGCTACCGAAGGGTAGAGCATTTCGCGACGCGCGCGTCTTTTACGATGACTCACACTCGCCTTACAGCGTCGTTGCCATCCGTTATGCCGCGCCTGACCCCCGCCCCCTCACCTTATCTAGTAAACGTTAGATGCCAAATGGCCCGAGATGTGTTGCGTTGTTAAGGGCGGCGCGCGGTAATCGCCTGTCTGTCTGTCCGTCTGTCAGTCAGTCTGTCTGTCTGTCTGTCCGTCTGTCCGTCCTTCGAGGCTGCCGCTCCTGCACACGGCATATCTCCTGAGAGAAAAATCATCACTGTCTGTCCCGGCCTGTCCGTTGTGCTGCTGCATTTCCCTTCATTTCTCTTCCCTCCGCTTGTCTGCACATCTGCCAGTCCATCCGTCCGTCTGTCTGTCTGTCTGTCTGTCTGTCTGTCTGTCTGTCTGTCTGTCTGTCTGTCTGCCTATCTGTCTGTCTGTCTGTCTGTCTGTCTGTCTGCCTGCCTGTCCGCTCGTCTCGCTCTACCTTCCGCAACCTTCGCGTGCAGCCCCTCTCGCCCCCTTTCCCCTGCGGCTCTGCTCCTCCTCTACATATATTTTTTTTCATATCCCGTGTGTTTTCTCTGCTTTCCTGTGCGGCCTGTTCTTTCCCCTGACCGACTTTGCTTCGCCTCGCCCGCCTTTCCACGCCTTTCTCCCCGGTGGCGGTTCCAGACGGAAAGTTTGATCCAATTCGTTGACGCGACAAACTGTGCGCGAACACTTTTGGAAGGGCCGACCGCGCGCCCGCGCCCGTCCGACAGTCGAGAGGTCACTGCAAAAAAAAAAACTCTGTTTGGAAAATGTGCGGAAAATGCGGTTTTCCGAGGTCCCCGTAAGGATCTCACGACGTTGACCTCTGTCGTCGGCTGGGACGGTCCAGGTAAAAAATAATCGGCCAGACACGTTCCGCTTTTATTTTCGCCCTTTTTCCCTACCCGTTGACGCAACGCGCGCTGACGTGATTTGGGTTGATTTGGGTCAACGTGCCTCGCGCTCTCCGGTTTACGTAAACTCGGCGAGGTACGAACACAGCAGTCTGATTCCGAGAGTCGTTTTCGTCGCTCTGTCTCTCTCGTGCTCACGGGGCGTCTCGTGTAGTTGCGAGAGAGACAGAGCGACGAAAGCGACTCTCGGAATCGGCCTGCAGGGACGCTGCGAGGCCACTGTTAGGCGTGGAGGCCTGCGGACGGCGTCCTCGGTGTCCTTGACCTTCTTAATTAGGCCAATGGGGATCGTCTTGCCCAACCCCTCGGGGATTAGGCTCGCCCCCTGTTTACCTAAGAAGTAGATTGCGCGTCTGCATCCGGCCTTCGCTTCTCGGAAACACTGTGTGCTGTGTATTGCTCGCACCTATTTTGGCGGACTGTGCATATTTTACAGTGAATCATCGAAGGTACCAGTGGGCAGTCCGTCGATCATACAAGGATCTGTCTGTCTGTCTGTCTGTCTGTCTGTCTGTCTGTCTCCCCACATAACATAGTAAACATGGCTTATACAGCCCTCTTTGAATCAGTCATGAGTTATGGGCTTGAAGTGTGGGGATCTGCCTCGGATACAAACTTGCTCCCCATTAAATCATTACAGCAGAGAGCTGTAAAGATTGTGAAGAAAAAGCAAAGAGTTCCATTACCAAATACTATTTTAACATTAGAGAATTTGTACAAATTAAAAGTTTTAAAAAGAAATTATTTTAAGAAAGAGTTTAGAAATATAGTACAACATAGATACTTAACAAGAAATGAGAGTTTCCAATATAAGATAGGTATGAATAAGTATGGTGATAGACTGACAGAGGTGGTCGTGCCAAAAATACTAAATAAGATGCCAATAGATTTAAGGAATATAAATAGTCAAAGTGCCATGAAAACAAAATTAAAACAATATTTTTTAAGTACAAACAATTGAAAAATCTAAATAACAAAAAGAAAGGTGGAGTTTAAATTGTAAAAGATTTTTTTGTTTGTAAAAGATTTTTGTTTGTTTGTTTTTATTGTTTGTTATGACAGAAAGACAGTAAATCCACCCCTGACAAGCAGTCATGCTTAGGGGTTGTCTTTTTCTATTTTTAGGCAGTTTATTACTATGTTAATGTTTCTATCTGTAAGTGCCTTGTTTAAGTTTTTCTTAATAAATACGAATTGAATTGAATTGAATTGAATTGAATTGTCTGTCTGTCTGTCTGTCTGTCAGACGTGTAATCAAGAACCGGTCAAAATCTCAGACAGGTTTCGAGCTCCAGAGGGTACCCTCTGGACGTCTCAACAGGACGATACATCCGGTCAGCAATGGCTGATCTACAGAGCGCTTGGGTACAAAGTCCGATCTACACAGTGCTCGCCTACAATGACCGATCTACACGGAACCATTTTGAAAAGACCGATCTGTTTTTCAAAGCTTTTTTGCCATCTCTGTCAATCCTAAAGTACGACTAGTAAAATCTCGGAACATTCATTATTAGAAAATAAGTGAAGCATACTTCGATATAAAGGTCGAAACAACATTTTGGACGTTGTATTTTAACTTTGACAGAGATGGCAAAATAGCTTTGAAAAACAGATCGGTCTTTTCAAAATGGTTCCATGTAGATCAGTCATTGTAGATGAGCGCTCTGTAGAACGGACTTTGTACCCAAGCGCTATGAAGATCGGCCATTGCTGACCGGATGCATCGAGGACTCGAACCGACCGTGTGACCCTACCAATGGATTGCCCCCCAAACGAGCAATCCATTGGTGGGGTCACACGCTCGGTTTGTGTCCCATTTAGCAGCTCTGGAGCTCAAAACGCGACTAGAGTTTTTGCGGCCTGCGCCGGTCTTCTGGCCCACTGTGCGTGGCCGTCGTGCCGCGGCCGTGCCGTGGGGCAGCACGCCGATATTACTGTGCCGCGTTTTGTTTCTCTGGGGGATGTGACCGGATATTGAGCGGGCACTGGCACTGGCCGTGCCGGGGCCGAATCCACCGAGCTGGAGCGCCGCGCAAAACGAAACGTCAAACTGAATGGGGTTCGACCGTTCGAGCCGCCGCAATCACAACTAAAACAGCTCACCGCGAGTGAGTGTAGCATTGTGCCATCGATAGGCATGTTGCCAGGCCTCCGTGTTCTCTTGGGCGTGGTGAGGCGGGGTGGGGTGGGGCGGGGCGGTGGAGCATTGTTTGCTGATGGCGCTGAGAGCCATCGCTGTCACGGCCAGCAGACGACACATCAAAACAACGCATTGCCGCCGCAGCCCCGCCCAGCCGTGCCAGCCCCCGGGGATGCTCTCAGCGCAGCGCGGCCCTCGTCAGACTGACGGACAGACGGACGCGACGTCGCGGTCGCAATGCTGACGAATTCCAGCATGAAAATGGAGCGGGGCCCGACTTGGAGCGACCACAGCGTTCAATTAAGGGTGGCCGATCAAACTCCCTTTAAGCGCTGGTGGTCTTAAAAACTTGTTTAAGTATGTCCCGGCATACGATAAACCATTTTGGTTCGGGACAGGTGTTCCCGAAAAGTTGGCCGGCTGGAAAAAGCCTCCCGCTGCCTGCCGCTGCCTTCGTCGAAAATAATTTAAGGCAGGGCTGGGCCGGGCCACTGCCTGCCGCTGACGGCATGGGAATGGACGCCGATTACCAGAAAACAAAGCGGACCGGACCGACTCTTTAAGACGCGGCGCTTAGAGAGGGGAGAGAGAGAGAGAGAAAGAGAGAGAGAGAGAGAGAGAGAGAGAGAGAGAGAGAGAGAGAGAGAGAGAGAGAGAGGGGGGGGGGGAGGGGGGAGGAGAGAGAAAGAGAGGCCAGGCCAGTCCGAGGGCCAAGCAATCAAAGCGAATATCGCCCCGCGACAGCTGTAGCATGTGGGGGCCTCATGTGTGCTGCGGCACAGTAACGACCTTTGGGCTAAACTTCGATAACGGCCGTGTGTGTGTGTGTGTGTGTGTGTGTGTGGGCGCGTGCGTGTGTGTGTGTCGGGGTGCTCTGTTGTCAATTCCTCTAGTGTTGTTCGACCGCGATGAGGTGTTGCCCAGCCTGGTTCCTCCCTGTGCTCCTCCTCCCCATCCCACACAACCCCTCCCCCCTATCCCCCCTCTCCCGCCTCTTCCCCTTCGGGTCTCCGTTTTCCATCGGCAAGTTCTTCCGCTTCCCACTTGGTTCCTCGCCCACCGATATCCGATACGCTGCTGGAAGGGATGGACGGCCGGGCGCTGTGGTGGTGGTAATGGTGGTGGTGGTGGTGGTGGTGGTGGTGGTGGTGGTGGTGGTGGTGGTGGTGGTGCTAGTTTTGGTGGTGCTGGTGGTGGTGGTGGTGGTGGTGGTGGTGCTGCTGCTACTGCGCTGCTGGTGGTCGCTGGTGCTGCTGAAGCTCGTAAGCGCCTGCGATGGAGCGGGTAGGCAGTCCCGCGGCACACCGAAGCGTCCGAGAGGCCTACCTCCCAGGCGGCGAAGCTCGTTGCCTCTGTGCTGTGTGGGTGGAAGTGGATCCCACCCGCAGCGCAGCCCGTGGACAGTCAAATATGCATTTGCGGTCAGGTCACACACACACACACACACACGTCCCAACTTTAGGGGATAATTATTGCGTCATCAGAGAGCTCGGCTGACGACACGGGGGATGCTGATGATGATGGTTAGAATTATACCCCGCTCGTTGTTTCCAGTGTGGTGGTCGGAGAGGGGGGGGGGTGCGAAAAGTTGTTTGACACAAAAGGGCGGCTGCTCATCCCCCATTGTGCGGCGCGACGTGCACCCGCCCAAATTACACTCGCGTGGCTCAATTGTTTCTCAAAGTTTGACTCATCGCCGGGCGCGTTTTGTTATTGCTGGCTGTTTATTGTTCTCGTGAGTCGCGCGAGTCGCGGGCTCGTCGAGGCGTGGTGCACACAATGATTTGTGTTGTGTGTGCGTCTGTCTCTGCGCCGAACCCGTCGCCCGCCTGGGCGCATCGCAAAATGCTCTGTGAAGTGGCTCGAAATAACCGAGACCTACGAAGTTGGAAGTTCGTGTCCCAGTTCGCCATCCGACGCGTTCATCTGCAGTTAGACTGTGGCCAATACATACTTCATACTACAAACAAAATACATTGTAAATGTCTTACGGTGGAAGGCTGCACCAACATATTATGGTGGAGATTTTCTCCATAATACCAACGAAATTCGTCAAAATATCTATAAGTTACAGTGAATTCTGAATGGAACACTTTCACCATAATATGGAGAATCTTCACTGTACAACATTTAGAGTGTAGCATATTTGTGAACACTTTAAGAACAATTGAGTCACACTACAACTATACCCTCCTTATTCACTTCAAAGAATAGTGTGACATCAGTTCCTGGGTACAATTCAGACTGCAGCTTCTCCCGCGTGGGCGGTCGACGGCTGAACCACCGATCTAGGTCGTCCCAAAGGGACAAGTAATTTAACGATATTGTCAAATCGTTTTGGCTATAATAGATTAGCTGCCTGTTAAAAAATAATTGGAAAAAATCCCCGAAGATTGATGGGAAAATGCCTTCTTCCAAAGCCCCATCGGAAATCTCGAGACGCAGTATCTCTCTTAAAATGCAAATTCGTTCTAGCAAAACCTCGTACCAACTGGAGACAAAAAGTAAAACAGCTGTTTTTGTTTGAATTTTACAAAAACCACTGGGTTATTATTTTTTTTTTTGCACCGAGTTTCCCAGGAATTGCCATATATTTCTAAACAGTGTACGTGGCTCGTGGCTGTCGAATAAAAGTGACCAGACAGAGCGGTAAAGCCCTCTTCTCGCGGACAGCTCGGACAGGTGGAGGGCTTGGTGTGGCGCTGGCGTGGCGCTGGCGTGCTGGCGGTACCCAACGCAATGCCCTCGCCCGACGTTTGACACCCGACACCCGCGTCACGGATTAACACTCCCCTTTTACACTTTCAGGGTGGATGGAAACTGCGCTGCTGAAGAGCGCGGGGAGCGGACGCACAGAACGCCCGGACGCACAGTGGGCCAGGAGACCAGCGGTGGCGGCCAAAGCTCTAGACGCGTTTTGAGCGCCAGAGTCGCTGAGCAGGAGTGTGTGACCCTATCAATGGATTCCTCATTCGGAGAGCAATCTATTGGTGGAGTCACACGTTCGGTTTGAGTCCCATTAAGTGACTCTGGAGCTCAAAACGCGTCCGGGATTTTGACCGCCTCCACCGGTCGTGGCCCACTGTGTGACGTTACAGCCCTAAACCAAATTAAAAGCAAAATTACTCCGCGCTCTCTTGAAAATCACACTGTAAAAACGGTTTCCCCAGGAGCCCCCTGGAAATTGCCTATGTCTTTACCATAGGCTTCCTGGGAAAACGAGGTACCGCGCATTATGCTCCTAATAATTGATGTTTGTCAAATTTGGTGAGGCTCCGCTTCCCGTTTTGATTTTCTCGAATTATGAAATTTGCTTACCGGCATGACTGTCCGCTAAGGGGTATTGAAATGCACGCTTTTTTGATTTTCATACCGGCCCAACCGGAAAATTGTTTTTTCATCTATTTAATTAGCCTACGCCAAAACTGAGACCGGTCGAACAGGACCTAGGGGTCGCCAATGTTTTTTTAAGGTTCAATTTCGACACTGTTTTGCTAAATTCCGAGAATTTTCGTGTTGTGGGTTCCCAGATCGACCGGTCTAGACCGAGCACCCCGGACTCGTTTTTGTCTCTTTCTACTTAGTACGGGGAGTAAAATGAGAGCTCGTGGGGTCCGATCGGACATGTTTGGGAAAATTAGTAACGTTGTTTTGGTGAAAAAAATGCCTTTTTTTAGCGTTTTAAAAGTTTGGAATTTTTTAGCTGTTTTGTGTCTGCACCAAACGAATCGTCCTGAACGACATATTATAGAAAAACGTCTCAGCTTTCGAATGCCGTATCGGGAAATGCTCTACGACCTTTCGTTAAGGAGATACAGGCGTTAAACGAATAACATGTCACTCAAAATGTCAATTTAATTAGTGATTTTTATCAGTGGAGTGCTTCCTTTTTCATTGCTACCTTAACAGTTTGTAAAGATTTCGCATACTTTGAGCCTGGGCGTCAGCAACTGCGATAGCGAGGAGGCGGGGGTGGGGATCGAGGTGCGGTGGACGTGCACACTGTAGGTAGCTCGGCCCAGGCGGCACAGGTGAGACTGCAGGTGGTGGGGGAAAGCAGCCTATCACAGACGCATTGCCCAGGTCACACTGGTCAATGCCTCTGCGATGCGCACGCACCACTGCAGCGCTCAGCGCGCTAGCTGCCGTGCTATCTGACGCGCGTGCCTATGCAGAAAACATAGGCCGCGTCGCCCCGTGTTAAATGCCAGCTAACTAACACGACTGGCAGATAGGTTGCCTAGTAATCAGGCGTTAGCCAGCAGTGCTGGAATAATCTGATTGTCACCGGCCTGTGGCCGATGCGTTCACCTTAGATGTTAGGGATTAAGCACGTGCCTCCCTCAGGGAGCCCCGACTCGGGAGAAGCTCCAGTTAGTATTCTACCAACCACCGTAGCGGAAACACCTGAGCCCTCTCCGCCGAATACCCCGACCGCGAAAGTGTCCGCGTGTGCCCGAGTACTCAACCAACCCGTGTGTCGTTACTTCACCCCTTCACGACCCCGTAGAACACGCTGCGGCTAGACGGTTACGCGAGTGATCAGTGCAGTGAAACCTAGTGACTGAGGACCAAGTGCAAAGCATCCCTCGACCCGGTTTGACCCCGCGGCGAGCTGATTTAGGCAGCCTCACACAGCAAACCCCACTTCAGCTCCGCAACCCCCGGCCAACGTGTGATAAGCCAGTGGTGGGGGGATGCTGGCTTCTCGGTAGCACACGTGCTGCGTCTCGCTCCGGTCCGGCCCGCCGCGCGTGCGCTTCAGTGTCAGCTGACAGTGTAGGCGTTGCCGTCAAACGGGCCAGTCGTCTTGATGTCCGCCATCAAGACGACTGGCCCCTTGGACGGCAACGCTACACTTCCAGCTGACACTGAGCGGAGCGGACCAGACTGAGCGGACCGGAGCGAGACGCAGCACGTGTGCTACCGAGAAGCCAGCATCCCCCCACCACTGGCTTATCACACGTTGGCCGGGGGTTGCGGAGCTGAAGTGGGGTTTGCTGTGTGAGGCTGCCTAAATCAGCTCGCCGCGGGGTCAAACCGGGTCGAGGGATGCTTTGCACTTGGTCCTCAGTCACTAGGTTTCACTGCACTGATCACTCGCGTAACCGTCTAGCCGCAGCGTGTTCTACGGGGTCGTGAAGGGGTGAAGTAACGACACACGGGTTGGTTGAGTACTCGGGCACACGCGGACACTTTCGCGGTCGGGGTATTCGGCGGAGAGGGCTCAGGTGTTTCCGCTACGGTGGTTGGTAGAATACTAACTGGAGCTTCTCCCGAGTCGGGGCTCCCTGAGGGAGGCACGTGCTTAATCCCTAACATCTAAGGTGAACGCATCGGCCACAGGCCGGTGACAATCAGATTATTCCAGCACTGCTGGCTAACGCCTGATTACTAGGCAACCTATCTGCCAGTCGTGTTAGTTAGCTGGCATTTAACACGGGGCGACGCGGCCTATGTTTTCTGCATAGGCACGCGCGTCAGATAGCACGGCAGCTAGCGCGCTGAGCGCTGCAGTGGTGCGTGCGCATCGCAGAGGCATTGACCAGTGTGACCTGGGCAATGCGTCTGTGATAGGCTGCTTTCCCCCACCACCTGCAGTCTCACCTGTGCCGCCTGGGCCGAGCTACCTACAGTGTGCACGTCCACCGCACCTCGATCCCCACCCCCGCCTCCTCGCTATCGCAGTTGCTGACGCCCAGGCTCAAAGTATGCGAAATCTTTACAAACTGTTAAGGTAGCAATGAAAAAGGAAGCACTCCACTGATAAAAATCACTAATTAAATTGACATTTTGAGTGACATGTTATTCGTTTAACGCCTGTATCTCCTTAACGAAAGGTCGTAGAGCATTTCCCGATACGGCATTCGAAAGCTGAGACGTTTTTCTGTAATATGACGTTCAGGACGATTCGTTTGGTGCAGACACAAAACAGCTAAAAAATTCCAAACTTTTAAAACGCTAAAAAAAGGCATTTTTTTCACCAAAACAACGTTACTAATTTTCCCAAACATGTCCGATCGGACCCCACGAGCTCTCATTTTACTCCCCGTACTAAGTAAAAAGAGACAAAAACGAGTCCGGGGTGCTCGGTCTAGACCGGTCGATCTGGGAACCCACAACACGAAAATTCTCGGAATTTAGCAAAACAGTGTCGAAATTGAACCTTAAAAAAACATTGGCGACCCCTAGGTCCTGTTCGACCGGTCTCAGTTTTGGCGTAGGCTAATTAAATAGATGAAAAAACAATTTTCCGGTTGGGCCGGTATGAAAATCAAAAAAGCGTGCATTTCAATACCCCTTACTGTCCGCCGTGCGTAATTGATGGCTGGCGTACTTAATGAAAGGCCGCCGCGTGACGCCGCGAGAGGGCAGCCCCGCGCAGCCCCGCGCAGCACTGTCCATCCGGCCATAACGGCCATTCCCATTAATCTGGCGCCCCCAGGCCACGGCGTGGCGTGGCGTGGCGTGGCGCGCAGCCCCACGCCCCGTTTTCCTATTTCCGGCGAAAAACTGGACCGAGTGGGGCTCCCCGAACGCGCCACCGAACGCGTTCGCCGCAGGGCGAGGCGACGCGCCGCCACGCCGTCACACAGTGGGCCAGAAGACCGGTGGAGGCGGCCAAAACTCAAGACCCGTTTTGAGCACCAGAGTCGCTAAATAGGGCTCGAACCGAACGTCTGACCCCACCAATGGATTCCCCGTTCGGAGAGCAATCCATTGGTGGGGTCACACGTTCGGTTCGAGTCCTGTTTAGCGACTCAGGAGCTCAAACCGTGTCCAGAGTTTTGGCCGCCTTCACTGGTCTTCTGGCCCACTGTGCGCCACCCTGCGCCTTGAAATGACATCCCTAACCTCGCTCCCCGCTCTTTAATTTCCAGAGATCTCGGTCCTGTCAAGAGGTGGGAGGAGGGCTCCCCCCCCCCCACTCGGTGTCCCTTCATTACGAGACGTAAACTACCCTCGTCAAAATTCCTCGCGCCCCACCGCGCCGCGCCGCCCAGACAGACGAATTCAATTGGACATAATTCCCCGCCTCGTTTTGAGGGCCTTTCTCTTTCGCCGATGAGGAAATGAATGAAATGAATGCACTGACCTTCGCAAAGCGGATTCCCGGGACGCGCCTCCTCGCCTCGCCGCTGACGGCTGCCTGGCTGACACAGTGGGCCAGAAGACCGGTGCGGGCAGGCAAAAACTCTTGACGCGTTTTGAGCTCCAGAGTCGCTAAGCAGGACTCGAATCGAGTGTGTGACCCGACCAATAGATTCCCCGTTCGGAGAGCCATCCATTGATGGGATCACTCGTTCGGTTCGAGCCCCATTAAGTGACTCTGGAGCTCAAAACGCGTCCGGGATTTTGTCCGCCTCCACCGGTCTTCTGGCCCACTGAGCAGCGCCTCCCCCCCCCCCTTTTGCACTCTGGAAATGATATTCGGGGAGGGAATCATCATCGGGGACTGGTGCGCTTTGATGAAGGTTGCTTCTAATTACAAGAAAATGAAATAATCTGCCGCGTCGTCCGGTCGCCGCCCCACAGTGGGCCAGAGGAGCGGTGGAAGCGGCCAAGATTCGAGACGCGTTTTGAGCTCCAGAGTCCCCTAAACAGGACTCGAACCGAACGTGTGACCCCACCAATGGATTCCTTGTTCGGAGAGCAATCCCCGTGTGGCCCGAGACCTGGTAAAGATGGTGTTATTTTGGCGTTCTTCGGACTCCAAATGTACTTCAAATTAACACCAAAAGGACACCATAAAAGCACGCTAAAATAACTCCATAATTACCTCGAATGCATTTGGTGTCAACGCGGCGTTATTATGGAGTTTTTTTAGTTTAAAAAGGCTCGTTTTTTCACCAAAAGAACGCCATAATAATACCAAAGCAGAGGACAGCCATAGAGAAAAATGACAAAAGAGAGACGGCAGGTGTTGATCCCCAGATCTGCGACACGGCAGTTTCGTGCGGAACCGCTTGGCCAGAGCGACTTCGAGGAGATGAGCCGCACGGCAGCTATATGTCGTGCGTTGTGCCGCGCTCGGACTTAGCCCGAATCCCCGCGGCTGGAGCCCAATCTTGTTTCTATAAACATGTACTCGTACAGTGTAGCAGACCATTACAGGTCCTGTCATGTTTATCTCCAGTTCTATGTTCTATAAACATGACAGGACCTGTAATGGTCTGCTACACTGTACGAGTACATGTTTATAGAAACAAGATTGGGCTCCAGCCGCGGGGATTCGGGCTAAGTCCGAGCGCGGCACAACGCACGACATATAGCTGCCGTGCGGCTCATCTCCTCGAAGTCGCTCTGGCCAAGCGGTTCCGCACGAAACTGCCATGTCGCAGATCTGGGGATCAACACCTGCCGTCTCTCTTTTGTCATTTTTCTCTATGGCTGTCCTCTGCTTTGGTATTATTATGGCGTTCTTTTGGTGAAAAAACGAGCCTTTTTAAACTAAAAAAACTCCATAATAACGCCGCGTTGACACCAAATGCATTCGATGTAATTATGGAGTTATTTTAGCGTGCTTTTATGGTGTCCTTTTGGTGTTAATTTGAAGTACATTTGGAGTCCGAAGAACGCCAAAATAACACCATCTTTACCAGGCCTCGGGCCACACGGGTCCATTGGTGGGGTCACACGTTCGCTTCGAGTTCCATTTAGCGACTCTGGAGCTCAAGACGCGTCCAGAATTTGGTCCGCCTCCACCGGTTTTCTGGCCCACTGTGCGTCCGCCGGTGGTCCCTTGCTCTGGAGCGCGCTGCAGCCGGACGCCTTTGAGGGCGTTCTCGGTGTCCGCGACCTGCCCCGCCTCGCCCCGCCCCGCCCCGCCCGGATGGCCTCCACCCCAGGCGGTCCTGGAGTTCTGGAAGCGACCGGAAACCCCGGCGCTCCGGCGCTGGACCGCTCCTCCAGGCGAGAGGGCTCCTGCCACGGCTCCAGCCACGGCGGCACCGGAAGGAGTTTCGGCTCTGGAACGAACGGGCCCAGGCAGTAGGTCAAGATGCCGGGCCCTGAAGGATGATTCCGAGTGTCGCTCTGTCTCTCTCGCACCCATACGGGACGCCCCATGAGTGCGAGAGAGACAGAGCGACCAAGGGCGCTCGCAGTGTGCGCACGCTGTTGGCGCTGGCCGCTGTTCGGCCGCCCCGTGGAAATGACGGCACTCCGCGGCACTTCCAGACCCGCGAAACAATCAGCGAGAGGAAAGGCGGAGGAGGAAGCCCGGAGGCCGAGCCGGAGGCCGGCGGCGGCGGGAACGACAAATCCACTACACAGTGGGCCAGAGGACCGTTAGAGGCGGTCAAAATCCCGAACGCGTTTTGAGCTCCAGAGTCGCTAAATGGGACTCAAAACGAACGTATGACCCTACCAATGGATTGCTCTCCGAACGAGGAATCCATCGGTGGGGTCACACGTTCTGTTGAGCGACTCTGGAGCAAATCGCACCTATAGCTTTGGCCGCCGGCCCATGGTGCACCGTTAAAAACACCCATAAAAGTGTGGAAAATTTATGGACATTGACCACCGTGGAAATTAATAATGGGGCATTCTGTAATAAAAGCTCTGGACTTTCTCCCTGAAATATGGGACATTTTTCGTAAATATATGGAAGTTTCCGGGAGACAGTCTTTATTTTAACGAAGTGCTCTATTAATTATAATTTCCATAGGCAGTGTTCAATGTTCATTAACGTAGCGTTACCTTAAAATTAACGTTTCCGCGTTAAAAACGCTTTAATTTTCTGCTCCGTGACGAATAGAGGGAATCTGTGGCAGTGTGGTGGCAGCCCTGCCTGCCGCTGCGTGCCATCCTTTTTTCCTGTCCCACGGAAACTGCCGTGCATGCGCCATCGGATTGCGGCTGACGAATGTCGCACCGTTTCCCAATCGACCATAACACTATTCTCTGTCTCTCTCTGTCGCAGGTGAGATAAGCGGCTGGTTTGCGGCGGGCTTCGGCGGGTTGGGAACGCAGCGCCGCGCCGCGGCCCTCCAAAGGAACCCCACCGTAAGTCTACGCAATCATTTGCTCAGCGCGGCGCGGTGCGGCGCAGCGCCAAGGCCGTCCGTCAAGAGCCGTGGAACATTTCCGCGAATGGACTTTAGTTTGGCTTTACGTGCTGCCGGCGAAGCACACGCGACGGGGCGAAGAAAGACGTCGCGGACGGGCTTTACCGACCAGGCCGTTTCACCGCTCTGCCTCTGTCATGGCGCGTGCCGTGGAGGTGCGAGAGAGACAGCCATGGAACGCTGCACAGTGGGCCAGAAGACTGGCGCAGGCAGCCAAAACTCTAAGACGCGTTTTGAGCTCCATCACCAAACAGGACTCGAACTGAACGTGTGACCCCAGCAATGGATTCCTCGTTCCGAGGGCAATCCATTGGTGGGGTCACACGTTCTGTTCGAGTGCCATTTATCGACTCTGGAGCTCAAAACGCGTCCGGGATTTCGACCGCCCCCACCGGCCTTCTGGCCCACTGTGCGCTGTGTGGACGGAATCAGTCTGCGGGGGATCCCGTGGGACTACACCATCTCGGAGATTGAGTCATTATTTGCCATTCCATAGAACGCCAATAACCGTCGAGACGGACCGGGCCGGGCCGGGCCTCGGCGGGCATGGGCCTTGGCGGGCACGGGCCGCCCTGGGCGATACCATCTCCGTGGCCTCCATGTGGGAGCGCCGCAGCGCGCCGCCAGAGCCGCAGCCAGAGCGCAGCGGCCCGTTTGCTTTCTCACTCTTCTTAACGGCCTGGCTCCTGGCTCGGCCTGGCTCGGCCCGGCCCAACTTTGTTGTGTGGGTCGAACGGAAAGGGCCTCCGAAAACGGCTCGCTGCGCCGAGTCGGGGGAAGTACCGCGCGTTAGGGCAGGCCCTGCAGGCCCTGCAGGTACCGCCGCGTCGACGCCGAGCGACGCCGAGGCTGTTAGCAAGCCGTGCCGGGAGCGGCCAAGGGGGTGGAAGCGCGTGGAAGCGACTGGGAGCGTCGCTGGAAGCCACACGTGGAGGCGGCTTCACAATGGGCTAGAAGACCGGTGGAGGCGGACAAAATTCTAGACGCGTTTTGACGCGTTTTGAGCTCCAGAGTCGCTAAACAGGACTCGAAGCGGACGTTCGACCCCAGCAATGGATTCCTTGTTCGGAGAGCAATCCATTGGTGGGGTCACACGTTCGGTTCGAGTCCCACTAAGCGACTCTGGAGCTCAAAACGCGTCCGTGATTTTGTCCGCCTCCACCGGTCTTCTGGCCCACTGTGGGCCCGGGGGGCGGGCCTGCGCTGGAGGCGGGCCGACTGGGCGCTGGCGGCGCTGCCGGGGATGTTAGGAGTGTGCGTGTTTACTCAGCTGTCGGCGTTTGCTTTCGCAGGCCTTGCAACACCTCCCTACAGATTGCAAAATATACGCTCTGCTGCTTCGACGCGCGTAACCGCGGCGCCCCGCCCCATCCAGAATCAAACTTGGCGCGTTTCATGTGGTGCGACCCCTGCGCCGAAGGCACGGGGCGGCAGAACGGAATGAAAAACAGCAAACCTGACATGCAAAACAAACGCGTTCACGCGGCGAACTTGGGAGGGCGGCCCGCTTGGCGCACGGCGCACGTCGTCCGGGGAGAGAGTGTCTCTACACGGCCGCGGACGGCTTCGGGCTTCGCCCTTCTTTCCGTCTCTGCTGGAGCGAGATGGAGCAAGCTGGAGTGAAGTGGAGCGGGATGGATAGCGGCCTGGAGCCGCCGGGCCGTGTTGCCGCAGACTGATTCCGAGATCCGTTTTCTCCGCTCTGTCTCTCCTCCACCGAAACGGAACGCCCCATGAGTGCGAGAGAGACAGAACGAGGAAAACGACTCTCGGAATCAGTCTGCTGCTGCTGCTGTCGCCGCCTCGACTCGAATCGCGAGTAAAACCGCCCTCGAGAAGAATGTTAACCTCTGCCTTCAAAAAAAAAAAAGAGATAAAGATGAAAATGACAAGTTGAAAAAGATGTCCCAGTTTCAGAACCGCGACACGGCCCCGAGGCCTTCCGCCGCGCGGCACGGCGCAGCGCTGCCAACCTTTGCTCTCTGCTGCTTGGCGCGGCGGGGCGGGGCGGGGCGGGGCGGGGCGAGGCGGGGCGGGGCGGGGTGGGGCGGGGCGCCCCTTAATGAGATGCAAACAGATGATTACCGCGAGGCGCAATGTCGGGCGCGGCAGCTGCAGTACCGCTTCGGCCTGCTCGGCCTCACAGTGGGCCAGAAGACCGGTGGAGGCGGCCGAAACTGTAG
The DNA here is from genome assembly GCF_012932325.1 of Thrips palmi. Classification (NCBI taxonomy): domain Eukaryota; kingdom Metazoa; phylum Arthropoda; class Insecta; order Thysanoptera; family Thripidae; genus Thrips; species Thrips palmi. The sequence continues at coordinate 11,113,780 of NW_023144620.1, read as the reverse complement.
ACGCGTTTCGAGCTCCAGAGTCGCTATACATGACTCGAACCGAACGGGGTGACACGCTCAGTTGGAGCCACTTAGCGACTCTGGAGCTCAAAACGCGTCCGGGGTTTTGACCGCCTCCGCCCGTCTTCTGGCCCACTGTGGGCCTGCCTGCCCAAAAGGCTCCCCGGAGCGCGCTCGGCTCGGAACCTTTACGCGGTACTCGCGCCTGCGGGGGCTTGAAGGGCCGGGCCTAAATGCAGAGCCGTGGCGTTGGCGTTAAGGGCGGTCCCCGGGCACCCCGTCGAGGACGCCGTCGAGGAGGCCGTCGAGGACGCCGCGCGCAGCCCGGCCTTTGAGCGGCTCCAGGCTGCCTCGGCCGCCCCGCCGCGCGTCTCCGGTGTCCCCAAGCCATCCAGCCTGCATTCCCGTCGGCTCCTCTCGGACGCCGCGTCCCTCTCCCCCCGCAGGCGGCACGGAGACGGAGGACACCACCGCGGGGAAGGCGGGTCGGAGGGACGGATACACTCCGGCCGTAGTCTGAACCCCTCTCCATAACAATTGAGCCCCCCGCAGTGGCGCCGCCGCCGCCGCCGCCGCCGCACTCTGTCGACGGAGTCGTGAACCTCGCGTCTACCTCGTCGGCCCGGTGACACGCTGCATCACAAGTGGCGACTGGCGCCAACGGCCGCCACACCGTGAAAGTGTCCCTTGAAAACCGAGGGGGTTTGTTGTGCAGAGACAAGGCGGTGAAATATTCATCCGGCCGCGGATGCCGCGAGGGGGTGCGGGGTGGGGTGGGGCGGGGCGGGGCGGGGCGGGGCGGGGCGGAGCGGAGCTGAGCTGGGCCCGCACGCATTGATCCGGGAAGCCAGAGCCCAGTAAACACAGGATGGAGGTGAAGCTTATCTGATTGTTAGCAATGCTCTGCGGCCCCAGCCAGGCAGCCAGCCAGCCCCGGCGCCCCCGCGGAGCCGCCCACCCCCCGCCGGGCGGGACCCTAGGGACTTTGGAGTCTATGCTGGATGAGGGGGGCGAGGGGCAGGAGCAGGAAAGGGGTATCCGCGCGGTACAGCCATCGCACCGCCAGGGGACTACGGCATTGTTCTGAGAACAGACTCAGAGACGCGGCAGCCAGGCGCACGCAGCGTGCCGAGCACGGCGTCGAGCACTGCGTCGTGTGGTGTGCCAGTACACTGGAAACAGAGAAAAGATTGCGTGTGGCGTAGAGGGGGCAATCACAGGAGTCTTTGTACACAGAGAATACGAATATATATGAATTTTATGAATACGAAGAACGTTACTGATTGACACAAAAAGTCTCCAAATTGCCGTTTTTGCGTACTCTGCGACCTCTGTGTCAAATCTAGCTGCGGTCAAAGGCCTCCTCTCCTCCAGCCGCGGTATTCTTAAGACCTCACTCTTTCAAGCCCCGCCTCGGAGAGGCTTTCGGCCGCAGCCTGTCTGAGAAGGCGATTTGGTAGGAAGGCGATTGGATCTCCAAAAGGATCACTGTGATTATGTCGGATTATGTCGATTATTTAACTCATTGCCGACTTTATGCACTCTGATTATCTCGATTTGGCTACCGCTTGGTTTTACCACAGAGTTGTCCGAACCGGGTGGCCCAGGCTGGTGCTCTGTAAGGTAAAGGGCCGACGGCCCTCACACGCTCACAGTGGACTCGCCGCGCCTTCACTCCCCACCCCGCCAGCCCTTCCATATTCCCATTGAAATTCTTGCGCCGGCCAAAGTTTGGCCGGGAAGGAGGAACTTTGGGCCGCTCTGTTTGCCGTCATCCCGTTCGCCAGTTATTGCTTTCTGTAATTCTTTCGCTGTCCGTTTTGCCCGAAGTGGCCGAGGCAGGCCTAGACAGGCCGCGTTACGCGCCCAAGGCCATTCACGTATCGAGGGCGACAGGCCGCTCCGACAGAAAGGTCTTAACTGCGCGGAATTGCCTTGACAGTTGGGGACTTTTTCCGCGGACAGGCCGGACAGGCCGGACAGCCGCCCCCCTGCCCTCTTGCCCGAGTAATCGCGGCTGCTGCTGGACCCACTGGTCGGCTCGGCCTCGTCTCTTTCGGATTGATTTGTTGAGTCCGGTCGGGTCGCCCGTTCCAATAAGTGGGCCTTTCATTCAAGTGGATTGCACTGCTCATCGGGGCGCCGGTCGCCGCTCGTTAGGGCCGCAGAGTGACAGACGGACAGACAGACAGACAGACAGACAGACAGGTAGGCGGACAGACAGACAGACAGACAGGCGGACAGACAGATAGACAGACAGACAGACAGACAGGCGGACAGACAGACAGACAGACAGACAGACAGACAGACAGACAGACAGACAGACAGGCGGACAGACAGACAGACAGATAGACAGGTGGACAGACAGACAGACAGACAGACAGGCGGACAGACAGACAGACAGACAGGCGGACAGACAGACAGACAGACAGACAGACAGACAGACAGACAGACAGGCGGACAGACAGACAGACAGACAGACAGACAGACAGGCGGACAGACAGACAGACAGACAGACAGGCAGGCGGACAGACAGACAGACAGACAGACAGACAGACAGACAGACAGACAGACAGACAGACAGACAGACAGGCGGACAGACAGACAGACAGACAGACAGACAGGCGGACAGACAGACAGACAGACAGACAGACAGACAGGCGCGACAACGACAAGGTGTCGGTCGGCGGCAAGGACAGCAACGACAGGCGTGACTGATGTCCTTTATGAAGAGAGGCGGCATGCGGATCGCGGGGAATGTGGACCACGCCGAAGACTTGGGAAAGGGGGGGGGGAGACATTCGCCCAACAACAACAACAACAACAACGACAACAACAACAACAATAACAAGACCGCGAACGAGGAGACCTCCTCGTTCGCGTAGGGGAGGACAAAAAATTAGGTCCACCTCGTCTCTAAGCGCTTTATGCTGCTGGGAAAATGCGCGGGCCGCCCCCCCCCCCCCTCTCTCTCTCCGTTTGTTTATTTAGATGAACAAAGTGGTAAATAATTTGCATATCTACCGCCCCGGTCTCAACGTTTCCGCATTATGTGTGTGTGTGTGTGTGTGTGTGTGAAAAACGGGGGAAGGGGGTTTGGGACAGTACCCGCGCGTATGATGGGAACAATACGCGCCGTGTGCTGTAGCCACTGATGAGATAGAGAGCCACACACACCCACGCACGCACGCGGGGGACGCGCGCGCAAACTCCCCCACCCCCTTCTCCCTATACGCGCGCGCGCACACACACACACACACACAAACACACACACACACAAACACACATGCGCACACTCCAGCGAAAGCAGCAGGCAGGCCGCGGGCGCGAGGCTGGTGTGTTGCCGTGCCGGCTTCATAGATCAGCGGGATTTACACCGCCTTCATACACACTAATTGCTGCGGAACGCGGCAGTGCGCAAGCGCGTTTGTGTGTGTGTGCGTTTGTGTGTGTGTGCGTTTGTGTGTGTGTGCGTGCGTTTGTGCGTGTGTGTTTGTGTTTGTGTGTGTGTGCGTGTGTGGGTGTTCCGAGGAGTGGGGGCGGCATGCAAAGGGAAATCCTATACAGTGTCTTGATGGCGACAGTGACGAAGCATGCAACTGGCTGCTGTGCAAATGTCCAAGTTGTCTCGACGCGCATACCCATCGCCATCGCCGCGCCTCCCCCGCCGGCTCACTCACTCTCTATGCGGGTTGATAATCTGCGAAATTGAAGTGTGGGGAGAGGGAGAGGAGAGGGGGAAGGGGTTGATGGGGGTGGGATATGGAGGAGAGGGACACAGAGACAGACAGAGAGAGAAAGGGGGGGGCAAGGGGTGCGGCCTGCGGCGCGGCCGATAAGGCGGGATTGGTACCAAGTTGAGACACTTGCTGCCATTAGCTCTTCCCGGCAGACACCTGCTACCGCCCGCCGCCGCCGGCCCCGACAGTGTACTGGCTGGACTGGAAATAATCCCGCGCCAAGTTCGGACAGCGCGGTCGAAGGGAGGCTGGGCGGGCCGGGCGGGCGGGCTTCCCTGGGTTCCCGCTCGCTGAACGCCAAACAACGGGCCGAGCGATTAATTGCATGCGTTGCATTCCCAGACCGACAGAAGTGGGGCCCCAGGGAGGAAGGGAGGGGGGGGGGCGTCCGTATTGGAGCGTGTCATCAGGGACGTGCGGACTACTTATTGGGAGTGTCGTGGCCGGAAGCGGAACCGGGGAGGTGGGGGGGGGGGGGGTAGTGGTGGTGCTCCAGGGTACAAAGGGAGCAGTCGAGTGAGGAAGGGGTGCGCAGACACGCAGACAGGCAGACAGAGACCCAGGCAGGCTTCCATTTTCATACCCCAAACCCCCAAAGCCCCAACGCCGTACCATGGCCGTACCGCGCTCAAGCTGCCGGAACGGGGCGCCACTGCCACGCCTTGGCCACGCCGCCGCGCAGCTGCCAGGCGCACTGAGTGCCTCCACTGGAAAAATGGGTGAGTTGGACCGCCCTGCCCTGCTCCGCCGTGCTGCCCACTCTGACAGGCTTCGCCTCACTGCACCTTGCTGGGACTTGCTGGACCTTGCTGGACATCGCTGGACCTTTTTGGACCTCACCGGACCTTGCCGGACCTCGCTGGCCGTTGCAGGGCCTTGCTGGACCTACAAATTAGACTTTACTGGACCTTGCTGGGCGTTGCTGGACCTTGCTGAACCTAGCTGAACGTTGCCGAATCTTGCTGAACCTTGCTGAACCTAACTGAACCTAACTGAACCTAATTGAACCTAACTGAACCTAATTGAACCTAATTGAACCTAATTGAACCTAATTGAACCTAACTGAACCTAACTGAACCTAACTGAACCTAACTGAACCTAACTGAACCTCGCTGAACCTTGCTGGACCTCCCTGGACCTCCCTGGACCTCGCTGGGCCGCCAGGTAGTGGTCGTGCCACGCTGCTTGCACCGCTGCATGCGGCCGCTGCAACAGTGCGTGTGGTACACTGGATGGCGGTACACTGGCTGCGGTGCACAGGGAGCGGCAATTGAGATCCCCGCCGCACCCCACGCCGCCACCCCTTCTCTCTGGTGCACTCTGGCGGGGCGGACGCGCCTGGCAGCGGCGATAAGACGGTGAGGTGTGTCGCGCCCATTCGGGTGCCCGTCGGGTCCCCGTCGGGGCCCCGTTTGGTCCCCTTCGGGTCCCCTTCGGGTCCGCTTCGGGTCCGCTTCGGCACTCGTTCGGCGCCGCTTCGGCCGTCCCTCTCCCTTCCTCGTGTCCGGGCCACTGAACGGGTGCATTGTCGTAATTGAAATAAGCCCCAGCCATCGCATCGCGGTCCGCGCAGCGCGCCCCGTTTGGAAACCGATGATCCGAGCGGGAAGCAGGCAGGCGCCGTGCCGTGCCGTGCCGCGCCAGTCGAACACGCGACACGCTACGCCGCCACGCACCCACGCGTGGCGCCGCGACAGCGACGCGCGACAGTTCCGCTTGGCTGCGCAGCCTGTCTCGCCGCCGTCGCGTTGGCAGAACTGACAGACTGTATCTCGCTTAGCGCAGCCTCGACCGTCCCCGCCTACGCCCCCTCACGGCCCCTCACGCCCCCGCGACCCTAACAGCGTATGGTAATTCCCGTAATAACTCGGAGGGGGCCGCCTATTCCTATCGCAGCTGGCCGGTGTCGAGCCCTACCCTGTGCTGTGCGAGACCTTGTTTTCGGGGACCCTGTTTTCAGAGACCATATTTTGGGGGCTCTGTTTTCGGGGACTCTGCCTTCGGAGACCCTGTTTTCGAGGACTCTCTGTTCGAGGACTGTTTGCGGGGACTCTGTTTTTTCGAGGACACTGTCTTCGGGGACCCTGTCTTCGGGGACCCTGTCTTCGGGGACCCTGTCTTCAGGGACCCTGTCTTCAGGGACCCTGTCTTCAGGGACCCTGTCTTCAGGGACCCTGTCTTTCGCGGACCCTGTCTTCGCGGACCCTGCCTTCGCGGTCCCTGTCTACGGGGTCCCCTTTTCCCTGGTTTTGGGCAGTTTGTTTGGTGATCTCAGGTTCCGGACCCTGTTTTTGGACCCTGTCCTACGGGTTCGGGACCCCGGTCGGGGCCCTGTCTTCGCGACCGTCTTGTTCGGGTCCATGTTCGTGTCCCCGTTCGGGCCGGTCAGGCCCGTCCCGCTGTTCTCGCAGTGGCGTCTCCACGGCCCAGCTTAAACGGCGGCGCCTACACGAGTCTAATTGGTTGGAGAGGTCTGCGGCAGACTTACCCCCTCCACTCGCCCCTCACTCGCCCCTCACTCGGCCTGACTCTATTTCGCTCATTACAGCGGGCCTCTCTCTCTCTCTCTCTCTCTCTCTCTCTCTCTCTCTCTCTCTCTCTCTCTCTCTCTCTCTCTCTCTCTCTCTCTCTCTCTCTCTCTCTCTCTCCAGGAAGGCTAATTATCAGGGTAACGTGTTGCAGGTGAGTGCCAGCCTGGCGCGTTGTGACTGCATTGCCTGCAGCTGGCGGCGCGTTCTAAGAACAATAGGCTCCAGCGGAGGACATAACATAAAAAAAAAACAAAAAAAAAAACAGATGAGCATCACTAAGCAGTCTTTAATCTGATCTGGAGCCGGCCCAGCCAGCTCAGCCGGCCTTGCCTCGCGCGTACTTTTAATTAGTGGAATCTTGCAGAGCAGCGCTAATGGGGATCGTCGAGTACTTTGGCGGTAAAAGCCGCGCGTTACACTGTAAGACTGCTACACTGTTACACCTGGGCACACCGCGCCGCCGCGGTGGTCGGCTCGGCGTCGGCGGCAGGCCGAACATGCATTAGAATAACTTCGTGCCGTGTGCGTGCGTATGTGTGTGCTTTCTGAGTGTCGTGTTATGCAAATTTTATTTCCGAGCCCAGTTGACGGTGGGGTGCCGGTCGAGGCCGGCCGGCCGCGACCCAAACCGTGTCAAATGGCGAGTTTGACACAGGCACGCACACTCACACACATTCACACATGCTGTCATTACCGATACTTGATTCAATTAGCATTTATTTGCACCCGGCGGTGCGGAATGATGGGGAAATGAGCACCGAGCCGCCGGGACGGTCGGTCGGTCGCAACAACCCGGAACCGAGTTAGTTCAGTATTCGTTTGTCGCAACGTCGCAATCAATATGAAAAATTCACGGCCAACTTCTTTCGCTTATCTTCCTGAATATGAATGCGCCGCTGCGCCTTCTGTTTTGCAAACCACGGCGCAAGGAAAATGAAGATTTTTTTTTTCGATTGCCCTGCAGACTAACAATTGCGCCCCCGTCCCGTCTGCCTCGAAGCACGCCGGGACGCGAAAACGAAGGCATTGCGAGAGCGAGATGGGTCCGTCCGGGCGCTATGCCGCCGCCGTTCCCGCCCGGCCGAAACTGGCGCGAAACACAAAACGGGAGTCGAAGGCCCGAATGCCCGGAGGGGGCTGCGGAGCGGTCGGGGGCACCAGCCGCGGCACAAGCGTTCTATGCCTACGGCCGAACCTCTAGCTGGCGCAGCAGAATTAGATTCATGAAATGCATAGCAGATTAAAAAGTTAGCCCCCCCTCCCCTTTCCAGTGTCGCCGTGATGCGAAAATAATTGCCTTGGGGGAAATCACTGCACGCACTCGCCCCCTCTGGCCCCGCCTCGCCGTCCAGGACCGCTTTTTGCAGTGGCAAAACTTTGCTTATTTTTTTTTTGATGCCGCCACACAGCGCGTGAAGAGGCGCTTGCGGCGGACAAGAAGTTTGGACGGTAAACGGCACGGCGGGCGGCACGGCGGGGCCTCATTGCAGCTCAGCGGTGTCGTGTACACTCTCGCCAAAAAATGAATTACCCTCGTTCCGGCGCGGAGTGTACGACGGCGAGGAAGTTAGGGCGAGACGCGCCGCTCCGAATTGGTGGTTTGGCAGCCCCGCCCCTCGCGCCGCCTCCCTTCTCGGAGATGGCGGCCCTCGGCCACCCTCGGCCTTGGCGCGGCGGGTGCGGGTAGCGCCGTGGCGCTTTGGACCTTGATGGCACTGCGGCCGGGGCCTTCCTGGCCGTGGTCCTGGTTAATGACTCACAGTGGGCCAGAAGACCGGCGGAGGCGGCCGAAACTCCAGACGCGTTTTGAGCTCCAGAGTCGCTAAACAGGACTCGAATCGAGCGTGTGACCCCACCAATGGATTCCTCGTTCGGAGAGCAATCCATTGGTGGGGTCACACGTTCGGTTCGAGTCCCATTTAGCGACTCTGGAGCTCAAAACGCGTCCGGGATTTTGACCGTCTCCACCGGTCTTCTGGCCCACTCGGAAGGCTGCCATGCGCTGCTTGGCGTTCGCCGAGGCGTTGGCTGGCGGGGTGCAGCGGGGTGGAATATGGAACGGCCAGAACTGCCGGCAGTCACCTCGCCTCGGCCTCGGCAGTCCTGGTTGGAATCGGGCACCGCGGACCGCAGCGTCCAGACCGATTCTCTGCTCGATTGGCAATCTCGGTCGAAAAGCGGGCGCCATGAATAGTTGCCGACCGGTGCGCTGGGCGGGGCGGGGCGGGGCCGTGGATGCACCGCACCCCCGGGATAGTTCTGCAGCCGACAACGCTGAAACGCCGCGGTCACTCGAGCAGACTGATTCCCACACTCGTTTTTCGTCGCTCTGTGTCTCTCGCGCTCATGGGGCGTCCCGCACAGTTGCGAGTGAGACAGAGCGACGTAAACGACTAGTACTATAATGCCACTGGAAAATAAAAAAAAGAAAGAAACTGGAAAAGAACGAGTTGGTGATATATTTTGTCTGTCCGTCTGTGGCAATGTGACTGATGGGGATGGAAATGCGTTTCGGTCCGAGAGCATCAGCCGTAATGACTCGGCACGGACCGTAGGAAGGAAGGAACGACGGACGGATGGACAGACGGACAGACAGACAGACAGACAGACAGACAGACAGACAGACAGACAGGTCGTTCCGTTCGACGTTCCGCAACGCCCCGTAACGTTTTATCGGGGGCCGGAAAGAGCCGAGCCGAGCCGGAATGCCCGCCAACCCTTTCTTTACCATACAGGCCGCCTTCGGGCCACCTTAGGCCGCCTTCGGGCCACATTAGGCCGCCTGCGGGCCACCTTAGGCCCCCTGCGGGCCACCTTAGGCCGCCTGCGGGCCACCTTAGGCCGCCTGTGGGCTGCTTCCGAGAGTCGCTTTCGTCGCTCTGTCTCTCTCGCACTCACGCGGGACGGCCCAACGAGTGCGAGAGAGACAGCGAGCGATGGTTTTGGGCTTGCTGCGTCCTTTGATTACGATTTTCTTTGTAAAGGCTAGTTTTGTAAGGTTTCGGGGTGTGAGGACTGTGCTTGCGACGGTACGACGAGGTCTAGTGGAAGCAGTCTCGCGGTCTGAACGGCCTATGCCCCCCTCCCCCCACCGCAAAAAAAGGGAAAGGGGTGGGGGGTGAGTCTATTGGAAGAAGGAACGCCAGATTCAGTGGCGAAAGCAAAGTGGACCGAAAAAATAAGTGGGCGGGAACGATGGTCTTCCTTCCATTAGCTGTTGTTACTCGGCCAAATCGGCTGTGAAATCCGGGCGGCGTGGCCGCCGGCGTGGCGCGGGGCGCGAAGCAGACAAGGCGGGGCGGGAGGGGCGGCCACCGCGCTGTGCGCGCTGCGTCGGCAGCGGCGACCGGTAAGTGGCAAGAGCGGTGGCCTGCCTGCACTACCTGCAGGCCGGAGAGTCGAGTCGCCCTGTCTCTCTCGCACTCAGGGGACTTCCCTGAGGGGTGTGAGGGAGACAGCACTGTAGAAACGACTCTTCGGGAACGCTCGGCTGCTTGAGCCAAGGCTTCGGCCCGCTGCGGCGTAGCCAGGCGTGGCCCACTCCCCGCTGAGTCCATTTCTTGTTCAAACATTATTGGGCCGACGGCAAGGTGGCTAGAGGGGGAGGGGGAGGGAGGGGGGCGGTGCGATGCCCTTTGTGTCAAAGATTAGTTGACTGCTTTCCCGCCATCGACCTGCGAATAACAGCGGCCGTCCAAACAGGCGCGCTATTTGCACGGCCCTGTAGTTTCCTGTTTATTTTCTTTTTTTGTCGAGGCCTCTTTTTTTGGGCGCGGACCCTTTCGCTTTTCACTCGATGACTTGACTGACTTGCGGGGGGATGCTAGCGCACTGCAAGCGAAGGCTGAGTGAGTATTGAGGCGCGGAGCGCGCAGAAAGAAATTAAGGGTGAGAAGCGGTCGAGGAAGGGGAAGCCTAAGGCGAGGTGAAAGTTGCTCGAGGAGGAGCACACACACCCTTACATACCGCGCACACACACAGACACAGACAAGCGCACACACGTACATACACACAAACAAACAAACCCAGCCGGAGATGGAGCGTGGCGACGGAAGGAGAGCTCTCCTAACTTGCGATGCTCACTTCCGTCTGCAGGGGGCTCGGCTCGGCTCGGCTCGGCTCGGCTCAGCTCGGCTCGGCTCGGCTCGGCTCGGCTCGGCTCGGCTCGGCTCGGCTCGGCTCGGCCGCGTCTGCCCGGCCTTGCCTCCGACTCGACTCGGATGGCCTTAGGCCCCTTACTGTACTTTGCCGGCCAGCGACGCGCCCACCTTTGCTGCAGGCTGACTGCGAACAGCGCTCTGTCTCTCTCGCACACTTGCGGAACGCCCCGCGAGTTCGAGAGAGACAGAGCGACGACGAAAGAAGCACTTTTCGGAATCAGCGACACCTCAGCGTCACGGACAGTCCCTGCCGGTGCGTCCGAGGGCAAGCCGGGGACATTAATTCCAAGTGAACCCCCGAGGAAAACTCTCTCTCTCTCTCTCTCTCTCTCTCTCTCTCTCTCTCTCTCTCTCTCTCTCTCTCTCTCTCTCTCTCGCGGTGAGGCGTATTGGCGTTCTTTCTGAGGCGGCCGCCCTTTGACCCGCCACGCCCTGATCCTCCCTAGCAGAGCGAAGACGCGAGGGGCCAGGAGGATGTTGTGCGCGCGTCCCGACGGAGCCCTCCCCCTCCTCCCTCCCCCTTCCCCACGCCACCGTAATTGGATTCAGCTTAAATCCTATTGTGCGCCAAGGAAACGAACGACGGGACTGCGATGCGAGGATCGGGGCGGGGCGGGGCGGGGCGGGGCGGTGGTCGTGTCACTGTGATGCCGCGCGCCGCCTGGCTGGCCGCGGCCTTCCAGTGCCCAGGGCCTCCAGGGCCTCCAGGGCCTCCAGGACCTCCAGGACGGCCTTCAGGACCTCCAGGGCGGCAGTATCCCCATGCAAGAGCAATCATTTTACTTGTCCTGCTACGCCTCGGCCGCTGGGGCTCGCCGGATTTCTGAAATGCCAAAGCCCGCGCACACCCGGCACGGCTATAAGTCTTTTTAGTTTTTCTTCTTTCTGTTGTTGCCTTTTGTTTTTGTTTCCCTCTCTTTTATTACGGCCGTCGTTCGCTTTATCCCCTTCTTTATTCATTCGCGACGTGCCCCTGAGGAGCGAGGCGTATCGAATGGAGAGTCGGTGCAAAACGGCCAACACAACCACCTGCCAAGCGTTCCCGTAAAAAAAAAACTACATTTCTCAAAACATGAAATACTATGCACATCATCACTATAATAAAGCATGATAAAAATCAAATAAAAGTGCCGCGTGTTGACCTCTGTTCGTGTAGTGTCGCCGGTAGGACAGTGGATCGAGCCGACACCGCGCCGTCGATGGAGTATTGACAGTGGAGTGGCTTTTGCGACTGACAGTACTCTGCAGTGGAGCCCCCCGGATATCTGGTGAGATGCCCCCCCCCTCTCCCCGACAAGTTAGTGCCTCATCCCATCCCGGGAAGGCCAATTCATCATTTTCCGCGGCGGGGCTCCGCCAAGGCTCCACCAGGGCTGTACCAGGGCTCCGCCAAGGCTCCGTCAGCGACGCGATCGGGGCGCTTAGCAAAGTGTCCCACGGCAAGCAAAGTTTGGGTGGTGGCTGTACCCAGGCAGCGCGTCGCACGGTGGGCCAGAAGACCGGAGGCGGTGGTCAAAAATCTCGGACGCGTTTTGAGCTCCAGAGTCGCTAGCAGGGACTCGAACCGAACGTGTGACCCCATCAATGGATTGCTCTCAGAACTAGGAATCCATTGGTGGGGTCTCACGTTCGGCACGAGTCGACTCTGGAGCTCAAAACGCGTCTAGAGTTTTGTCCGCCTCCACCGGTCTTCTGGCCCACTGTACGTCATGTCCGGGGCTTCCGGGCCCGGGCGCCGTGGCCCATGCTAAGTCGAGGCCATGATTGATAGCGAGGGCCGCACTTGCATTATTGATATGCTTATTAGGGTAGTGTTTGACTCCCTGAGGATGCGACGGCCTGTCCACTGCCAATACGTCAAACATCCTGACTCCGCCGAGGCGACGGGGCGGCAACGCGGCGGCGCGGCACGGAAGTGAAAGTTGCTCTTTGTTACATTGTAGGCGCGCGGCCCGCGGGGCGGGCGACCCGTAAAAAAGTGACAGGGGATAAAGTAGCGCGGTAAGTGACTGGCGGGCAAACGCACACCTCCGTAGAAGTGCGTACAGTAAAAGTTTTACGGGGAGAATAACGGCGACTGTCCCGTTTATCATCGTTCTAGGCCTCCTTGAAGTCCAATGGCCTCGGCCGGGCCGGGCTGGGCCACTGCGATCGGCCGGACATTCTTGCGGTGGGCCACGCGGACCTGGCGGCCGGGCGTCACCAATGGGCTTCACCGTCGCGGCGCGGCGCCTTTGACCGCCTTTTGACGTGCCCAAGAATGCCATTACGCCCCCGTTAACCGGTGGCGACGCCCGGCGCGCCTGCCGGACAAGTTTGATGAGTTTCCGTGTTGTCGCCGCGCGCCGCCGCGCCGCGGCCAAGTTGTATTACGAGGAAATCGGGCCTAGTTGACCACTGTCAGGGCGGGCCCCCAACCCGCAGCCCAGTGGGCCGGCGGGCGGGCCCCCAACCCGCAGCCCAGTGAGCCGGCGGCCAAAACTCTGGACGCGTTTTGGGCTCCTGAGTCGCTAAACAGTACTCGAACCGGACGTGTGACCCCACCAATCGATTCCTCGTTCGGAGACCAATCCATTGGTGGGGGTCACACGTTCGGTTCGAGTTTGTTAGCGACTCGGGAGCTCAAAACTCGTCCGGGATTTTGACCGCCTCCACCGACCGGTCTTCTGGCCCACTGCACAGTGGTGGCAGCCTCCCGCGAAATGGAATGCTGGGGATGCGTGTGTGGGGATGCGCGGCACACTCTCGACGGCGTGCGTGTAGTGCCACTGTAGTGAGAGCGCGGCGCACGTCAAAGAGGTCCCTCGGTTTGCAGCGAGCCATGTGGTGGCGGTCGCACTCGGGCGACGGCAAGGTGCCGCCGCCGCCCCCGAGGCCGCTCCGAGACCTCCCCGACGTCGCCTTCCGCATGCACTGCGCCCTCAAGTTCGGTCGGCGCTGGATGGCCGACCGGTCGCTGGAGCTGGAGGAGTTCCGGGCCATGTGGCGCCCGTTCAAGGGCTTCATCCTGCACCTGTTCCTGCTCATCCTCATGAACCTCACCTGCCTCTGCCGCCTCGACCGGTTCATGTTCTTCACCCACGACGCCCTCGAGGACTTCTACTGCAACAACCACTTCCCGGACGGCCCCGTCAACCAGATGATTACCTTCTACGAGGTGGACTCGGTGGAGGTAATTCCGCCGGGGAACGACTCGGTCATTTTGTTTCCGAGTTAGGCCACGCGCAGTGGGCCAGAAGACCGGTGGAGGCGGTCAAAATCCCGGACGCGTTTCCAGAGTCGCTAAATGGGACTCAAACCGAACGTGTGACCCCACCAATGGACTGCTCTCCGAACGAGGAGTCACACGTTCGGTTCGAGCCCTGTTAGCGACTTTGGAGCTCAAAACACGTCTTGAGTTTTGGCCATCGGTACCGGTCTTCTGGTCCACTGTGCCACCCCGGGCCCTTTGCAGCGGCTGTGGAGCTTCATGGACTACCTGGTGGAGGCGGTGGGCGAGGACGACCCGCCCGCCATCACGAAGGACAACCCGCTGGTGGGCAGGGTGCGCTTCCGCCAGCTGCGCGTCCGGGCCGGGCCCTGCATCGTGGCGCGGCGGCCCGAGTTCGCCGCGCGCTTCGACAAGTGCTACAGCTTTTTCGACGAGGCCACGGCGGACACGGCGCCGTTCGGGCTCGGCCAGGGCGAGGCCTGGACGCACCGCGACGACGACGAGGGCGACACGTCGTACGGGTACCTGCACGCCTACCCGCCGGGGGGCTTCTGGACGGACTTCCCGCGCGACGGGGACGCCGCCAAGGAGGCCCTGGAGACCCTCAAGGTACACCGAAAGTGCACCGCCGCGACACCGACTACTCTTTACCTCGCGTAACCCCGCCCCTCCCCCCGCCCTCCCCAAGAACAACAGCTGGGTGGACGAGGCGACGCGCGCCGTGTTCGTGGAGCACGCCTCGTACAACGCCAACTGCAACGAGGTGTGCCACGTGGGCGTGCGCTTCGAGCTGCCGCCCGGCGGCGGCGTGGTGCCCTTCATCAACATCCGGTGCGCGCCGCTCATGCAGTACGCCACCATGCTGGACTACTGGATCCTGGGCCACGAGATCCTCTTCTCCATCAGCACCTTCATGCTCACGGCCAACGAGTGGCTGCTGCTGCTCCGGCACCGACGTGCGTTCTCTAGAGACAGAAACCAACACGAAAACAGTGAGAAAGGCCGGTCGTGCACAGTGTGCCAGGATACTGGAGGAAGCGGCCAAAATTCTGGACGAATTCTGAGCTCCAGAGTCGTTAAATGGGACTCAAACCGAGCGTGTGACCCTACCAATGGATTCCTCGTTCGGAGAGCAATCCATTGGTGGGGTCACACGCTCGGTTCGAGTCCCATGTAGCGACTCTGGAGCTCAAAACGCGTCTAGAATTTTGGCCGCCTCCACCGGTCTTCTGGCCCACTGTGTGGCACCGCCACTTCATTAAGTGCGCTCGCTTTATTTTGAGGCGAGGCTGTTGCCGCGCCACGATAAGGCACGCGCTGTCATGCGTGCCAGGGCCCCGACGCACAGTGTGCCAGAGCAGCCTGCCTCATAACTGTCGGGAACATCTCTGTCGCGCGGGGCTTAGCCTCGGTTATTCCGGGCCGCCCGATCAATGTGTGGCGAGAATAATTTACGGGCTGCAGTAAAGACTTGTTTATAGCGTTGGGCCTGCCGGCCGGTGTAAGCGGGATATCCTACTCCCCGGATTGAGTTACTCCCCAGTACACCATCCATAGGGACAATGTACTCCCCCCTTAGGGAGAGTACACCATCCCTGGGGATAGTGTACTCCCCTACCTCGAGAGGGGGGGAGTACATTGACCCTAGGGATAGTGTACTCCCCCGGGAGTACACTATCCCTAGAGTGAAGGTACTCCCCCTCTCTTGAGGGGGGAGTACATTGGCCCTAGGGATGGTGTACTCCCCCACCAGCAGGGGAGTACTTGGTCCCTAGGGATAATGTACTCCCCCAAATGGCAGACGTCATAGGGCAGATGCCGTTGTCGGGTTGGTTGGGTTGGGTTTTCCTTGCATCAACGGAAGGCTACTTAATATTCTAAATCTAAACTGTCCAACCAATCCTAACCAAACCTAACGGGCTCGGGATAGATCTTACTCTACTCGCGACGGATGTTACCCTACTCTCGACAGATATTATAATCAAACATAATGGTCCAACCAGTCCTAACCTAACGGGCTCCTCACAGATCTCAAGGGCGCCGGAAGTGGGGTGCGGGGGAGGGCGACTTGCCCCCCCCCCCCCAAAATCTGGTGGGGGGGGGCATCGCCCCCCCCCCACTTTCAGACACTAAAGTGCCATTTTGAGCTCGAAATAGAGAAAAAAATATAGCAAAGTCGCAAATTCTTTGATTTTTGACTTCTTGCTCGCTTCGCTCGCAGGTTTTCTTAATTTTCCTCCATTATTTTGCCGTTTGGCTCGCTTCGCCCACCAATAAAGCGTGTGATTAGGCTCTAAAAATGGCAAAAGTTGTGTTAAAGTCTAGAATTGTGTGAATTTTCGCTTTAAGCTCGCTTCGCTCGCTGGATTTGGAACACTATTAGAGAAGTCTAAACCGTATTGGGTGTTGCCCCTTAACGGTAGGCAACCCAACAATTTTTCATAAAAATTTCGCCCCCCCCCCACTAGAAAGTACTTCCGGCGGCCCTGGACGCTGGCACAGCCTCGCTGTTTGACGCTGGCACAGCCTCGCTGTTTGACGCTGGCACAGCCTCGCTGTTTGACGCTGGCACAGCCTCGCTGTGTGAGGCTGGCACAGCCTCGCTGTTTGACGCTGGCACAGCCTCGCTGTGTTAGGCTGGCACAGCCTCGCTGTTTGACGCTGGCACAGCCTCGCTGTGTGAGGCTGGCACAGCCTCGCTGTGTGAGGCTGGCACAGCCTCGCTGTTTGACGCTGGCACAGCCTCGCTGTTTGACGCTGGCACAGCCTCGCTGTTTGACGCTGGCACAGCCTCGCTGTTTGACGCTGGCACAGCCTCGCTGTGTGAGGCTGGCACAGCCTCGCTGTGTGAGGCTGGCACAGCCTCGCTGTTTGACGCTGGCACAGCCTCGCTGTTTGACGCTGGCACAGCCTCGCTGTTTGACGCTGGCACAGCCTCGCTGTGTGAGGCTGGCACAGCCTCGCTGTTTGACGCTGGCACAGCCTCGCTGTGTTAGGCTGGCACAGCCTCGCTGTTTGACGCTGGCACAGCCTCGCTGTGTGAGGCTGGCACAGCCTCGCTGTGTGAGGCTGGCACAGCCTCGCTGTTTGACGCTGGCACAGCCTCGCTGTTTGACGCTGGCACAGCCTCGCTGTTTGACGCTGGCACAGCCTCGCTGTTTGACGCTGGCACAGCCTCGCTGTGTGAGGCTGGCACAGCCTCGCTGTTTGACGCTGGCACAGCCTCGCTGTTTGACGCTGGTACAGCCTCGCTGTTTGACGCTGGCACAGCCTCGCTGTGTTAGGCTGGCACAGCCTCGCTGTTTGACGCTGGCACAGCCTCGCTGTTTGACGCTGGCACAGCCTCGCTGTTTGACGCTGGCACAGCCTCGCTGTGTGAGGCTGGCACAGCCTCGCTGTTTGACGCTGGCACAGCCTCGCTGTTTGACGCTGGCACAGCCTCGCTGTGTGAGGCTGGCACAGCCTCGCTGTTTGACGCTGGCACAGCCTCGCTGTTTGACGCTGGTACAGCCTCGCTGTTTGACGCTGGCACAGCCTCGCTGTGTTAGGCTGGCACAGCCTCGCTGTTTGACGCTGGCACAGCCTCGCTGTTTGACGCTGGCACAGCCTCGCTGTTTGACGCTGGCACAGCCTCGCTGTGTGAGGCTGGCACAGCCTCGCTGTTTGACGCTGGCACAGCCTCGCTGTTTGACGCTGGCACAGGCTCGCTTTGTGAGGCTGGCACAGCCTCGCTGTTTGACGCTGGCACAGCCTCGCTGTGTTAGGCTGGCACAGCCTCGCTGTTTGACGCTGGCACAGCCTCGCTGTTTGACGCTGGCACAGCCTCGCTGTTTGACGCTGGCACAGCCTCGCTGTGTGAGGCTGGCACAGCCTCGCTGTTTGACGCTGGCACAGCCTCGCTGTTTGACGCTGGCACAGGCTCGCTTTGTGAGGCTGGCACAGCCTCGCTGTTTGACGCTGGCACAGCCTCGCTGTTTGACGCTGGCACAGCCTCGCTGTTTGACGCTGGCACAGCCTCGCTGTTTGACGCTGGCACAGCCTCGCTGTTTGACGCTGGCACAGCCTCGCTGTTTGAAGCTGGTACAGCCTCGCTGTTTGACGCTGGCACAGCCTCGCTGTTTGACGCTGGCACAGCCTCGCTGTGTGAGGCTGGCACAGCCTCGCTGTGTGAGGCTGGCACAGCCTCGCTGTGTGAGGCTGGCACAGCCTCGCTGTTTGACGCTGGCACCGCCTCGCTGTTTGACGCTGGCACAGCCGCGCTGTTTGACGCTGGCACAGCCTCGCTGTGTGAGGCTGGCACAGCCTCGCTGTTTGACGCTGGCACAGCCTCGCTGTTTGACGCTGGCACAGCCTCGCTGTTTGACGCTGGCACAATTTCGCTGTTTGACGCTGGCACAGCCTCGCTGTTTGACGCTGGCACAGCCTCGCTGTTTGACGCTGGCACAGCCTCGCTGTTTGACGCTGGCACAGCCTCGCTGTGTGAGGCTGGCACAGCCTAGCTGTTTGAGGCTGGCACAGCCTCGCTGTTTGACGCTGGCACAGCCTCGCTGTTTGACGCTGGCACAGCCTCGCTGTTTGACGCTGGCACAGCCTCGCTGTGTGAGGTGGCACAGCCTCGCTGTTGGACGCTGGCACAGCCTCGCTGTTTGACGCTGGCACAGGCTCGCTTTGTGAGGCTGGCACAGCCTCGCTGTTTGACGCTGGCACTGCCTCGCTGTTTGACGCTGGCACAGCCTCGCTGTTTGACGCTGGCACAGCCTCGCTGTGTGAGGCTGGCACAGCCTCGCTGTGTGAGGCTGGCACAGCCTCGCTGTGTGAGGCTGGCACAGCCTCGCTGTTTGACGCTGGCACCGCCTCGCTGTTTGACGCTGGCACAGCCGCGCTGTTTGACGCTGGCACAGCCTCGCTGTGTGAGGCTGGCACAATCTCGCTGTTTGACGCTGGCACAGCCTCGCTGTTTGACGCTGGCACAGCCTCGCTGTTTGACGCTGGCACAGCCTCGCTGTTTGACGCTGGCACAGCCTCGCTGTTTGACGCTGGCACAGCCTCGCTGTTTGACGCTGGTACAGCCTCGCTGTTTGACGCTGGCACAGCCTCGCTGTGTTAGGCTGGCACAGCCTCGCTGTTTGACGCTGGCACAGCCTCGCTGTTTGACGCTGGCACAGCCTCGCTGTTTGACGCTGGCACAGCCTCGCTGTGTGAGGCTGGCACAGCCTCGCTGTTTGACGCTGGCACAGCTTCGCTGTTTGACGCTGGCACAGGCTCGCTTTGTGAGGCTGGCACAGCCTCGCTGTTTGACGCTGGCACAGCCTCGCTGTTTGACGCTGGCACAGCCTCGCTGTTTGACCCTGGCACAGCCTCGCTGTTTGACGCTGGCACAGCCTCGCTGTTTGACGCTGGCACAGCCTCGCTGTTTGAAGCTGGTACAGCCTCGCTGTTTGACGCTGGCACAGCCTCGCTGTTTGACGCTGGCACAGCCTCGCTGTGTGAGGCTGGCACAGCCTCGCTGTGTGAGGCTGGCACAGCCTCGCTGTGTGAGGCTGGCACAGCCTCGCTGTTTGACGCTGGCACCGCCTCGCTGTGTGAGGTTGGCACAGCCTCGCTGTTTGACGCTGGCACAGCCTCGCTGTTTGACGCTGGCACAGGCTCGCTTTGTGAGGCTGGCACAGCCTCGCTGTTTGACGCTGGCACTGCCTCGCTGTTTGACGCTGGCACAGCCTCGCTGTTTGACGCTGGCACAGCCTCGCTGTGTGAGGCTGGCACAGCCTCGCTGTGTGAGGCTGGCACAGCCTCGCTGTTTGACGCTGGCACCGCCTCGCTGTTTGACGCTGGCACAGCCGCGCTGTTTGACGCTGGCACAGCCTCGCTGTGTGAGGCTGGCACAGCCTCGCTGTTTGACGCTGGCACTGCCTCGCTGTTTGACGCTGGCACAGCCTCGCTGTTTGACGCTGGCACAGCCTCGCTGTGTGAGGCTGGCACAGCCTCGCTGTGTGAGGCTGGCACAGCCTCGCTGTGTGAGGCTGGCACAGCCTCGCTGTTTGACGCTGGCACCGCCTCGCTGTTTGACGCTGGCACAGCCGCGCTGTTTGACGCTGGCACAGCCTCGCTGTGTGAGGCTGGCACAGCCTCGCTGTTTGACGCTGGCACCGCCTCGCTGTTTGACGCTGGCACAGGCTCGCTTTGTGAGGCTGGCACAGCCTCGCTGTTTGACGCTGGCACAGCCTCGCTGTTTGACGCTGGCACAGCCTCGCTGTTTGACCCTGGCACAGCCTCGCTGTTTGACGCTGGCACAGCCTCGCTGTTTGACGCTGGCACAGCCTCGCTGTTTGAAGCTGGTACAGCCTCGCTGTTTGACGCTGGCACAGCCTCGCTGTTTGACGCTGGCACAGCCTCGCTGTGTGAGGCTGGCACAGCCTCGCTGTGTGAGGCTGGCACAGCCTCGCTGTGTGAGGCTGGCACAGCCTCGCTGTTTGACGCTGGCACCGCCTCGCTGTTTGACGCTGGCACAGCCGCGCTGTTTGACGCTGGCACAGCCTCGCTGTGTGAGGCTGGCACAGCCTCGCTGTTTGACGCTGGCACAGCCTCGCTGTTTGACGCTGGCACAGCCTCGCTGTTTGACGCTGGCACAGTTTCGCTGTTTGACGCTGGCACAGCCTCGCTGTTTGACGCTGGCACAGCCTCGCTGTGTGAGGCTGGCACAGCCTCGCTGTTTGACGCTGGCACAGCCTCGCTGTTTGACGCTGGCACAGCCTCGCTGTTTGACGCTGGCACAGCCTCGCTGTTGGACGCTGGCACAGCCTCGCTGTGTGAGGCTGGCACAGCCTCGCTGTTTGACGCTGGCACAGCCTCGCTGTTTGACGCTGATAGATCTTACTCAACTCGCGTCAGATCTTAACCTACTCTTGACCCTACCCTTCTCTTGGAAGGGGAGAACATGTACTCCCATGCTGGTAGGGGAGTACAATATCCCTAGGGACCAAGTACTCCCCTGCTAGTGGGGGAGTACATTGGCCCTAGGGACAGTGTACGCCCCCCTTAGGGAGAGTACACCATCCCTAGGGATAGTGTACTCCCCTACCTCGAGAGGAGGGGAGTACATTGACCCTAGGGATAGTGTACCCCCGGGAGTACACTATCCCTAGGGTCAATGTACTCCCCCCCTCTCGAGGTAGGGGAGTACACTATCCCTAGGGATGGTGTACTCTACCTAAGGGGAGAGTACACTGTCCCTAGGGATGGTGTACTCCTGGGAGTCAATGGTTACGAGAGTATAATGCCCCGCCCAGACCGGCCTGACCCAAATAGTATGCTCCGCCCTAATGCGGCAGGCCAAAGGCTCGGTCGCTTATGGTGCGCTATCGGGTCGAGATACTGCAAAAGTGTTGAAAGTTACGGGACACAGTGGAGAGCGGGGTTCGAGTACTGTTTAAAAAGGAATCGTATTTTTTTTGTAATTGTTTTTAGTACCCATGTTTTAACTTCAGTGATTTACAAATTATTTGTTCCTGTAACAATCTAAACAGTTTGTGCCGAACTCCTGCTCAAAGTAGGCTCCTCCCCGTATCCGGCCGCCGCCCACTCTGCGGTGTCGGCAGTGCGAGAGACCCCGCCAGCGTGATGGACCGTTTGTGGTGTTGATGGTCCTTTTCCAGAGCGCACTAATCCCGTATAACGCGAGGGGGCAGCGTCGCGCCGCGCCGCGTGACTAGTGTACCCACGCCTTGCCCGTACTTTCACTGCGCAAACAAGCCCCGCGACATCCTTTTTTTTCTTTATTATTAAATCCCATTCAGTCTGCTCATTTTCATTCCCCCCTTTTTTATTTCGGCTGACGAATCATTCCGATGGAACGTGCTGCTAAATGTTTGTTGTGTTTGTGCAAACATTTTCCCCCTCCCCTTCTTGCCAGCCCGGCCGGCGGTGTTGACATCGCGAGCTGGGTCGATGATAGAGAAGGTGAAGTACTGAGGGGGTTGCCTCACGCTTGAGCGAGCATGCGATGTCTCTCTCTCTCTCTCTCTCTCTCTCTCTCTCTCTCTCTCTCTCTCTCTCTCTCTCTCTCTCTCTCTCTCTCTCTCTCTCTCTCACACACACACACACACACACGTACGTCACGCACAGTACTGCACACGCGTTCTAATGAATCGCCATAATAACAATGATGTTCGTTTTATGATCTGAGGAACGCAATCGGCGGTGGGTCGCTTCACGTATCGTACTGCGTCAAGTGCCTTTGAGTGTTGACGAACATTATTGAGTAAATTTTAGAAAAACTTGTGGGGAAAATTGTCGAAAGAAAGTCCCGAACTGGAGGTTGCGTGAACTGGTTCGGTCGCCCTTGCCCACTGCAGTGTGAAAATTTGAGTCATCACTTGATGCTAATTTCAAGGCTAATTTTCCTTACAAGGGTGTCATCAAGTCAATTAATGACAGTGTTGTCACGCCCATGCAATAAGTATAGGAGCTTTGATAAAAATGTCACCAATTTGTGACGAGATTGTCATCATTTCAAAGTGATGAAAATGTCATTCACGTTTTTGTCATAAAGTGACAACAAATTTTCACAGTGTGCCGGGGCGTTGGGATCGCAGGGGACCTGTGGCGGTTCGCGGCGGAGCACTACTCGTCCATGTGGACGCTCATGAACCTGCTGATGCTGGGCATGAGCTGGGGCGCCATCTGGTTCGGCGTGCACCGGTACGACGAGGCGACGCGGCTGCTGCTGTCCATGCAGGCCGAGGGGCTGGCCGCCTCGCAGCGCGCGCACCCCTTCCTGTACTACACCATGGGCTGCACCCAGCTCACGGCGGGCGTGGTGTTCGTCACGTGGCTGCGCACGTTCCAGTACCACCGCGTCACTACGCAGGTCAGCCTCGCACAGTGGATTTGCCAGAAGACCGGTGGAGGCGGCCAACATTCTAGACGCGTTTTGAGCTCCAGAGTCGCTAAACAGGACTCGAACCGACCGTGTGACCCCACCAATGGATTCCTCGTTCGGAGAGCCATCCATTGGTGGGGGCACACGCCCAGTTCGAGTCCTGTTTAGTGACTCTGGAGCTCAAAACGCGTCCGGGACCGCCTCCACCGGTATTCTGACCCACTGTGCGGCGTCGGCGTGATCCCCGGCCCGCGCGCTGCGGCATGTGAAGCACGCACTTGCTGCAGGTGCTGGTGACGCTGCAGCGCTCCCGCTTCGACCTCATCGGCTACTTCGCCATGTACCTGGTGCTGCACTGCGCCTTCGCGCAGGCGGGCTATTACCTCTTCGGCGACCAGGTGGGCGCGGGGTGGCTTTACGCACAGTGGGCCAGATGACCGGGGGAGGCGGCTGAAACTCCCGGACGCGTTTTGAGCGCATAGACGCTAAACTGGATGCGAATTGAACGAGTGACCCCACCACTGGATTGCTCTCCGAACGAGGAATCCATTGATGGGGTCACTCGTTCAATTCGCATCCAGTTTAGCGTCTATGCGCTCAAAACGCGTCTAAAGTTTGACCGCCGGTGTCGGTCTTCTGGCACACCGTGTTGCGGTAGGCCTCGCCCCCCGTGGACCCCAACCTCAACCCCTCCCTCCCAGGTCTCGCCGTTCAAGACCTTCTCCGAGAGCGCGCTCGCCATCCTGGCCATCGCCTTGGGCGAGATGCGGTCCGACGTGATCCTGACGGCGCACAGCGGCACCGGCCCCGTGTACTTCCTGCTACTCATCTTCATCGTCATCTTCGTCTTCCACAACATGTTCTTCGTCATCCTGTCGTACAACTACGACTCGGTGCGCGAGGAGCGCAGCCAGCTGGACCGCGGCCTCAACTTCATCGCCTTCATCTACAACGGCTACCTGAACCTGACCAAGCCGAACCGGCCGCCCGACCCCCAGGAGGACATGGAGCGCCGCCTGATGCGGTGCGGCTTCAGCCCCGCGTCCCTGCAGACCTTCCGGTCCTTCCTCAAACCCGCGCAGGTTACCGCCACACCAAACTACGCGCCATCAAAAGTGTTCAAACAACGTGGGAAAAAAATTGCAACGGAAATTTTGACGAGCGTGCTGCTTGGCGCAGGACATGAAGACGCCCGTGCAGACGCAGGACCCCAACGTGGCGAGCGTCAAGGACCTGAGATCGAGAGTCCGTAGGAGATTCACCAGGCGCGCCTGGACCCTCCGGAGGACATGGAGCGCCGCCTGGCGGTACGGCAGGCGTCGCAGCCGGTCCGACCGTCGCCCCGCCGGAGAAACGCATTCTCGCGGCCGTTGTGATGCGGGCGTGGCGTGTCAGCCGGCGCGCCGAGCGCCCGCCTGCTGTCGGAGCAGTCCGGACGCACGTGGGCCAGAAGCCCGGCCGCCCGGCCGCCCAGCCCCGGGGAGACGCCCCGCCGAAGAGTCTGTGTCGTGTAGGTCAGGTCCGCGACGCACAGTGGGCCAGAAGCCCGGCCCGCCCGGCCCGCCCAGCCCCGGGGAGACGCCACCGCCGAATGAGTCGGTCGTGTAGCGTCAGGTCCGCGACGCACAGTGGGCCAGAAGCCCGGCCCGCCCGGCCCGCCCAGCCCCGGGGGAGACGCCCCGCCGAATGAGTCTGTGTCGTGTAGTCAGGTCCGCGACGCACAGTGGGCCAGAAGCCCGGCCCGCCCGGCCCGCCCAGCCCCGGGGAGACGCCCCGCCGAATGAGTCTGTGTCGTGTAGGGTCAGCGCGTCGCCCGCCAGCGACGCACTGGGCCGAAGCCCGGCCGTCGGCGCCCCGCCCGCCGCGGCCCGCCCAGCCCCGGGGGAGACGCCCCGCCGAATGAGTCTGTGTCGTGTAGGTCAGGTCCGCGACGCACAGTGGGCCAGAAGCCCGGCCCGCCCGGCCCGCCCAGCCCCGGGGGAGACGCCCCGCCGAATGAGTCTGTGTCGTGTAGGTCAGGTCCGCGACGCACAGTGGGCCAGAAGCCCGGCCCGCCCGGCCCGCCCAGCCCCGGGGAGACGCCCCGCCGAATGAGTCTGTGTCGTGTAGGTCAGGTCCGCGACGCACAGTGGGCCAGAAGCCCGGCCCGCCCGGCCCGCCCAGCCCCGGGGGAGACGCCCCGCCGAATGAGTCTGTGTCGTGTAGGTCAGGTCCGCGACGCACAGTGGGCCAGAAGCCCGGCCCGCCCGGCCCGCCCAGCCCCGGGGGAGACGCCCCGCCGAATGAGTCTGTGTCGTGTAGGTCAGGTCCGCGACGCACAGTGGGCCAGAAGCCCGGCCCGCCCGGCCCGCCCAGCCCCGGGGAGACGCCCCGCCGAATGAGTCTGTGTCGTGTAGGTCAGGTCCGCGACGCACAGTGGGCCAGAAGCCGCCCGCCGGCCCGCCCAGCCCCGGGGGAGACGCCCCGCCGAATGAGTCTGTGTCGTGTAGGTCAGGTCCGCGACGCACAGTGGGCCAGAAGCCCGGCCCGCCCGGCCCGCCCAGCCCCGGGGGAGACGCCCCGCCGAATGAGTCTGTGTCGTGTAGGTCAGGTCCGCGACGCACAGTGGGCCAGAAGCCCGGCCCGCCCGGCCCGCCCAGCCCCGGGGGAGACGCCCCGCCGAATGAGTCTGTGTCGTGTAGGTCAGGTCCGCGACGCACAGTGGGCCAGAAGCCCGGCCCGCCCGGCCCGCCCAGCCCCGGGGAGACGCCCCGCCGAATGAGTCTGTGTCGTGTAGGTCAGGTCCGCGACGCACAGTGGGCCAGAAGCCCGGCCCGCCCGGCCCGCCCAGCCCCGGGGGAGACGCCCCGCCGAATGAGTCTGTGTCGTGTAGGTCAGGTCCGCGACGCACAGTGGGCCAGAAGCCCGGCCCGCCCGGCCCGCCCAGCCCCGGGGGAGACGCCCCGCCGAATGAGTCTGTGTCGTGTAGGTCAGGTCCGCGACGCACAGTGGGCCAGAAGCCCGGCCCGCCCGGCCCGCCCAGCCCCGGGGGAGACGCCCCGCCGAATGAGTCTGTGTCGTGTAGGTCAGGTCCGCGACGCACAGTGGGCCAGAAGACCGGCGGAGGCGGTCACAATCCCGGACGCGTTTCGAGCTCCAGAGTCGCTGAATAACACTCGAACCGAACGTGTGACCCCACCAGTGGATTGCTCTCCGAACGAGGAATCCATTGGTGGGGTCACACGCCCAGTTCGAGTCCCACTTAGCGACTCTGGGGCTCAAACGCGTCGAGACTTTTGGCCCACTGTGCTCACGGCGGCTTCCTTACTGCTGCGCGTCCAAAACGTGCACACTTCTTCGTCAAACGTCCCCGCCCCCTAAACTGCACCTAAACCCCATTCAGGCCCCCGGGGCTCCGCCTGGGCGTGTCTGTCAAAGGGCTCGGGGCCCTTTTGGACCCTTTCAAGTGACACCCGACGCGCCCTTGGTGAGGAACTCTCGCACCAGAAGGGGTGGGGGGGGGGGGCTGTAGTTTAGCAGCCGGCCTCGGCCATGGCTTTGCCGAGACACACAGCAGCAGGCAGACTTTACTAATCCCGCGCGTCCCGGCCGACGCCGTCCTCTGTCGAAGTTCTTGGGGACGCTTCCGGGCTGCTCGGTCTGGCTGCTCGGTCTGACTGCTCGGTCTGGCTGCTCGATATGGCTGCTGTACTGTGCCCTGGAATAACCTCGGCTGCCATGGCAACCCGACCGGCCGTCAGGGCCTTTGAGGGCATGTCGTGTCCGCACTGTATCGACAGACTGGTTTGGCTCCTTTGACCGGGGTCCGATTCCTCGAACCGACCACTCGATTTGAACGGGCCGCTCCTGGAACGAGGGAGCTGTGTTTGTTATCGTGGCACTTGATTAAAGTCCCATTTGAGGACTGGATTGCATGTGTGTAGGGTTTTCGCTGGAACCGTCTGCGTCACACACTGCTGCTGGCCGCTGGTGGATATTCTGCCAGCCTGCACGAACACCGCCCAGCGGCCAAAACTCTAGACGCGTTTTGAGCTCCAGAGTCGCTAAACTGGACTCGAACCAAACGTGTGACCCCATCAATGGATTACTCAATCGGAGAGCAATCCTTTGGTGGGGTCACACGTTCTGTTCGTGTCCCATTCAGCGACTCTGAAGCTCAAAACGCGTCCGGGATTTCGACCGCCTCCACCGGCCTTCTGGCCCACTGCACCCTGTCCTTCCTTGGTCATCGCGCTGAACCCCTTTCCTGTTTGTGTGTTCCAGGTGAGCTCTACGGGCTGTGACCGTCGGCGGCGCTGCAAAGGGCAAGCAAACCAATCAGCCGTGCAAATACTGTGTCTTTTTTCCGTCCGCCTCGGCGGGGCTTCCACCTTTCACTTGGCAGCCCGGCCGGGTCTCGGAACGGGCAGCGTTACATCCAGCACGAGCGACCTTTTCCAACTTGGATGCTCTTCAACAACGTGCGCGCTGATGCAGCAGTTGCGGCGTGGCGTCTGGGGGAAGGGGGAGGGGGGGGGGGGCTCAGCTCAGCATCCTCGGAATAGAAGTGGATGGGGGAAGAAGCGCGACCGGAAAGGGGTGGCTTGTGAAGTAGGTCGGGGCTCGGCCAGGCTCGGCTCGGCGCGGATTAGAGGTGTTGGCCGGTACGGCCTAGTCTACCTAGCCGCGGGCCGGCCGGCCGGGGAGTGGCGGCCAGGCAGAGCTGGCAGCGCAGCGGTATTTTGGTTCCAACTCACGGGACGCGCGGCGGGCTGCCGGAGCACTGATGCGGAGCTGAAGCCGATCGTCTGAGCGGCGCGGCGCGGCGCGTGGTAAAGGGGAAGGTTCACGGTTCGCGCCCGCCTGGCTGCCGTTTTTCCACTTGTTTACCCTTCTGGGCCACGCCACGTCTCTTCTTCCTCCTCCTGCTCCTCTCACCAATCCCAGTCCCGCCTGCTCTGCCTGCCTGCAAGACGGTGGAGGTGAAGATACGGTGATTGAAGCCTGCGGGAGGGGAGGGGAGGAGAGGGGAGGGGGTTGGGGGTCCCCTTGTCCGGGGATCAGGCGATGGCGCGGATGCCGGTGGATTTATTCGGCTGTTATCCATCGGGAATGGGGAGCTCGCGTTCGCATGCCGCGGCAGCGCGCAGTGGGCCAGAGGACCGGTGGAGCCGGGCATAACTCTAGTAGATGCGTTCTGAGTTTCAGAGTCGCCAAACAGGCCTCGAACCGAGCGTGCGACCCCACCAACGGATTCCTCGTTCGGAGAGCAATCCATTGGTGGGGTCACACGTTCGGTTCGAGCCCTGTTTAGCGATTCTGGAGCTCAAAACGCGTCTAGAATTTTCGCCACCTCCGCCGGACTTCTGGCCCACTTTGCTCTGTCAGCAAAACCACGCTCTGCGCCGCGCAGCGGAACGAACCCATCACACGCATTGGAAGGCAAGCTTAAAAAACACATCTGAAAACGAACCCATCAACTGCTGCGGCGAGCAGCTGTCATGCTTTTCGAGGTCCGCGAAAAAAAAAGATCAAATACAAATCGCATACACTGTATCGCGGAAAAGGAAAAAGCAAAGAGGTCTCGGTCCAGCAGGGAGCTGTGGGGGCTCCAGAGCACCACAACGCGCAGATGTGTAACTTGCTCGTATTGTGTGTGCTTTGGATTCCTCATGGTGTGTACGTGAGTGAGATTGGCTGCCGACGTCCCCTATCGCTTACTCCACTTTCCACAGTAACACTTCCCGCAGGGACGGTAGTCGTAGAGGATTGGAGGGGGGAGGGGGTGAAGGTTGTTTGGGGGATGAGGCTCCATCGACATACGCTCTCACGCGGCCTGCTTGATGGCGTCACAGCCTCCATAAATCACATCTCTGCCGTGTGTGTGTGTGTGTGTGTGTGTGTGTGTACATTCCCTAAGGTGACACATGGTGTGCCTCACTTCCTGGAGCCTTTTAGGGGAGCAGAGACATCCCCGAGGAGTGCAATTTCGAGCCACGATGAGCACACACAGGCTTATCCTGCGGGCATCTAAAATGTCTGTTGGGCGGCATAGGGCCCTGCAGGGCACGGGGCTTTACCATAATATCGATTTGGCCGTCGCTGCTCCCCTGCTCCATCCCCGTCAGTCCGACAGCAGCCCCTTTCTCGTGCTCTGGAAGTCTGGCTCTGCCGGGCCGGGTCGCCGCCGCCGCGGCCAAACTTTTCGGGAACAACGTTTCCGTGTCGTGTCGCCCGGAGTTGCGATTCTGCACGTGTTTTGCACGTGTTTTGTACGTGTTGCCGCGCGGCCTAAGTTGGCCGCGGGGTCCACGCGTCACGGTGGGCCAGAAGACCGGTGGAGGCGGCCAAAACTCTAGACGCGTTATGAGCTCCAGAGTCGCTAAACAGGACTCGAATCGAACGCGTGACCCTACCATCGGATTCCTCGTTGGGAGAGCAATCGATTAGTAGGGTCACACGTCCGGTTCGGAGTCCCGTTTAGCGATCCTGAAGCTCAAAACGCGTCTCGAGTTTTGGCCGCCTCCACCGGTCTTCTGGCCCACTGTGACGCGCCGCGCTGCCCCCCCGGCAGTCGGCTTGATAGAGGGCCGGGATCGGCATAGCGACCCTTTCCGTGGCCGCCTGTCTGTCTGCCTGTCTGTCCGCCTGTCTGTCCGCCTGTCTGTCCGCCTGTCTGTCTGTCCGTCCGTCGTGCGGCCGGCCGGCCCGGCTTGGCAACGGCTTGCCCCGGGCACGCTCGCTCTACCTGCAGCCCGATTCCGAGCGGGAGGTCTCTCTGTCTCTATCGCTCTCGTGAGGCGAGCCGCTCGGGTGCGAGAGAGAGCCCGACGGGACCTCCCACTCGGAATGAGCTTGCTGGCACTGCCCTCTCCAAATCCTGCATAATTACCCCCTCGGCCCGACCCAGCGGCCCGCTGTACCGCCGTGCCGCGGTGGGGCCTGCACCAGTCCCGCAGTGTATCACGCAAGGTAACACCCCCCCCCCCCCCCCCGGGTGGCCAAGTGGCGCGTAGAGGGCCGGGAGATCTGTCCGGGACACGGACTACAGGTGTCAAACAGGCGGCTCGCATCACACGCGTGATGGGCCACCTTTTGAACATCGTGAGTTTGATTCGAGTCCTCTGTACTCTGGTCCTCTGTGCCGACGGCCGAAAGTTTCTTCCAAACTTCGATAGGTGAATTTTTGTCGTATTTTCTGGCGCATCCTTGAGAGAACATAATCCATGATGATGGGCCCCGGCCCGGCCCTGGCGCCCTGGCGTTGCCCTGGCGCTGGCCGCCTGCCATGCTGGGGATAGGCAACGCGCTGGACAGCCGTGCCCGGCGGGCTGGCCTACCCTCGGCATCGCAGGGGCTCCGCGCTGCACGCGCACAGTGGGCCAGAAGACCGGTGGAAGCGGTCGAAATTAGAGACGCATTTTGAGCTCCAGAGTCGCTAAATGGGACTTGAATCGAACGTATGACCCTACCAATGTATTGCTCTCTGAACGAGGAATTCATTGGTGGGGTCACACGTTCGGTTCGAGTCCTGTTTAGCGACTCAGGAGCCCAAAACGTGTCCAGAACTTTGGTCACCTCCAGCGGTTTTCTGGCCCACTGTGACGCCCCCCTTCGATAAACCAATGCATCGTTAATCCGGCGAAACGATTAATCGAATTGATGAATCGATGTTTTGATTTCTATTTATGTTTAGCATTGTATCGATGAAGTGATACATCGATTAATCGACGTGTTAATGAATTGATGTTTCGATGAAATGATGCTTCGATACATTGATGAATCGGTGAATCGGTGCCGCCGGCACCGCGATATCCCGGCCCTAGCACGCTGCCTGCTGCGGGAGACGCGGCCAGCAAGTCGCAAAATGGAGAAAATGAAAAACCAAATAAAACGAGACGCTTGCACGTCATCAGGGTAATTGGGGGCCCTGATTGACATCGGAAACGACAGAGTCGCGTTTCATTTTTCATCTCTCTGCGCTGCGGGCTGGTCCGGGCTGGTCCGGGCCCCGGAACGCCGGGACGGCGGGACGGAGTGTCTTGTTTCCCCCATTCCTCGGGGAATATGGAAATGGACGGAGTTAATGAAAACATTAGGGAGCGCTGTTTTCGTTCTGTCGGAGGAAAACGGAAGGGAGGGGTCGGCCCATCGCCAAGGCGTCGCCGGAGCCGCGCCGAGCAGAACGGATTTTGATTGGCTCAAGAAATATGCCGATTGAATATTCCCATCATCATCGGGCGGACGGACTGGCGGGTCAGATTTCTGAAAAGTCGCGTCGTCGCGGCGGCTGGAGTGGGGGACGGGGAGGGGGGGGGGGGGCAGCGTGCGGGAGGCAGCAGGGAAATGATTTCCTTTATCTTCACGGGCCATTTGGTCTTAGCTGCGGCCTTGGCTCGCGGTTCCGCCCCGGACGACCCGGGGGGGGGGGGGGGGGGGGGGGGGGGGGCTGGAGAGAGAATTGGGGGACTGGAGGGGCTCGCGTGCTCCAGCCCAACAGAAAGGATCCTTCAGGTCACTGCGGAAAAATGGCCCTGGAGGAAAGGGCGGCCTGCCGCTGGAGAAGACACAGCGGACCGTCCGAAAACAAAGGACTGCCGGGTGCCAGTACCAACGGTACCAACCCACCGGGATTAATTAATTATCAAGGAACTTTTGGGCGGGCTGGCTGGCTGGCTGGCTGGCGGCACGGTAATTTTGTGCAGCGGCACGGCCGTGCGGCGGCGGGGCCGGCGGCCAATCACGCCTATTTGTCTAGCGCCGTATCATTGTTTATTAGTTCGCCGGGGATTAGCGCTCCTCTGTCGTCTGAATGGCGGCCAGCGCGCCAGCGCCACGCCGGCCCACACTGGAAACAGAATTTCTTTTGTCGCATTGTCTCCGCCGAGCCCCCCCGGTACTACACATGGCCTGAATGCCCCGCTTTCCGCTGTCTCTCTTCCCCTATCGTTTCTCTCTCTCTCTCTCTCTCTCTCTCTCTCTCTCTCTCTCTCTCTCTCTCTCTCTCTCTCTCTCTCACACACACACACACACACACACACACACACACTCTCTCTCTGTCCTTTCCTATCCCGACCCACCCTGACACACTTGACCCCAAAACGTCGGAGACAGCTTATCAATCATGGGATTAGGTGGATCTAGTACGACCGCCCTGATCTCCGACCGTCCGTCTGTCCGTCTGTCTGTTCCTCTCTCTGTCTGTTTGCCTGCGTTTTTGTGCGCGGCCTTTGCAGAGAGAAAGAGAGAGAGAAGGGTGCAGGCACGCCCCGCGCGATGCCGTGCGCAAACTTTGTCGTGGTGATTGCATCGCACACGCGCGCGCCTATCGCCAACCTCATGGAACTGTGTGCGAACACGTTTTGGCGGGAAAGTCGTTCCCGACTGGAGTGCCCCGCCCCGCCCCGCCCCGCCCCGACCACGAAGAGGACGACGACGGCGTGCTCGTGATGCGACCGGGGTCTTCTCGGTGTCACGCCGTATAAATCCATACCGATGCGGAGGGCGGAGGAGCCTGGGCCATCTTTGACAGTCGTGCCTCTCTCTCTCTCTCTCTCTCTCTCTCTCTCTCTCTCTCTCTCTCTCTCTCTTTTTCTCTCTTTCTCTGCGCCTCGGAGTGAGTGTAACGAGGGCGGCATGCCTGTCAATGCGCGGCCTCCGCGTCCCGGCCTGCCGGCGGCCTGCCCACTGGAGCAACACGGCCGACACGGCCGACACGGCCGCAAGGGTCAACCGGACGGCGACGCCGAGGGCTGCCGAGGGCAGCGGCAACGAAAAAGAAGTAGAAAGAATTCAGAAAGCGGTCACCGCCGCGCCGCCGGGCCGCCAGGCGTAGCGGCGCCCCCTCCCTCCGCCCCCTGGCCGCCCCACTGCTCGACACGGCCATAAGGCCCTGCCTGCCGTGTCTGCATCGCGTTGGCCGCGACAAGCGCTGCATAATGAGCTGATTTAATTACGGGTCGTTTGGAAATTACGTAACGCCTCGTGTTGTTGCTGCGGGCGAGTTTTATTCCGCGTCGCGCGCCGTGGCGTGATGTTGGACGCGGCTGGCTGGGAACACTCTAGAGTGCACAGTGGGTCAGAAGACCGGTGGAGACGGTCAAAATCCCGGACGCGTTTTGAGCTCCAGAGTCGCGTAGCCTGCCTCGAAGCGAACGTGTGACCCCACCAATGGATTGCTCTCCGAACGAGGAATCCATTGGTGGGGTCACACGCTCGGTTCGAGTCCTGTCGAGCGACTCTGGAGCTCAAAACGCGTCTGGAGCTTTGGCCGCCGGCGCCGGTCTTGTGGTCACTGTATGTGCCGAAGGAGTCCTTGCCGTCGCCGGCCGCCTGCGGTGCCACAATTTGGGCTGGGCCACTGTAAGGGCGAGACAGGCCGCGGGCAGTGTGTCACACAATGGACGCCGCAGTGCTATCTGCCGACCGCATGCGGGGCGCGTTCCGCTAGGCTGCCCGCCCCGCCGCCCTGCCCGCCCGGACAGAAGGGAAGACCAGCGCCGACCACACTCGAACAAGTGATTCCTTGAACCAGGACAATCGGGGACAATTCACTTCCAACAAGTGAATTCACTTGAAATGAAAATCACGTTTTGGGGCGTCCGAGCGGAAAAACGGGCTAACCGCAGCACCACCTGGCCTACGTCTATGCTCGAGTGTTTTTGATCAAATTTGGCGAGTTTGAGTGTGCCAGGCGAAAGGCGACCCCGTGTTGGCGGCGAGGCGAACGGCAGCAGGCAAGTCGCCGCCGATCCATCACTTACGTACCGGCAGTACCAAAAGTTTCTGACAGGGGTGTTACTGAAGGGCCCGGGCTCGCCCCGCGGCCCCGCCCCGCCGAGCCGCTGCCTTCTCGTATCGCAATCCAAGGTCAAACTCGGTCACGGAGTAACTTCGCCGTGACGGTGCGCGCCGAAATGGGACGCGGGATGACTCGCGTAAAGTCTCGGTGCGGCCTTTTGTGCCTCGCCGTCAAAGACGAAGTGGTCCACGACCGCGGCGGCGACGACGACGACCACCACACTGCCGCACCGCCATTGTGCTCCAACCCGCAATTATCTGGAGTGCACTTTTGGGAGCGCAGCGTCTCGCGGTGCAGCCGGCGGCGGACCCCCGCGCCAAACACGTGCAGTGCCTGGGGAAAAGCGCGCGAAAAAAGCGCGTGAAAAAAGTGCGCGAAAAAAGCGCGCTAAAAAGCCAAAAAGCGCGCGAAAAAAAAAACAGCGCGTGAAAAACGCGCATAGAAAAGCACGCAAAAAAGCACCTGATAGGCAAAGCGCGCAGTTAATGCTTGCAAAAAAAGCGCGCGAAAGGAGGAGCGCGTGAAACAGCGCGAACGAGCGTCTGACTGCGTGTGAGACTGCAGCGAGTGACGGCGGCGGGTTTAAACATTGACGCCTCGCGTTCTTTCAAGTCTTTGTGTTCCCCTCCCTCCTCTTCTACTCTGCGGCGCTGCGCATGCACGCGGCGCTGCCAACGGGCGGAAAGTAGAAAGAGAAAAGAACGCCTCACCGCGACAACAAACAAATTTTGCAGCGAAGGGATCAACGGCTTGTTTTTGTTGGCGCGAGGGCTGCGGCGAGGGCGCACGTGGCGCGCTGGGCTTCAGCAGGCTGTTTCACAGTGTCTCTGTCGCGCTCACGCGGCGTGAGGTAGAGGTGCGAGGGAGACACGGGGCGTCGAAACGATGCGCTGAGGCGGCGGCGGCAGTCGAAGCAGAGCAGCTCGCCGGCGCCAGTGCGAAAGACTCACAGCAGGCGGCGAAATAAGCCCAGACGTGGTGCAACTCCACGTGCGCGAGGGACGCGTTCGACTCGTCGAGGTGCAGCCTGCAGGGGGCGCGTTCGGGTGTCTTGTTTGATGTCCGTCCGGCGGCACTCGGGCCACTCCACTCCGGGCTGACGGCCACCGCCAAATACCCTTTCAGGTGGCGTGGCGCGGGCCGGGCCAGTGGAGGCCAGTGGGGTGGCAGTCGTCGCCTCCACTGGAGTGCGCGGACGGATGACAACAGGGCCCTGCTTTATTCAATCGAACGAGGCTTTCTGTCCGTATTTCTGTCTGTCTGTCTGTCTGTCTGTCTGTCTGTCCGTCTGTCCGTCCGCCCCGTCGTCCGAGATAAGAGGGATGGCTCGGCGCACGCACGATGACCGTCCAGATACGGATATGAGAATGAATATTTCATGTTTGGATCCCGCCCCCCCTTTTTCGTCGGGCTAGCATGTACGTGTGAGGTGGGCGAGGTGTGTGTGTGTGTGGGTGCTGTCCTTCTTTATTATGTCGTGTCGAGCCAAAACGGCGAGGGGGTAAACACTCGGGGTTTTGGTGTACAGACTACTCCCTATTACGCGTATTACGGGTATTACGGATGTATTACGCGTATTACAGGTGTATTACGGGTATTACGTGTGTATTACGGGTATTACATGTGTATTACGGGTATTACAAGTGTATTACGGGTATTACAGGTGTATTACGGGTGTATTACGGTGCGCATGGAATATCAACGGAACAGTTTCTCTGTAAAAAAAACGTAACTGTTACGGACCCAAAAGGCGCGCCAAGCACCTATGATACACGTAATTCACCCGTAATACGCGTAATACAACAGTAATACGCGTGATACACACGTAATACCCGTAATACACACGTAATACCCGTAATACACACGTAATACGCGTAATACACACGTAATACGCGTAATGCACCCGTAATACCCGTAATACGCGTAATACGACCGAAATACACGTAATTCACCCGTAATACACGGAAAAGTGTGGGTGATAATGAAAAATTCTGTACCAATTATCTAGGAGGTCATTGTAGGGAGGTTATTTCACAGGGCCCATTGGGGGTATTACGCGCGTATTACAGGGTATTACAGGGTATTACGGGGTATTACAGGGTATTACGGGGTATTACTGGGTATTACAGGGTATTACAGGGTATTACAGAGTATTACAGGGTATTACAGGACAGCTTGTACAGGGTATTACACGAGTGTTTACCCCCTCGCAAAACGGCGATAAAACACCTGCAAGAAAGTAAAGCAGCGCACAGTGGGTCTGAAGACCGGGGCAGGCGGCCAAAACTGTAGACGCGTTTTGAGCTCCAGAGTCGTTAAACAGGACTTGAACCGAGCGTGTGACCCCACCAGTGGATACCTCATTCGCTGAGCAATCCATTGGTGGGGTCACACGTTCAGTTCGAGTCCCATCCAGCGACTCTGGAGCTAAAAACGCGTCCGGGATTTCGACCGCCTCCGCCTGGTCTCTGGCCCACTGTGCGTCTCTTCTTCTGCTGCTCCCGTCCGACCGTCCGTGGCGGCCCCGTGACGCCGTCTGCGATCCCACGAGGCTCCGTCTTAGCCCCTGAAATCCCCCGCTAAAACGCCGTATAGAGTCACGGAGAGGAAGCTTGATGAAAACACACCCCAGGCAGCGGGAGGGGCAAAGGGTGAGGTATATCGGGCCGCCCTCCCCTGGCCTGGCCCTCCCCACAGAGACACGGAGGGGGCTTGAGCCCCATTAGACGCTGGCTGGCTGGTTTCCGCTAAGCCAGAACCGATCGCCGAAAGCAGCGAAAGCTCTGAGGGAGGTGCGAGCGCAGGCCTGGCCGTGGCAGAGGCGTGGCAACCACGGAACAACATCGGACAAGCGCGCGTGTGGCGACACGGGTTGGAATACCGACGCGATTTTCTTTTTTTCGCCTAGGTGTGCGTGATGGTGTCGATCTGTTGGCAGTAAAATCACGCGCGCGTTGTGGCCCATCGACGGCGCCATTTCGGCCCCACTCGGGCCGCTCTCTCTCTCTCTCTCTCTCTCTCTCTCTCTCTCTCTCTCTCTCTCTCTCTCTCTCTCTCTCTCTCTCTCTCTCTCTCTCTCTCTCTCACTCTCTCTCTCTCTCTCTCTCTCTCTCTCTCTGGCTCGCTCCCTTGGCCGGCGGTCGATAAGGAAAGACGATACCATCTGCAGTGACTTGGTGAAGGGCACGGGGCGGCCGCCAACTAGAGCCGGACTGGGCCGACTGGGACATTGTCGGGCACGGCCGGCCAAGGCAAGGCACGGCCGAGGCGGCGCACAGTGGGTCAGAAACCGGTGGAGGCGGACAAAACTCTAGCCACGTTATGAGCTGCAAAGTCGCTAAATGGGACTCGAACCGAACGTGTGACCCCACCAATGGATTGCTCTCCGAACGAGGAATCCATTGGTGGGGTCACACGTTCGTTTCGAGGCTTGTTCAGTGACTCCGGAGCTCAAAACGCGTCTAGAGTTTTGTCTGCATCCACCGGTCTTTTGGCCCACTGTGCGACGCAAGGCCTCACAGTGTGACCAGCCACGGGCCAGCAGTCGAGAAAGGGCCGCAGAAAAGGGCCGTATTCGGGGAAACTCGGCGTGGAGAAAGGCGCTTTGTTAGTAG
The DNA here is from genome assembly GCF_012932325.1 of Thrips palmi. NCBI lineage: Eukaryota > Metazoa > Arthropoda > Insecta > Thysanoptera > Thripidae > Thrips > Thrips palmi. The sequence goes on along the minus strand of NW_023144620.1, from coordinate 11,076,866 downwards.
ATACGGCGTTGCGTGGCCAGCCAGCCCGGCGGACAAAGAAAGCGCCGGGAATGATATTGGCGAGCGGCGCGGTCCGCGCAGGCCGACGCAGGGCTGGCTGGCCGACCCTCCGTCCAGCAGAGCCCTGATGGGCCCTTCACGGAAAAAAAAATTTTCGCTGATCCAGCGAAATTTTCGTTGAACTAGCGAAATTTTGTTCGTCATTTGGGAACCTAGTAATATTTTCGCTGATCGGGCTAACTTTTGTTCGCTACTGAAAATTCGCTACTTCAGCGCACATTTTTGACTATAATAGCGAAAAATATAAGCTAAATCAGCCAAATAAATCTCCTAAAAAAAGCAGCGAAATTGTGTTTGCTGCCAGGATGTTCGTTACGTTAGCGAGCACTTTTCGCTGACATTATGACCGTAAGTTTGTTGGCAACTTTCAAAAAGACAATCGGCCGATGATCTGGAATGTCGGCGATCTCGTAATCAGGGTACTAGTGGTAAACCTTGCCCAATTCTGCCCGGGATCGAACCCTCGAACTCTTTGTTAGCAGTCAGAGGCTTTGCCACTAGACCACCAAGCGACCTGAGGAGCAGAGGCCAGAGGCCTTCTCTTGACTTGGAAAGCCTTGCTATCTAGAGAACACACAGAAAACTAATGTAGCGAATATTGTTCGCTTGTCCAGCAGAAATGTTCGTTGGATGGCAATGAAAAGGAGATCGCTCGAACAGCATTCAAAAGTTAGCGCATATTGTTCGCTCCTCCAGCAAAAATGTTCGTTGGATAGTAAGTAATAAATTATCGGTAGAACAGCAAGCGGAAGTTCGCTACATCGACGATCCAAATGCACTCAAATAGCGAATTTGTTTGTCATTCCAGCAAATTTTGCTCTAGCAAACAGATGTTCGCTAATCTAGCGAAATAATTTTTTTCCGTGTTCGACCGGGGCTAGTGGGAGCGAGCGGGCAGCGCGCGCGGTTTGTGGTGGCGAAACGGATTTCAAACAGCTTCTTTTTTTTTCGCGCTCCTCCGGCACCGCCTGGCTCGCACTTTGCGGTTTTTCCGGCACCCTCCGCCACACCTGACTTTTCCGGCCTCTTCGTGCTGGGGAGCCCATCGGCCGCCCGCCCCTCCGCAGCCACCCCCCGCGGGGCCGCCGCGCCGCCGCGGTTCGCCGGCAGGGGGGAATGGGCCCGAAAAGCCCGGCCATGTAAATTATACCTTGCGTGGGTTGCCAGCCCGGCCAGCCCCGCCAGCCCCGCGCCAGCCCCGCGCCAGCCCCGCGGCCTAAGAGGGGTCCGCACCCCCTCTGCAACTCAACTCGGGCGGCCCGATCGCCACCGCGCCGCGCCCCCTGACCCTGCCCACCGCGCCGCGCACCGCCCACGACGTGACCGACGCGGGGGTGCACTGTGAAAGAAATGTTGTCCCTTTGTAACGAGAAAAGAGTGGCTTTTCCGGGCTTTTCGTTCCTTCCAAACGACAAAAATGCCGTCAAAAATTGATGACATTTTCATCAAATGTCCATTGCATGGGTGCGATGGCGCAGCTGACTGGTTCGAGGACGTTCTCATTGAGAAAAATAATCTTCATCAAGTGACAAAACAAATTTTGACAGTGTGGGGAGGACGGGCATAACCAAAACGGCCCGCATGGAGCTAGTCCGAGGGGGAAACGACTGAGAAATTTTGTGTACATCGGATAGGGATTAACCTCGGATAACCCGCGGATTACCTCCGGATTACATCGAAAAATTCCCAGGATTACCATTGGATTGCGCCGGATTACCCCGGATTACCTCAGAATTTCCCCGGATTACCCCGGATTATCTCAGAATTTCTCCGGATTACTTAGAAATTTCTGGTTATCCGGATAGCGGATAACCAATTTGCTGTACATCGGATAACCGAAGCCGTTTCCCCCTCGAGCTAGTCACGCCGGAACGATAATCAACACAGAAAAGGAAAACTGTGACTTGCGGTTTCCGGCTCGGCTGAGCCATTGTCCTTGCCATTGAAAAGCGGCGTGGGCACGCGAGCCACACCGCGCCATGCCACGCCGCGCCACGCCGCGCCTCGCCACACCACGCCACACCACGCCGCACCACGCCGCGCCACGCCACGCCACGCGCGTGACAGACGAGGTGCTTAGGCGCGCACGCCAGCAATTAGGCGCACGAGTCGATACACACATCTTTTATTTTTTGACGTGTTTACCGCGCCGTGCACGCAGCAGTGCAGCCCACTGATAGGGTAATGGTCGATTTACGTGGACTTATCGAAAGTCGCTCGCTGAACTAACCTAGGGGTACCGTTCTATACGCCGACCGGAAAAAACAACACAACTCGAGAACGTCCCTGGTTTACACTCTCAACAAACCCTTGGGCCATGTTTAAACAGTAGATGAACGCAAATTTATTTCACTCTACACTTTTGAGAATGTTTTTTAAACCGTGCCCAGTGAAATTGTGAGATTGCTTGAGAAAAAACGTTGCTTGTTCATGGTGCCTAGCATAGTCATTTTAACATACTCGTACCACATAAATTTCAATCGTGTTTAAATTTTTTACCATTTTTCTTTTAGGGTGTCTGCGATTTCTATGCAAGTGTAACGAGACCTCGCCATCGCGGTCGCCGAATGAGTCCGCCAAGTCGGATGACAAAGTCCGCCAAAGTAGGAGCCGCTTAACGGCCGCTTCCCCTTTACATGTTACACTGCGGCGGAAGGACCTTTTGGCGCGGGACAACTTAAACCTGGCTAAGATAAAAAGCAGCGCTCCCGGCGAGCGGCGCCAGAGTGCTCTGCCGGTTAACCCGCCCGCCTGCCTGCCAGCCCGCCTGCCTGCCTGCCTGCCCGCCTGCCCGCCTGAGGCTCTAAAAACCGTGGCACTCTTCTTGTAGTAACGGCTCGCCGTCGCCCCCCGCCCCCAGATGGGACTAGATGGGACGGCCCGAGGTGCGAGCTGCGCAAATTCCGGCAAATTCCCTTCCTTGCGAGTGTCGCGACATGTGTGCCGTGCTGTGCCTGGCTCGGCTCGGCCTAATGTAATAGTACGCGCGGCGTATTTTTACCTTCCCGCTTTGAGGGGCTCCGTCGCCCGGCAAAAGGACCCGGCCTGCCGCCGTCGCCGTCCCCGAGGCTCGGCACGGCGGGCGTCGCAGTGCGTGCGTTTGTGTGTGTGTGTGTGTGTGTGTGTGTGTGTGTGTGTGTGAGAGAGAGAGAGAGAGAGAGAGAGAGAGAGAGAGAGAGAGAGAGAGAGAGAGAGAGAGAGAGAGAGAGAGAGAAGTGTCTCCACCGCGGGGCCTCCTCCAAGCCGTCTGCCTCCTCGCCTTTCCCCGTGGGCCGCGCGGCCGCGGAGGGCGCCAGGAAGTAATCATTTCTAGTGACTGCTCATAAATAGTACAAATCGACACACACACACACACACACACACGCGCGCGCGCACACACACACACACACACCAGAGGCCAAGGCCGGCCGAGGGCGCATCCACCCACCAGCCCGCCTCGCCCGGCGTGGCCTTTTGTCGTATTAAAGTTTCGGTTGGCCGCCCAAAGCCCGAAGCTCGTTGGCAGCCGCCCGGGCGAGCGCGCTTGCGACGTCGAACGGGGCTTTGCCTGCCAGTCCTATGGCCGTGTTGCCGAGGCAGGTGGCGCGAAAACAAAGCCGCGGCGAATGAAGCGCGGAACGGCCGAACGGCCCGGCAAAGACATCCTGCTGAATAACGGAACGGACGAATGGAACGCCCCGGCCGGGACGCGCGCCGGACAGGTGTTCCTCGTTTTTATTTTCGTTCGCCATTCATCAAGAATTTACCGGCAGGGCTGATGCAGCAGCAGCGGCGGCTTTGTGGCGTGGGCGAGGCTGTGAAGCCAAACACGACGTGACGCCCTCGGACTGTGGGGAAAAGGGGGAGGGGGACCGAGACGGGAGCGGTATGATTCCGAGAGTCGTTTTCGTCGCTCTGTCCGTCTCGCACCTACAGTGGACCGCCCCGCGAGTGCGCGAGAGACAGAGCGACGACTCTCGGAATCAGTGTGCCGTGGCGCCGTAATATCCGTACGCGCCCTACGTGTTTGCGATGGCGCCACTGTCGCCGCGTAATTTGGACCAACACGCACGCGGGGCGCGGGGCACGCGTGGCCTCGGCGTGGCCGGAATGGAGGAAGGCAGCGCGTCAAACAAACACGACTCCCTCGCTGCCTCGTTGCCAATCCAGCGGCCGGACGGCCAAAAAAATTTAAATGAAAAATATTCGCGCGCGTGGTTTTTTTATTGGAATTTATAGCGTGCGGTGGAGCACGGCCATCCTTCTCGCCAAAGGCCCTCCGTCTTCTTCTCCCCCCTCAAGTACCTCGCGTCGGCCGTGCCGGTCTCTGGCCTCGGCTCCAACGCGCATTCCCAAGTACATGAAGGTGACCGGTGGAGGCGGCCAAAACTCCAGACGCGTTTCGAGCTCCAGTGTCGCTAAATGGGACTCGAACCGAACGTGTGACCCCACCAATGGATTGCTCTCTGAACGAGGAATCCATTGGTGGGGTCACACGTTCGGTTCGAGTCCCATTTAGCGACTCTGTAGCTCAAAAACCCATCCGGGATTTTGACCGTCTCCGCCGGTGCGAGGAAGACGGAGAACGGAGGAAAAAACAAGTGCTCGCCCTCGCCGGTACTCGAACCCGCGGCTTCTTATTTTCTTTTTCGCGATGCGCGTCGCTGGGCCCGTTTGGGGGGCGTGGGAACCGCGGCGCGCGCGGCGGAGGGCGGCGCCGCTCGGCGCACCGACTGGCGAAAGTGGTCGGGAAAGACAAAAGCGCAAAGCGCGGGCAAAGCGCGCTCGGCCCGATCAGCGCCTTTTTATACCGGCCTAGAGAATGTATTCCAGGCCACGGACACGAGCTTTGTGCCCCGGTGCACGTGCGCCGTGTGTGTGTGTGTGTGTGTGTGTGTGTGTGTGTGTGTGTGTGTGTGTGTGTGTGTGTGTGTGTGTGTGTGTGTGTGTGTGTGTGTGTGTGTGTGTGTGTTAGAGAAGAACAACAACACAGCCCAGGGCGTGCTTTGAAAGATGGCCCGAAAATACGTCGGGCATTATCGAACGCTACGGAAGTAAAAGCGGGAATTTATACGTATTTCCATATTTCGAAATCGCGCCGCGCGCGCCCGTCGATTTATGAATTTTGCGCGCAAAAGTTATTGTATCCCGCGCCTATGCTGCCGTCGTAAAAACAACAAAAGCTGTAAAAAAGCTCGAAGGGTTGGACGGGGGAAAAATGCAGCATCCGTCGTGCGGGGGGGAAGGAGGAAATGGAGGGGTGGGGGACAAATTTAAACTAAACACGGGGAAACGCTGACGGCGCGCAAATGTCGCCCATATTTCTTTGCAGGGTTGGCATTTGTGGATGGCGGAGGCCGCCCGCCCCGTCTGTGGGGCCCACAGTGTGGGAGCGGGGCGGGGTGGGGCCGCGCCGAACGCTAAGCACCCCACCTGGACCCAGGCTGGAGTACTCTGTACACTGCGCGCGGGCGGATCGCCCACCAATTCGCGACCGACGTGCAATGCCATGGCCAGCCAAGCCAGCCAAGCCACCGCGCAGTGGGCCAGAAGATCGGGGGAGGTGGCCAAAATTCGAGACGCTTTTTGAGCTCCAGAGTCGCTACATGGGACTCGAACTGAACGTGTGACCCTACGAATGGATTGCTCTTCGAACGAGGAATCCATTGGTGGGGTCACACGTTCAGTTCGAGTCCCATTAAGGTAGTAGACACGATGCATGCTAGTCAAGTGAGTGACTGTACGAAAAAAAAATTGTTAAGGACGGCTGAGGAGCCAAAACTGTTTTTAAAATTCAATTTTAAATTTTTAAATTACTCTTACGCTTACACTGGCTTCCTTGAATTTTATTTTAATTAAAGTCTTCGAAATAAGGCTTCATTTTGACTAGCTTTCAGCCGACGCCGTACAAGCCAACATGCCGACGAGAAAAGTGATATGGGTAATGAAAAGTAGTTTCATCTACAAAATGCCCCCGTTTTCCATTTCGTGGACGTTCTTTACTTGAAAAGGAAGGATTAATAATAAAATTGGACACGGAACTGTTTACCGACGGTTCCATCGCCCTCCCTAAAGATAAGTTTCGCGTTGTTAGGTTGGCTACAGCGCGCTGCAGCCGACACGACCTGAAGTCGAGCGTCTTACCGTGTTTTAACTCTTTAAAACTTTCTTATATCGACGGTAACGCATATTTATATTGTCTCTCACTCGTTCCTTAGATATTTTTGTTCATTTCTCATCTGAAACTTTTTTGTTCATCTTTACTCAAAGTGTTTCGTTTTGACATCCGAAGCCGAGAGACCGGCGCTTTGCTTGCGTTTCTCATAAGGGCCCATGCAATTTTCAAACACTTACTGTTCAAAATTTAGTTCGGAAAAGGCCATTTTTCTCGTTAGCATTGGATTCAGAGCACTTAAAACTATAACCTCACAAAAATTCACGTTTCCATCTTTACATGACCTGCATCGTTTCTACTACCTTAAGCGACTAGAGCTCAAAACGCGTCTCGAGTTTCGGCCGCCTCCACCGGTCTTCTGGTCCACTGTGGGACCACAGCGCAAAATTTTTTCGCAACTTTTTGATACAGTTATGGAAGATATTTTCAACACTTTCAAAGGATGACAATTTCGTCTACAAGACATTTTCGTCAAATCTTTACTTGTTGCATCGGTGTGACACCGATCGATGTCATCAACTGTTTTGACGTCATTCTTGTGAGGAAAATCAGTCTAACTTTCATCAAGTGACGACCAAAATTTTCACAGTGCACTCTACTCCGGCGCTTTTAATGAATCGCCGTAAAAACAGAGGAAAGAGCGGTGCTACTCGCAGTGTGCCGGCGGCGCACTTTGGCCTCGTGAATTATTCTGCCTCGTAAGTGGCCCGGCCTGTATTGTCGATTGGCGTTTCTGCGGAACGCGAAGCGAACGCGGCGGCGAAAACAGCGACATTAGTGGTGTTGGTGATGGGGCGCCAAGTGCCTGGCTGCCTGCTGGCTGTGCCGCGTGCCGCGGGGCATCCCCCCCCCCTTCCCCTCCGTCCGTTTTCTTCCGTCTTCACAACTCATGATAGCGCTGTTTAATGAACGATGCTTGCCAACTTGATGGAGAGTCATTACTGTGAAACATGAGGGCGCGCGCCTGTGTGGTGGCTTCCACTGCACTGGCCTGCCGGGCCTGTGCGTCCTTCGGACCGAGAAACTGCCGAGACACTGCCCCAAATTTGCTCACCCTTCGACGCTCTGTCGTCGCTCTGTCTTTCTCGCTCTCGTGGAGCGTCTCGTCGGGGGAGAGAGAGAGAGAGGGAGAGAGAGAAAGAGAGAGAGAGAGAGAGAGAGAGAGAGAGAGAGAGAGAGAGAGAGAGAGAGAGAGAGAGAGAGAGAGAGAGAGAGAGGGAAGGAGGGAGCAGCAGAGCGACAAACGAATGTTCGGAATGAGTCTGCAGTCGCGAACTCGGCGGGGTCCTTCTTGGTCCCTCTCATTGACGAGAAGAGCGACGCCTTAATCCGTTTCACTTAATCAGGCTCACTTCTACTCGCGGGCTCCGCGTCGTAAGCCCCGACGTGACGCCACAAAAGCCTGGGGGCCCGGGGGTCTCCGCAGACTGATTCCGAGAGTCGTTTTCGTCGCTCTGTCTCTGTCGCACTCATGGGGCGTCCCCTGTAGGTGCGAGCGAGACGGAGCGACAGAGGACGACTCTCGGAAGCAGGCGGGCCCAGCGGCCGATCCGTCCCTGGATAAGCCGTTTTCATGCTACTGTCGGACTCAACGCGCAGACGGCACGACGACCACGCCACTGCATGCGAAGCGAGGCCGAGCCGAGCCGAGCCGAGCCGAGGCCGAGCCGAGCCGAGCCGAGCCGCCCTCCAAATCCAGTTAACTGCGGCGCGGCTGCCCTGCGCTGACCTTAGGCCCTAGGCCTGCTGCTTATTTTCTTTTTCTTCCTGGCGTGCTTCCACTCCGAAAAGAAAGTCCGGGCACACCGTGGAAACAACACCCACGAAAAACAAGGAAAATTAATTTTGTTTTTTGTTTCGAGAGCGGGATGAAAACTGAAAATAACGATGAATGATAGGGCGGGGGGCTGGCGGTGCTGCCTGCGTGATGGCAGTCTTATGGAGGCGGGGCCCAGCGGGACGGGCTGCAGACTGAGAGTCGTTTTCGCCGCTCTGTCTCTCTCGCACCGATACGGGACGCCCAACGAGTGCGAGAGAGACGGAGCGACGGAAACGGCTCTCGGAATCAGTCTGCCGCGGGTCGAATGGCGACAGAGAAAGTCGCGGCTGCGCGCGGCGCGGATGAGCCGAGCCGTCGGTGACGAAAAAGATTCGCCCAACAGATTATGCTGAATGTAGGGCGCGCCGCCGTGCCGAGGGGTTGGGGGGGGAGGGGGAGGGGCCACGGGGGAATCCAGGCGAGGTGGCCACCTTATCTCAAGCCGCGTGGTATTGGTGCGCCGGTGTCGGGTGTTCTCAGTGCCGACGGCGACGGGGCCGCGGGGGGTGGGGCTGGGGGGCGCCACACACAGACACTCTCTCTCTCGCCAACTCGCACCAGTGCCACAAGAAAAATAAAAAGAGGGCCCGCCCTCTTCCAACCCTTCTGCAACTTTGTTCAATTTCTGGGCGCGCTGCACGGCCGCTTCGAGCAATTTCACAGCCCCTTGATCCCGACAGAGTAACCTACATACGGGCGGGGGAGTCGCGCGGCGGCCGGATTAGGCTCGACGAGGAAGAGGGGCGGGCAGGCGGCCAGGCAGGCAGGCAGGCAGGCAGGCAGGCAGGCAGGCAGGCAGGCGGGCAGGCAGGCAGGCAGGCAGGCACGCAGGCAGGCAGGCGGGCAGGCAGGCAGGCAGGCAGGCAGGCAGGCAGGCAGGCACGCAGGCAGGCAGGCAGGCAGGCAGGCGGGCAGGCAGGCAGGCACGCTGGCACGCAGGCAGGCAGGCAGGCAGGCGGGCAGGCAGGCAGGCAGGCAGGCAGGCAGGCAGGCAGGCAGGCAGGCGGGCAGGCTGGCAGGCAGGCGGCCAGGCAGGCAGGCAGGCAGGCAGGCACGCAGGCAGGCAGGCAGGCAGGCGGGCAGAGGGGTGTACCGCGATAGGGGGCGTGCAAACGGCCGGCCCGCGCGCCACCGGACCCTCGGATGGCACTGGCCTATCGTTTCAAGGTCGATGGACACGAATTTCGACCGACCCAGCTCGCTGCTTGTTTGTGCCGGGCGGGCCGCGGCAGGCCTCCCCCACCCCCTCCGCCTTCTCGCCCTGCCCGCACTCCAGCTCACGCGGCTGATAATGTGCGATCCCCATCGCCAAACAACCGGGATGGCCACTCGGCCGGCTCACCTGCCGGGCTGGAGATCCACTGCGATGCCATACATGTCACAATGGCGCCGCACTAAACAAAGCCAGGCAGAAAAGGGGTTCAGTTTTTATCACTGTTGACCTTTGACCGCAATGAGCCAGGTCGCGACGGGTGCTGCCGTTTTATCTGTGTTTTGTTTTTTTAGAGCTGCTTCCATGGAGCTCATGGCGGCGGGGCGGGCGGGGTAGGCAGAAGCCCCCCGCAGCAACTGGCGGGGCGGCCCTCGTGGCCCCAAACTTGTCCTTGTCCCCCAGCTGCAGCCCAGTTTTGCCTTGCATATGAGGGCCGGCATAGGAATGGCCAACTTAAGTGCCGCGACAGCGGGACTAAGCTGCACCCTCTGACGATCCCTAACAAAATACCGAGTGAAATCTCAGTCCGAAAGCATGTTTAGGTTAGCTGCCCAGCCGTCCGATGGCAGCGGGAGGGAGCCACATGTTTCCATTGGACTCAAAGTAGGCCAGGCTGTACACTGTGGAAAGACCAGAGGAGGCGGTGAAAATCCCGGACGCGTTTTGAGCTCCAGAGTCGCTGAAAGGGACTCGAACCGAGCGTGTGACCCCACCAATGGATTGCTCTCCGAACAAGGAATCCATTGGTGGGGCCACACGCTCAGTTCGAGTCCTGTTCCGTGACTCTGGCGAGCTCAAAACGCGTCTAGTTTTGGCCACCTGCGCCGGTCCTCTGGCCCACTGTGCGGGGCCAGCCGTTTCCATTGGACACAAAGTAGGCCAGCGGCTGTGTACGCCTGCCTCAAGTTTAACACCCCGCCGTGCCGCCTCACTCCCCTAGAGCGTGACCACACACACTCACACTCACACACACACTCACTTCCAGTGTGGCTGGCACGTCGGGTCACACACGGGCCTCTGGCCGTCAAAAGAGCGCGCGATGACTTTTTCATGTAATACGCTGCCTCGCTGTTCCGCGTTGTGTCTCTGGCTGCTTCCTTCCCCTCCCTTCTATTTCGGTCCCTCGGCCGCCGCTCCCCTCAGGTGTGTCTGCAATCTTCCCTTTAGCGGGCGGCCCCTCCCTCGGCCCCTTATCCGGCTTTTCCCCAGATGTCCTTGCCAACCTGCTGCTCCACGCCCGGCCCCCGCCGCCGCCTCCTACGCTGAAATATTTCTGACTACACGGTGCCAAGCCTCATCAACGCAAAAGGGGGTTGAATTAGGTGGGCCTGGCGCTTCTCGGCTGGGCTCGGCTGGGCTCGGCGTGTCGCGAGCCGGCTAAATGGGATCCATCTTCCTGGCGTGCCCGATTGTAGGGGCCGCCTAGGCCGCCCTGTTTCCAGGGAGACTTGCGTTTGTCGTCTGAGATACTATCGTCGGGCCTGTGAGGGATATTCTCGGAGAGGCTGTGAGCGACATTCCAGTGGAGTTAGTCCAGACTACGAGCGACTCTTGTGGAGTCTGTTAGAGAGATTTTCGTGGAGATTGTTCAAGAGATTTTTGTGGAGATTATTCGAGAGATTTTTGTGCTGTTAGAGGGACTTTCGCAGTCTCTTAGAGAGACTTTCGTTGTCTGTTAGAAAGACCTTCTTCTAGTCTGTTTCTAGTCTGTTAGAGAGACTTTCTTCGAGTCTCTCGGGTTAGAGAGACACTCTTCGAGTCTGTTAGAGAGACACTCTTCGAGTTTGTTAGAGAGACACTCTTCGAGTCAGAGAGACTTTATTCGAGTCTGTTAGAGAGACTTTCTTCGAGTCTGTTAGAGGGACTTTCTTCGAGTTTGTTAGAGACTCTTGTGGAGTCGGTTAGAAAAGGCTCTCGTGGAGTCTGTTCGATAGACACTCACGGGGTCTAGAGAGACGGTGTCCCTCCAAAGTAATTTTCCGCCAGTAAGTAAAAGAAGTCGGTTCGGCCGGCCCGGATCTGATAGCGTTTTTACTGTGGCGTGTGTCACCCCGTGCTGGCCGGCCTGGCCAGCTGTTTTTACCGCCCCCGAGGGTTTTTCTCTCTCGCGTCCGTGGTTTAATTACCCGCCGCCAGGGTGCGCTGGAGGGCCTTGCGGCAGGTCGGGGCGGGGTGGGGGGGGGGGGGGGGGCACCCGGCATTGCCTGCGTGCGAATAGAGGGCGGCCCTTTGTGCTCTCTCCCTCGGGAGGATCGTCGCGTGAGGCTGGCGCGGCGGGGTCGGGCGATATGCATCGCATTGGCGCAGGTTAGGACTGTTAATTAAGAAAGTAAAATAATAAAAATATAAAAAAAAATATCTTAATTTTTTTTTTGCAATTGTTGACAGTGGGGTCGCTGTCAATTCCATCATAGGTTCGAAAAGGGAAACAAAGCACTGCCGCCCCACTCAGCCAGTTTTCCCTGCTGGAAACTATTTTCGCGCGAACACATATAAAGCCGTGGTGGGGCGGCGGACTCGCTCGCTACCTGGAGGGAGTTATGGGTGCCGTTATGAATCCGGCGCTGCGACTATGCGTTGTAGAATGGCGGCGAGGGGAGGGGGAAAGTGTCCAACTTTTGGCGGGAAATCGTAGATTATTCCGCAGGTACTCGGCAGCCGTCGTCAACGTGCCCGGCGATAGAGTACCCTTCCGGAACAGTATATTTTCACTTCCGGTTTCGAGTCGACCCGCTGGTGCACAGTGTGCCAGAACCAGAAGACCAGCCAAAACTCTAGACGCGTTTTGAGCTCCAGAGTCGCTAAATGGGACTCGAACCGAACGTGTGGCCCTACCAATAGATTGCTCTCCGAACGATGAATCCATTGGTGGTGGGGCCACACGTTCGGTTCGAGTCCCATTTAGCGACTGTGGAGCTCAAAACGCGACTAGAATTTTGACCGCCTCCACCAGTATTCTGGCCCACTGTGCGTCAGCGCGGCTCTGCTCACTTTGCGGTCCTTCATTTCTAGTTCGTGGAACGACATGATCCCGCAGTCCCGGACCGCAGCCAAAACAACCGCGGTGGCCGCACAGAGAGTGTTGTCCCACGCACAGCTTGATGGCGGGGAGATGAAAGCCCTGCAGGTCGCTTTGGGACTGGCCGCCACTCCGCGCCACTTGATTCCCTTTCAGTTTCCAATTTACCTGGAATCGCTTTGCCCGATGCATCCTCAGCAAGCTGCTAATGGAAAGGGAACCGATTCGGGCGGAGCGGGAAAAGGGAGGGGGGGGGGACAAGAAAAGGGGTCGGTCCCCCTCAGCACCGCGACGCCCCCCCCCCCCTCGCCGCCCCTATTTGCCTCCCTTTCAAGCCAATGTCGCCTCCCCCGGGCGCCCTTCCCCCGCTGCCGTCCCGCCGCGCGCTCTGCCGCCCTTCACGGCCATGGCGAAGTAGGCCGAATCCTTGTTCCCGAATACGCCGCCCGCTTGTTCATGAGCTTCAAAGCACCGGTGCAAAAGAACACAGAAAAAAAGCTACGAGGACGTGAATAAACGCGACCGTTGCAGCCTGTTGTTTACAACTGGGACCGAGTCCCCTCGGAACCCAGTCCCAAAAACCCATGGAGCATCCCATGAGCCATGGGACGCCATGGAACACCACGGGCCGATTTTTCCCATGGGGAAGATTTCCCATTGATTTTTTGCACCATTTCCCATGGTGTTGAGCAACCCATGGGGAGATGCCCCATGGTGTGTGTCCCATGGGAGCACTTCCTTGCCATGACAGAGTGTCTAGAAAGATCATTGTTTGAAGTGCCCCCGTCTGCGAGGGTCATCACCCTACTTAATGTCTGCCTAAGGTGAACTTTTCACGATACAACCGATTTTGCAACTAGATTTTGTCTACAAGTCACCGTTGACATGATGTTACCTAAACGTAAAAATTAGACGGAGACTTCAACGCACGGGCAGGAATTCCATCCCATGGGAATGGCGATGCCATGGGAAAGTTCACACCATGGAGAGGCCCTCCCATGGTGTTCATCCCGCGCCATGGGAAATTACCTCTATTTTCCATGGGAGGCCACTTACCCATGGTGCTGACCCGTGTTCTCATGGGATTTCAGTTAGGTCCCATGGTATATGACTCATGGGATCCCATGCGACCCATGGTTTTTTGGGACTGGGAACGCCGCCTCAGGGTGATGGCCAGGAAGGGACCTGGACAAGCATGGGTTTTGACCTCAGACTGAAAAGCTGTTCCTCAGGATCGTGGTGGGTAATGCTAGTGGTTTGGTTGGTTCTCAAGAGCTGCTATAGAGTCTTCAGCCAGCACGGGTATATTCATTTTGCAGGGGCAATCCGCAGTCCGGCTACACCCGGCAGTATCCCTACGTGGCCGTCGTACCCCCAGACGAGGCCGTCGAGCCCCGAGACGTGACCGTCGTGCCCCAGGACGTGGCCGTCGAGCCCCGAGACGTGACCGTCGTGCCCCAGGACGTGGCCGTCGAGCCCCGAGACGTGACCGTCGTGCCCCAGGACGTGGCCGTCGAGCCCCGAGACGTGACAGTCGTGCCCCAGGACGTGGTCGTCGAGCCCCGAGACGTGACAGTCGTGCCCCAGGACGTGGCCGTCGTGCCCCAGGACGTCGCCGTCGTGTCCCAGGACGTCGCCGTCGTGCCCCAGGACGTGGCCGTCGTGCCACAGGACGTCGCCGTCCTGCCCCAGGATGTGGCCGTTGTGCCCCAGGACGTGGCCGTCGTGCCACAGGACGTCGCCGTCCTGCCCCAGGACGTCGCCGTCGTGCCCCAGGACGTCGCCGTCGTGTCCCAGGACGTGGCCCCGCTTGCCCTGCCCCTGATTGATTCTGGCCGTCCTTCACGGAGGCGGCCGTTGGGAGGGGGAAGTGGAAGGGTGGACCAACGTGACGTCACCTTGCCACCTGGTGCAGAATGTAGAGCATGTTTGGTGTTGTGGGTTGGCAGGGCTGCGGCGGCGCGCGGCCGGTAGGGGGGGCCGGTAGGGGGGGCTGCTAGGTGGGGGTGGGGCGGTGGGGCCCTCCGCGGGGCTGCGTTGCGTTGCCTCTCTCTCACTGAGCCGTCCGTTCTGTTCCAGTGCCCCTCGGCCCGGCGGCGTACGCTCCACGCTCGACGCCCGCTCGACGCCCTGCTGCGCGTAAGCACGCTCGACGCCCACCCCCTCCACCTCCACCAGCGCCAGCTCAGCGCCGCGACTGCCACCACCAGCACCAACTCACCACCGCCTCCGTCGTCGTCGGCGTCGTCGACGTCTGACTCCCTCTTCCTCTTCTTCTTCTTCTTCTTCCCCTCCTCCGCCACTGGCCACCCGACCAATCAGAACAGCAGCAGCAGGCAAAGATGGCGGCCTTCGTAGCGAAACAGATGGTCGGCAACAAGCTGAATGCAGTTAAAGGTGAGTCCGACGACCAATATTTTTTCGATTCTTCAAAAATCTTTCCTCTGTGCCTCGGCGGCGTGCCTGGCCGGCAGGACGACGTGTACGGCTTCACCTTGAACCTGACGCGGGGCCTTTTTGTCGATCGTCGCGATGGCCGCACGGAACGAGGTTGCCTGCCTGCCTGCCTGCCTGCCTGCCGTGCAGACCTGTGGCTGGAGACATGCAAAGGCCGTCCCGCCCGCCCGTCACCGCGTCGCTCTCCTTTTTCCAAACTCGTCACTCTGTCGGCCGAATAAAAGCCATTTATTTGGCGAGCGCAGCGTTGGCATGACAGCCTTGGGGCCCTTGTAGTGGTGCGGCCCGCGCGGCCAGCATCATATTCCGAACACGTTTTGCTGGTCGGCAAGCGCGCTCGGCTCGGTTCAGCTCGACTCGGTTCGGCTCGGCTCGGTTCAGCTCGGCTCGGTTCGGCTCGGCTCGGCTCGGCTCGGCTCGGCTCGGCTCAGCGACCTCCGCGGTGGTGGTGGCCGGCAAAGGGGTGCAGCGTGTTCTTTGTGCGCGGAGCTGCGGAGCACTTCGCGAGCGGAATTCCATGCAAATGGTGGTGGCGTGTGCCTGAGAGGACGCTCTCTCTCTCTCTCTCTCTCTCTCTCTCTCTCTCTCTCTCTCTCTCTCTCTCTCTCTCTCTCTCTCTCTCTCTCTCTCTCTCTCTCCCTCTCTCGCCGAGGAAATGAGAGGAAGAGAGCGGAACACGAGTATGCAAGCGCTGCGCTGCCACTCACTCGCAGGCTGGCGCGGCAAATATTTTGCCGCTCCAACGCACACGGCCAGTGCATCGAGGCGGCGGCCCCTGGGCGGCCCCGCTCGGTCCATTCAGGCGATGCAGTTCGGGGAAACGGGCCAGACGCACGGCCGCCGCCGCTCTCGGCACCCTGCAACCAACAAGTTTCCTGCTTTCAAGGAGCAGGGAATAAAATGATTGAAATTAATTCCGCAGTAACTGCTATAAAAAAATAAGTTAAAAGGGGTGCTATTTTTCGAACTTGGGTTGTATCGGTACCTCCATTCCTCATCATTGTCCCCTGCCGACACTGTTCCTGCAACACCACTCACGTCCACCACTGCCGCGGGTGCAGGCCCTCGTGCTGGGTGTCACTAATCTGGGCGGTAATGTGTCCACCGCTATGCCCAGTTGGCTGTTCGGCTAACTTTTCTTCTAGCTGTTCGGCTGACTGTCAGGCTTGCTGTTCGGCTGACTGTTCGGCTAATTTTTTCGATGACTGTTCCGATTCGGCTGACTGTTCGGCTGGCTGTTCGGCTAGCAGTTCGGCTGGCTGTTCGGCTAGCAGTTCGGCTGGCTGTTCGGCTAGCTGTTTCGCTGACCATTTAGCTGACTGTTCGGCTGACTGTTCGGCCGACTGCTTGGCTGACTGCTGACTGTTTGGCTGACTGTTGGCCCGAGTTGGCCCTAGGCCGGCGCGGCCCCGCTCAAGTGTAAGACTATGGTATTGACCGGCCCCCTTCCCGCCTGCCTGCACCGCGCCGTCAGCCCGCCAGCCGCCAGCCCGGCGCCCCAGACTGGCCCGCCGACGCCAGGCCGCCCAGGCTCCCGGCCCCCGCGGCGCCTGGGGCCAAGCCTGGGGCCCTGCGGCCAGGCCCAGCCAGGGGTTGGACGCGGTGTTGCGCCGCGTTGTGACGCCGCCAGCATTGGCTGCCCTGGCACAGTGGGCCAGAACACCGGTGGAGGCGGTCGAACCATCGGACGCGTTTTGAGCTCCAGAGTCGCTGAGTAGGACTCAAACCGAACGTGATCCCATCAAAGGGTTGCTCTTCGAACGAGGAATCCATTGGTGGGGTCACACGTTCGGTTCGAGTTCTCTTCTGCGACCCTGGAGCTCAAAACGCGTCCGGGATTTTGACCGCCTCCGCCGGTCTTCTGGCCCACTGTGCCTGCCGGACGACCGGGACGACGACGACCTCCCCGCCGCCATGCTTGCCCCGAGGCTTGTCCCGGCTGAGCGCCAAGGAGTGCGGCCGGGCCGGTCTCCAGAGCCCCGGAGCGCAGGTCTCCGAGCAAGCCTCTTGCCTGGGCCCTGGGCCCCGGGCACTGGGCCGCCACTGCCGCGCTCCGCAAACCGCTTGGCCCTTCCAGCGTAATCCCCCGGCCGCTCCCCCGGCCGCTCCAGGCACAACGAGAGTGAAAAGTTGAGCAAATCTCTCCGCTCCGGTGCGTGGCGGCGCGGAGGCGGCGCGGGGGCGGCGGCGGCGTGGAGCGCGGTGGCGGAGCCGGGGACAAAATGAAATCCACTCTCATTGGACAGCAGGTGTCTCGCGCGTAAACAAAGGACACCGAATCCGCAAGCCGCGGCACTGCAACAGTATCCCTCGCAGCAGCACGGCGGCCCGCCCAGAGAGCCGAGCCGGGCCGAGCCGGGCCCGGCCCAGCGCGCACTTCTCTCGATTAGATCTGGGAGTGCCGGCAACAGCGGGAGGCTCGACGTGGGAGTGCCGAGGGTGGCCGAGGCGGGCCGACGCGGACCGAGGCCCCACGGCCGTGGCCGAGCCCGGGCAGGTACAAAGCGGAGGGCAAAGTCGGCCGAGAGGGGGAAACAAAAACAGAGGCAACGAAAATGAAAACAAAATCGAATGAACCGCGCCGACTGTTGGGCTTTCCTATGCGCCTGCGCTACGCAGCACAGTGGGCCAGAAGACCGGCGGAGGCGGCCAAAACTCTAGACGTGGAGCTCCAGAGTCGCTACGTGGGACTCGAACCGATCGTGTGACCCCACCCAATGGATTGCTCTCCGAACGAGTAGTCCATTCGTGGGGTCACACGTTCGGTTCGAGTCCTGTTCAGCGGTAGAGCTCAGAACGCGTCTGGCGTTTCGGCCGCCTCCGCCGGTCTTCTGGCCCACTGTGCGGCAGCTCAGCGCACTCACGGCCGTGCTCGTCCGCAGCGCAAACACGGGGTTGCGGGAATAGCGCGGCGCGACAGTCGCGCGACGGCTAGTCAATGTGTCGTCCTGACGGGCAGGGCCGCGCCGACGCGCCGCACGCCTTTTGGCGCCAAAAAAGAAACGTCAGATTGGGCCATAAAAGGGACCGCGCCATGCCACGCCGTCCCAAGGGACGCGCCGCGCCCCGCCGCACCATGCGGGACAGGCGAGGGAAGTCCATGCCTTCCTTCGCGTGGTTATACGCCGCACAGTGGGCCAGAAGACCGGTGGAGGCGGCCAAAATTCTAGCCGCGTTTTGAGCTCCAGAGTCGCTAAATGGGACTCGAACCGAACGTGTGACCCCACCAATGGATTGCTCTCCGAACGAGGAATCCATTGGTGGGGTCACACGCTCGGTTCGAGCCCTGTTTAGCGACTCTGGAGTAGGGATGGTAAAATACCGGTATTATATATTTTGGTATTTTAAATCGGTTTTAAACCGAATAAAATACTGAATCATACCGGTTTAAAACCGTAATATACCAAGAAATTGCGAAATCTCGGTTTAATACCGGGTTTAAAACCGTATAATACCAAAAAATACCGACCAATAAAATACCGGAGCCATCCCTACTCTGGAGCTCAAAACGCGTCTAGAATTTTGTCAGCCTCCACCGGTCTTCTGGCCCACTGTGCGCCGTCCCGCGGGTGGCGGGCCTTCCATACCAACCGCCGACACGTAGACACCATTACTCCGGACACAACCGCGTGACGAGCCGCGTGAGCCTCGCGCAAGCCGGCGGGTCTGCAGAACGGGAAGAAAGGACGCGGAGATTATGTCGGCTTGGCGCGGCCGGGCCTAAGTTGGCATTCCTGGAAGGCTAAGCCTGCAGCAGTGCCCTTGGCGCCCTTGGAGCAAGCAGACGTGTCCCCGTGGCCGCCGCCACACTCGCGTGGGAGGAACCGGGTTCGCGGGACGCAGAGGAGGTAAACACTCGCGTAAATACCCTGTACACGTAATACTTGTAAACGTCATGTTCCATTTTGGGGTCAAATAACTGTGACAAAATGTTTGCATTTCAGTGCCGTACGTATAATTCCACCCTAATACAGCGGAATACCGAAAAGTCTGCGCCGGATTTCTCGACGTGTTTACCTCCTCGCGGAACGCCCGCTGCTCGCCAACTAATACCGAACAACGCGCACACGACTTGAAGAGTAGAGCAGCAGACTGGTTCCGAGTGCCGTTTCCGTCGCTCTGTCTCTCTCGCACTTTACGGAACCCACTATGAGTGCGAGAGAGACAGAGAAGACCGATGAAAACGACTCTCGGAATCAGTCTGCCGCGGAAGTGCCAGGGCAGGCGAGGGAAAGGGCGTGATGCAAAAGTTGTCTGCCGGGGCAGCACTACCTAGTGGCTCCACAGCACAGCCTGAGTGCGAAATAAAAGGGTTTGTGCGCGTCCGTGCGCGCGTGTGTGTGCGTGTCTGTGTGTGCGTGTTGGTGGAGGGCCGCGGGAGTGGCCAGGGCTGTGCTGCCAAGTCGGAGTGCATGCTGCCAGTAATCTTATCAGCGTCGCGACCATTATAGCTCGCGACGCGTAGCGTTCTCGCTTTTGTTCCACGGCAGCAACTCCATTATCTCGACACCGCCCCGCCCTGCCGGGCCCTGTCCCCGGCCGAGGTTAGGCGGGACGTGCCATGGTAATATCGCGGCGCGAGTGCAGGAGCGGATGCAATGCAGGCGAGACCTGGCGCTGCTGCGCCGTCTCTCTGCCTGTTGGCGGCAGCGCGCGGCAGCGGCGGAGAAAAAGTTGCTCGCTACCGTACGACCAGTACGACCCCCTCGAGCCCGACAGCTGGCGTGGCGCGCGGCGGGGCGGGGCGGGGCGCGCGGCAGTAAGTTGAACGTTTTCATGAAACACGTGTGGCCCTGCTCCTGGGCGGGGGATTGGGGACAGGGCGAGGCGGGGCGAGCAGGGCGTCCCAGCGAGGGTACTTTTGGTACTTTGCGCGTCGAAAAAGTAGGTCAGGTCGGCCGGCCGGGCCGCCCCGGCCGCCGCGCACGTGAGCCACGTCGGTGGAAAGCTTTGCCTAAGACGACGACGGCTTGGACAGCCACCACTCCCAGCCTGCTTGCGACTGTGGGCCGCCGCCCGAACTCTGACCGGGAACAGTGGAGGCGGCCAGGCGGCCAGGTGGGCCCCAGGGCGGGGGAAGGCGGCCGGGCCCAAGCCGGCGGAACGGTCGGAACGGCCCCCAAGACTTCCGGGTGCATGTGGACCCGGCCATCCATCTTAGACAAACAAGCAACACGCTTAATTCGCATCCCTGCGGTTCCCTGCGGTTCCCTGCGGTGCGGGCGGACCGCAGTGCCGCGGCACTGCAAAGCACCCTGCGCAGCGGTCGGCCGACCCGCCGGGGCGGCGGGTAGGTCGGCAAGCCCTTGGGCAAGGCGGGGAGATGCCACCCAATACCTCCCCCCGGCCGTCTCGGACCCTCTGGCCACGGCCGCCGCTGCCGTTGTTGTTGTTGTTGTTGTTGTTGTTTCCACTCGTGTTGCCCGGCCATCCTGCCGCCCCGCTGCGCGTCGCGGCGTCGCGCCCTTGGAACTTTCCACCCTGTGTCGTCATGGCACAGACAAAGGAGAAAGTGCCCCGCCCCACCGCAAGCCACCCCGCCCCGTCCCGTCCCGTCCCCGGGACTTCGATTTCCACTTGTTCGCCGCACCTCGTGCGCCGAGTCGACCTCTCTAAGCAGCACGCCGAGGACAAGGGCGAGTGCCATCCACACGGGCCGGGTCGGTCTGTCGACGTCTCCTCGGATCGAAGTCGGGCCGCCACTTACCTTCCGGCCGAGTGGCGCGCGACGTGTGCGACGGCGAGGCGCCCTCGCCGTGCTCGACGGGCTGCGGTTGGCTGCGGGGCAGAGGGGGTAAATAATTGGTGTCGCGCAGTGGGCCAGAAGAGCGGCGCCGGCGGCCCAGTCCCAAAAAACCATGGATTGCATGGGATCCCATGACACAAATCCCATGACAGGGCACTGAAATCCCATGAGACTGCGGTTCAGCACCATGGACAAGCGGCATGCCCCACACGGAAAATAGACGTCTATAGATTAAGCTAGACCGTCTAGATGTGGTCTTCAAAAGTCTATCTACGTCTATAGACAAATTTAGACAATCTATAGATGATCTTTAGTGTCTATAGAGATCTATGGACTGAAGTAGACGGTCTATAAAGGATCTAAGGCGCCTCTAATCCGTCTATGTCTAACTATAGATGCAACTGCAGACGTCTATAGATGATCTTTCTTGTCGAAGTTCATCTAAGGACTCATAGGACAGATCTACCTGATATCTAGCAAAGGTCTATCTGCAGATATCCACACGGTAGATTTCATGTAGGCAGCTAAGGTCGTTGAAACATGGACGTCTAAAAATATATCACATGTAGACTATCTATAGATGCACAATGATAGACTTTATGCAGACGCCACATAGATTAATTTCCGTCCCAACTTCTTAGGTCAGTCCATAGCGTAGTGGGTGAGATCTTGGTCTTCAAAGTAGAAAGATGTCTTTCTACTCTTTAGATAAGGTACTAGACGGATAAGCTTCTCCTAACTGCCACGAGAGCGCGCCACGCGCAAAGCACGTCTGCCCGCTCGCGGTGACGACTCCGTGAGCCAGTTCTCTTATAGTCTCTACGCCGTTCTCCTCTCAGTTGAAGAGTCCTCTTAATATAAACGCTCTTGTGGCGTGAGGACCTTACAATTTTTTGGGTGTGGCAAGGGCTGGTAGTGCCGTACCGGCAGCGTTCCCTTGCTCGGCCCTCTAAATCCCCACATCAGGAACGAACTGCCCTATTCGATCTAGATGCTGCTATCTTCCCAAGCGGGAACCCAACTCGCGTTTTGACCGTTGATACCTTCGTTGTGCTCTACATGGTATGCAGGGGCTATTCTGAGTCCGTCGATTCTAAATCTATCTGCAGACGTCTACTAGAGGAAAAGTAATAGACGTCTAATAGACGTCGCAAATTCGACCATTAGATTATGTGTAGATGATCTACATGTAGATGTCAAAAGACCTCTATTAGACTCATTTCCGTCTACAAATAGACGTCTAATATACGTCTTTTAGACGTCTTTTTTCCGTGTGGGCGCCATGCAAAATGGAGGTCGTTTCCCATGGTGCAGGCCTAGCACCATGGGAGGACCTCCCCCATGATGTGAACTTTTCCATGGGTTCAGACTTCCCATGGGAAGGCAGTCCTGCTCGTGCGTTGAAGTCTCCGCCTAATTTCCAATTATAGGTCATATCATGTCAACGGTGCCCTCCAGACAAAATATGATTACAAAATCGGATGTAGCGTCAAAAGTTGAGGGGGTGGCAGTTCACTTGAGAAATGATTAAATCCAGATCAGGCACTGTTCTCATCATGTTGTATTCACAAGAGACTCTGCCAAGGCAAGGAAGTGCTTCCCATGACTCACACTCCATGGTACCTTTCCCCATGGGTCGCTAGACACCATGAGAAGTTGTTCCAAAAATCACGGGGAATCGTTCCCATGGAAAGAATCGGCCCATGGCATCCCATGCACCGCCATGGCTCATGGGATGCCCCATGGTTTTTTGGGACTGGGGGCTGAAACTCTAGACGCGTTTTCAGCTCCAGAGTCTCTAAACAGGACTCGAACGGAGCGTGTGACCCCACCAATGGACTCTTCGTTCGGAGAGCAATCCATTGGTGGGGTCACACGTTCGTTTCGAGCCCCTTTTAGCGACTCTGGAGCTCAAAACGCGTCTAGAGTTTCGGCCGCCTCCACCGATCTTCTGGCCCACTGTGTGTTGGCCCTGGCCTAGCTCTAGCCCTGGCCTTGCCCAGCCCTGGCTCGTGTGGGGCCCTGGCCGTCAAGACTTTTTTGGCAGCCCCTTGCGACCGGGCGGCCGTCCTCTGACCTCTGGTCCCCGCCACTCCCCCTCTCTGCCCCCTCTGGTGCCGCCCAGGCGCCATGCATATTCAGCAGTCCTGATCCACTTCCTGCACGAAGGCGTTTACCGAGCAGACGACGCATTCCAATTAAAATGCAGCAGAAAGGGTCGCCGCCGTCGCCGGTCTGGGTTAACGTTTCGGTGGCGGTCGTCGGGGCGGTCCGGGATCTTTAATCCCGCGGGACGCTGGCCGGGACAGCAGCGAGAGGGACTTGAGGGGCGCCAGGACAAATGGGCGGCGAGAGGACGGCGACGACGACAGACGACTGCCAAGTTCAACGGCCAACTCCCAATAAATGGCACCTCGACAGGCGGCGCGCCCGGGGGCCGCAGCGGAGTGCTCGCTCCCAGCGGCGAGCGCCGGCGAGGTAGGCCAAGAAGCTGGCCGCCGCGCAGCGCTGTGCCGCGGCGCGCCGGCCTGGCCTACCTCGCAGGCGCTCGCGGGGCGCTCCTTTTTGCGCGCGTAACGGCACCGCGTTAACGGCGCGTCGAGAGCAACACTGCAAAAACAGAGGGCGCTTCGCGTTATCGGCAGCGCCCTGAATCACCATGGCCCCGTCCAGCGATAGTGAAGCGGAAAGGGGGAGGGGGAGAGATGCGGGACCTGGAGTGTTCTTGACGGCGCGGTCGGCGGCCGTGACGCTGACCCACTTCTTACACCAGTCCGGCGGCGCTCGGCCGGGCCGTGCCGGGCCGTGCCCACGCAGTATCTCATCTAGGCGGCGGTGGAAAAAACGCGTCGAGGATTTCGGGGATCTTGCAGGCCGTGCCTGGGCGTGCCTGGGCGTTGCTTGGCGGTTGCCCCGTCAGTGTATCGCGGTGCGGTCGGCGGTGGCAAAAAGTTTCTCGGCGGCCTCGGGGGACGGCCGCGCGGACTTTCGCACCTCGGCGTCGTAAAAACGAGATGGGGGTTAGGGGGCGGTGAAAAGATGCGTCAACGTCACGGAGACGACACCTCTCTCTCGAGACCGGAAAAAAGTTTATCGCCGCGGCGTGTTATTCTGCCGGGCGGGTTGGCTGCGGACGGCGGGGCGCCCGAGCTGGCAGCCCTGCTCGAGCAGCCAGCCCCAGCAGGCAGCCAAGCTGTGCGGGGCACCTAACCACCCCGACTAACCGCATTACCCCCCTCGCCCCGCCCAGAGATTGATACCAGCCACCGCCAGATGAGGCCTCGCGGCGCAGACCGAGCAGGCAGACCGAGCAGGCAGACCGAGTGGGCAGACCGAGCGGGCAGACCGAGCAGGCAGCCCGAGCAGGCAGCCCCCCGCCAATTGCAGCGACGTCATTGGGCCTGCGGGCGTGGCCGGTGACGCCACTGCGCCGCTTTTTAGCTCATTATGTGTCGATTTCGAGGCTGTCTGTATGGCCACGCCATGTGGGCCGTCACTGCGGCGCCTCCCTCCCTCTCTCTCTCTCTCTCTCTCTTGCCCGCGGCGGCCAGATCCCACCGAGGCGCCGTCACCAAATAACGCAATTTCGCAGGTCGCCGTCGTGCCCCTCCCACGCCCCCGCCTCATCGTCGCCATTTTAGACCGCACCACTCATCGTTTCCCGCACCAACGGCTTCTGCGGCTCTTACGAGTCCAACAGTCCTGCGCTGTGACGCCCTGCTCCCCGCCCCACCCCACAGGGATGCCCGGTCCGGCCCAGCCGCAGTGCTGACGGTAAAAATGAGAGCCCCCTTTCTGTGCGCCCCTGCCGGGCGTTAAGGAACCCCTCTGTAGACTGATTCTGAAAGTCGTTTTCGCCGCTCTGTCTCTCTCGCACCCATAGGGGACGCCCCATAAGTGGGAGGGAGACAGGGCGACGAAAACGACTCTCGGAATCAGTCCACTGGGTGCAGCAGCGCATGAGAGCGGCCATGGGGGCGGCCTTGGGCTTGGGCGGCCCTTGCCGGCCCCATCGCGTCCTTGGCGCCCCCTGGGGCTCGGCCCTGGGCGGGGCGCGGATTTCAAACATTCCTGGATGAAGGGCCGCTTCGCGTCGCGACGCCGCTGGAGAGGAGAGCGTCATTGGAAACTAATCAAGGCCTCTCTCTGGTCCCCCTCCCCCTCCCCCTCCCCCGGTCTCGGCGCCTCGGCCGACTGGCTCTCAGCATGCCTCTGATCGATCTTCACAGCCCTACCATGGCCCTACCAACGGTCCTACCATGCCGACGGCGGCCGTGCCGGGCCGTGCCGGGCCGGGCCGCGGGGAACAAGCGTTTAATCATGACTCGTGTCTCGCAAGGAAGCGCAAAGCCTTTCAGCGCCTTCTTTTTCGCGGGCCTTTTCGGACCGCACATCAGAAGCGGCGGAGGCGTGGCTTTGAGCGTCGCCGCGCGCAGCCGACTTATCTTCTTGAGCTCTGTGTGCTTTCTTCATGGTACCGTCTCGAGTCCACCACGTGGTGGTCCCAGCGGGCTGCCCACCGCAAGAGAAATATATCGGTACCGTCGGGTTTAGTTTCAAGTTCTGTGAACGGACTGTGAAGCCCCCGTGGACCAGAAGACCGGCGTCAGCGGCCAAAACTCTAGACGCGTTTTGAGCTGTGAAGTCGCTAAACAGGCCTCGAACCGAACGTGTGACCCCACCATTCGACACCTCCTAGGAACAAGCGGCTATCATCCAGGAGCTTCCAGACACTCGGCTATCTCGCAGTAGCTTTCAGACACTCGGCTATCTTTCAATAGCGTCCAGACACTCGGCTATCTTCCAGAGCGCTTCGGAGACTCGGCTAACTGACTTCTGCGGAGAGGTTAGGGTTGTCCTTTCGATAGCGTTTATCTTTGTTACACTCATCAAGACATGCTCACGCCATGATTTTAATCTACTCTGACAAACTTTTGACACATTTTGGTTAGGTCCCGGTGAGGGCATTTCGACTGGTTTAAAATATATACGCACCTAAACTCGGGAAGTGGGGAAAACAGTTAGCCGAGTCTCCGAAGCGCTCAGAAAGATAGCCGAGTGTCTGGACGCTATTGAAAGATAGCCGAGTGTCTGGAAGCTACTGAGAGATAGCCGAGTGTCTGGAAGCTCCTGGAAGATAGCTGCCTGTTCCTAGGAGGTGTCGCATTGGATTCCTCGTTCGAAGAGCAATCCATGGGTGGGGTCACACGTTCGGTTCGAGTCCCATTAAGCAACTCTAGAGCTCAAAGCCCGTCCGGTATTTCGACCGCCTCCACCGGTCTTCTGGCCCACTGTGAGTCGAGTCCAGAGAGTGTCCGCCGAACTGATCCTCTCCCCCACTGCGAGCCCCACGCGGTCGGTATGCCGCGCAGGTGCGGGGGCTCTGGCGGCTCTGCCGCTCCATTTAAACGGTCCGTCCCCGCCGCGAGCACCATCGCTCACTTTGGCCGGGAGGCGATGGCTCTCCCGGATCCTCGCCTGCCTGTTCCCGATCGGCCGCTTCCTGACTTGCGACCC
This sequence comes from Thrips palmi, assembly GCF_012932325.1. Taxonomy (NCBI): domain Eukaryota; kingdom Metazoa; phylum Arthropoda; class Insecta; order Thysanoptera; family Thripidae; genus Thrips; species Thrips palmi. The sequence goes on along the minus strand of NW_023144620.1, from coordinate 11,050,881 downwards.
GGGCGCGCCTTGGCGTCCAAGCCGCGGCCCCGCGTCCCCCCGCTGCTCCATCTCTGTCGCGTGGTCCGAGCTGGCCAGCAGGCTCTCAGACGGCCGGACGCTGGCCGAGCTCATGAATCATGCGGACATATCCGCACCCTTGTTCGGCCAACAGTAATGCATGGCCGGGGCCGACTGGCCGGCCGGCCGACTGCCCGGCCGAGCCCCGCTGGCTGCTGGGTGGAACTGATGGGCACCCCGGATGAGGACGCCGCCGGCCGAGCCAAAGCTAACAACGCCCGAAGGCGCAGACGGACCAACTTAGAACAAACATCGCGTTCAACGTCACTGTCAAAAAGTCCCAACTTCGGCTTGGAAGCGGCCAAAATTCTAGACGCCTCTTCGCAGGAAAGAGACGGAGAGTTCCTGCATAATAGTACCTTCAGAGCGTTCGGAACAAGGAAGTTTGATTACATGTTTTCCGAAGCACACCCAGAAAATATGGTTTCTTAATTTTTTTTTATATTTTTTTTTTGATTTTGTAAGAAAATTGATCTTGACACAAGACAAAGTTTCTTCATTCAAGAATAAAAAATTGGCTTAAGAAAAATTTTCTTGGAAAAGCCAAGAAAAGTTAAATTTTTCTTGATCCAAGAAGTCATTTTTTTTTTGTGTAACTCTGAATCTCAAAATGTGTCCAGAATTCAGCCGCCATTTTTTTCCTTCATCGGTGAGCGCGTGACTCCGCGACACTATCGTCAAGGCGCACGCCGCGCTTGCCCGACACTCGGAGCGCCACGGCATGGCGGCGCGGAGGCCGACATCGACGTCGTGCTCGGCCAAGTAATCAGCAAGTGCAATTACTGACATCGGTTCGAAACTTGGCGCGCTCGGGCCGCTTCTCCGCCTGCTTCGCGCGCCGCCGGCAACATCGTGTCTCATGTGGGCCGTCTCGAAGGATTGCCGGCAGGGGCGGCATCCCACAGTGGGCCAGAAGACCGGTGGAGGCGGCCAAAACTCGAGACGCGATTTGAGCTCCAGAGTCGCTAAATGGGACTCGAACCGAACGTGTGACCCCACCAATGGATTGCTCTTCGAACAAGGAATCCATTGATGGGGTCAAACGCTCGGTTTGAGCCCTGTTTAGCTGCTCTGGAGCTTGAAACGCGTCTAGAGTTTTGGCCGCCTCCACCGTTCTTCTGGCCCACTGTGCATCCCCCCTCACGGCGTGGCGGTGCGCGGGACTCGGTGTGGGCCATAACAGCGCAGGGAGAGAGATAGGGTTGCACGCGTGAGAATGAAACTTGTGGTTAGTTCAAAGTTATCTTGGAGGGCACTTTAGGAAAGGAGCCGTATCACCTGCTTTTATGTCCTGGTCTCCGCTGACCGTTTTTCAGTGTTAGAGAAACGCAAGAGTGTTTCGCCAAGTCCGCAATTTTGAAACGAATTGGCGGAGCGGTTTCTCGCTCATGGATTTCTACCCTGCTGAAGCTAGAGGGGCAGTAAGCTATCTGTTAGGTCTCTAGTTAACACGGTTTTTCATGGTAAAGACATAGGCGATTTACAGGGGGTTCCTGGGAAAACCAGGAACTGTTTTTACCGTAAAAGTACAAAGGGCTCGCTAACAATACCACTCTAGCTTCAGCGGGCTAGAAGCCACGAGCGAAAAACCACCCCACCAACCCGTTTCAAAATGGCGGGCTGCGCTTCTCCAACACGTCAAGGACTCTACGCGGCGGTAGGATTATTCGTCGGGGCACCGTGTTGCATCGAAACAAGCGGAAAGAAAACAAAGCACTCTGCTTGCTGCAGCGCACATTAACAGATTCGCGCCGCGGCCGTGCCCGGGCACAAGCTGCCGCCACACTCCACAAAAGAAAAAGTTTCCGCGGGGGCGGGCGGCGAACCGCGGTCCTTGGCCGTGTGCACTGGATAAGCAACGCACGGCATTGAGGCAGGACTTGAAAAGCGAACGGGCCGCGGGACGTCGCCTCGGCTGCTTCAATATTAATCCGGCGGTGTGGCGCCGCGCTGCTGCAAAGACTTTGTCTCAGCCGCCGTGCCGCCGCCGTGCCACCGAGTCCTGGCCGCCTCCATGAACGCCGCCTTTCTCCTCGTCTTCGGTTTCCCCCGCGCTGCTCGTCGCGGTGCTCGTCGTCCCGGTGACGGACCTGCCGGCGGAAGATTGCCCCGCCCCGCCACGGACCCACCATTGAACAGCACGACCGCCGAGACAAAACAGCAGCGCTGCTGTAAACCAAAACAGCAACAAAAGAAAGCCGCAGAAAGAAGCACATTTTTTCGTGGTCGCTCCTTTCTTGCCCGCGTTTTCTAATCTATTCTCCGGGGCGGTCGGGGGAAAAATTGTCCCGCGCTCGGAATGAGACTGGCGGAGGGACCCGGCTGGCAGAGGCTAGACCGGAAAAGCGCCGCGGGGTCGGAAAAGTGTTAAGGCCGGAAAAGTGGCGTGGCCCGGCGCCGCGTTCGACTTTCATTCTGCCTGCGAGCGGCTTAGGCCCGCCCCCGCCTCATCCTCCTTCCCAATGCGAGGCTCACGCCTGTCTGTGCTTTTCGATAAACACATGTCCAAACTAAATGACTTTTTGGACAAAGAAATCTTTTCTTGATGTTTTAAAAAGAAACACGTGCCTAATCGAAAGTTGCTTGTACACAGAAACGTTTTCTTAAATCATTATTCTTATCCCGAGAAAAAAGATATCAAGGAAGCATTTTTCAGGGTGCGCCGAAGCCAAAGTGGATTCGCTGAAACAAAACCAAGCGGCCGTTGCCTCGGTCACCACTGCTGCTGTTATGGGCTGTCTTATAAAAGGAGAAAGGGGTGGAGAAAAAGTAAGCGGGCCGTTACTTTTAAACGCGATCGTCTCAAAACTGAGCCATAACCTTGACGTATGAAATGGTTTCCTCTACTCTCCGCTGTCTTCAACGGCCTCCTCGCCGTGCAACTCTCCTCCTTCCTTTTTTTACGAAGCTAAAAATGCTCGTAAACAATCCGTAGGTAAAAGCGCACCTTAAAGCGTATCGCTCACCCCCCCCCCCCTCTCCCGCCGAAGGTGCCCCCCGCCCCCCACCCTTCTGCTCTTCGGTCCCGTCCCGCGCCGCCCGTCCGTAAAAGCTTTCAAACTAGGGCGGGGGCCGGCAAACTCTCATCCCGGACCGCCCCCCTTTGCCCCTCTCCGACAAGGCCCCCCGCGCCATGCCCGCCCCGCGCTGTCCTAATTTTTATTGAGTGCCAAAATCAGATTTTTCTTGGGGGGCGTGCGGAGCCGTGCCGAACCGTGCCGGGCCGTGCCGAGCCGAGCCGAGCCGTGCCGAGCCGTGCCGAGCCGTGCCGAGCCGTGCCGAGCCGAGCCGAGCCGTGCCGCGTCCGGCAGCGCGCTTCCTTTGAAGTCGAAGCGCGCCGTCGACCCGTGCAACCCCAGCCCCGCGCCATCCCCTGACCGGGCCCCTTTTTACCTACCGCTCCCCTTCCCCACCCCCATGCACCCCTCCCCCTTGCTCGTTTTTACCCGCGCGTTGTCAACGCCTCGCCAATATCGCCGCGCCATCCCGCTGACCCGCCGGATGTATACAGTATACTCCACACCGCACCCCGCCCCGCCCAGCCCCGCCCCGCACGGGCACCATTACTTAACCATGGCGTGTGCACTGAGCGCTTGGCGTGAATAAAGGATCAGGATGGCCTCGCGGTCCGCACGAGGACGCGGCCCGCGCGGCAGGCAGCAGGCAGGCAGCAGGCAGGCAGGCATCAATAATTTCCGAGTGTCTTGACACCACGCGGCGAGGCGCGGCGCCGCGCGTGTGACGGGCCATTTGCGGCGACACACTGCCAGCACGAGGCTTGTTATCGGACTTTGCGAGTGTTCCGGCCCGGGGCTCCGTGCGCGGTACCGCGCCTGCTACATACCACCCCGCAGCGGGCACGCCGCACAGTGGGCCAGAAGACCGGTGGAGGCGGTCAAAATCCCGGACGCGCTTTGAGCTCCAGAGTCGCTGAACGGGACCCGAACCGATCGTGTGACCCCACCAATGGACTGCTCTCCGAACGAGGAATCCATTGGTGGGGTCACACGTCCGGTTCGAGTCCTGTTTAGCGACTCTCGAGCTCAAACGCGTCTAGAGTATTGGCCGGCTCTACCGGTCTTCTGGCCCACTGTGCGGCGGAGGCTGGGGGCCCTCGCACAAGAAGCAATGAAGGGCATCCCTGGACCGCTCCGCCGGCTGCGACCAACCTGCGGCACTGCATGCCTCCGAGCCCCAGTGCGGCCCGCACCGCATGACGCCCTGGGTCGGGCCGGGCCAGGCCGGGCACGGCCAGATATGCGGCCCCGATCGGCTGGGGGGCGCGGCGCGGCGCGGCACGGCACGGCCGATACGGGGACGGGGCGGATGCATAGGACCGCGATGAGGAATGGCTCGCCCGGCGACACGACGGGGCGCGGGGGGGGGGGGGGGGGAAGGGGCAGAGAAAAAGTGGATGACACAATGTGGGAGTGCGAAGGGATGTAAGGGGGTGGGGGCGGAAATGCGGCGAGCAACGAGATGGCGGCGATATGTTTAAAAGCCGCTCATCTGCGTGCGGCGCGGACCGGGCTTACGCCGCTTTCAGATTCCAGACTCCAGTCGGCGGTGGTGTGGGGGTGGGGGGGAGGGGGGCGTTTGATTGCGGGAGGCGCTGCTTGCGAAAAGGGATCGAAAATTGCCGCAGCAAAGGGCTAAGGGCTGGCGAGGCGGCAAGGGAGAGGCCCAGCGCCGCGAAGTGGGTCGACCGATGACAGGGGAGGGTACCTTGCAGCCCTGGCAGCCCTGGCAGCCTTTGCAGTGCGTCGGCTGGAGGCTGGAGGCGCCTGAGCTGCCGGCGGTGGGTGCGTAGCTGCGTAGCGGAGACAGACTTGAGCGCGTTTTGAATATAGGAGGCCCCCCCGGGAGTCATAAGCTGGCCTTGACGAGTCCCTCGGGGCGCCCTCGCGGCAATGAGGGGGCGCTGCGTAGCGCTGCGTAGCGCTGCGAGGGGCACGCCGGCTGGCCACCCCCGCCCGACCCAGTCCGACCCCCCAGCAGCAGCAGCAGCGCGAGCTCGACGCCGTTTGGCTAAATCCTCTTTATTTGGAATCTCTTCACGGTTCGGCCCGCCTTGCCCCGCCTGCTGTGTTGCGAGAATGAGAATCCCATCATCGCCGGGCCGCTTGTTCCGCTGTTTTCAATGGCAGAGAGCGTCGCCATGCCGACAAAGTAAGTCACTTTTCCTTTTCGCGCCAAAATGAAGACGCTCTGTCCACTCGCGACGCCGCTGCCGCTGCTTCACAAGCAACAACAATTAGGGCGAAGTGAGTGTGCCGCGATAAATCCCTCCGGCATTACGGCGGCGTGGGTGGGAGGGGGAAGAGGCGGGGCACAAAAAAAAAGGCGCGCCAAGTTCGAGTTCGGGGAGCAATTTATTTCGGTAATATTGGGTGGTGGCTGACGCGGTGTGGCGCGGCCCCGGCACACAGTGGGCCAGAAGGCCGGTGGAGGCGGTCGAAATCCCGGACGCGTTTTGATCTTTAGCAGAGACGCTAAGTGGGACTCGAACCGAACGTGTGACCCCACCAATGGATTCCTCGTTCGGAGAGCAATCCATTGGTGGGGTCACACGCTCCGTTCGAGTCCTTTTAAGCGACTGCTCCAAACGCGAGGGGGTATGCACTCGCGTAATAGTCGGTTCACTCTATCTGTAATAGCACGCGTAATAATACGCGTAATAGTCGCGTAATAGTCGCGTAATAGCCGAAATTGTCAAAATTTTATCAATTTTGGTGTGTTTTAGGCCGTTTTCAGCTAAATTTCGATTAATTTGTGGCGTAATAGAGCGTAATAGCGTAATAGTCGGTACACAGGTTCAGAGAGCGCATACCCCCTCGTCCAAACGCGTCTGGAGTTTTTGCCGCCTCCGCCGATCTTCTGGCCCAGTGTGCGGCCCTGCCCCGCCCTGCCCCACGCGCGTGGACCACCCCTACCTCAACTTGCAGCCTTTCGGCCTGCCAGCCCGAACGCAGCACCCTCCCCCTTGCCAGGCTTTGCTAGGCTTGCCAGGCCGCCCCTGGATGAGTGCCAAGCCGGCTGTGAGGGTGCGGCGGCCAAGCCCGGCCTGGCGGCGCGGAGCTGGGGCAGGGCAGGGCAGGGCGGAGGCGCCCCGCTCGCGATGGCCACCTGGACCTTCTCGTCGACGTCCAGCAAGTGGCAGCGTCCCTCCACTGGGCCGCCCCTATGGCTCGGCGTGGACGGCGCGAAAGACTCGCTGTGTGCCGCACTGTATGCGCGCCCGCAGGCAGAGCATATCGCATGTTTGACTTGGTCCTTCGCCTAGAAAGCGATCCGCACGCGTTTCTCTCTGTGTGTGTGTGTGTGTGTGTGTGTGTGTGTGTGTGTGTGTGTGTGGTTTGTTTGTGTAGCTTGTTTGTAGCTGTGGAGGAGGGAGAGGAGTCAAAGAGAAATGCGGATGGCGCACAAAACACGGCGCGGGTGAACGAGGTGGTTGGGTGGGGGGGGGGGGCTTCTCGTTTTGCAGGCCTGGCTGGAGAGAGGTTTCCCTCGCTCGACTGGGCGGCGTGCAGCATTCTAGCTAGGCCTAGTGCACGGCGACGGCAGTGACACTGCAACGCACTGGTCGTTGTTGGGGGGCGGGGCTTCTCTGCTTAGCTAAACCCGGCCAAACCTGGCTGACATTCGCTCGTTCGGCTCCAGGCCAAATTATACACTCCCGCGCGGATTCGGGCTTCCACTGTTAATCGCCGGCTTTTCGTTGTGATTGAGATAGTCCGAACTCGGTTTCGCCAAAGTCGTGCGTATTGCGCTGTCGGTTGTTTTAATCGCGCCGAAAAGTTTCAAGTCCGATTATAGAAAGAACCGCTTAACAGCAATCAACTTTAGCAGCAAACAACTTTTGGAAATCGACCGCTCAGGAAGCGCACCACAGCTGATTTATCCGGTTCTCGAAAGTTCGGCTTGTTTCGCAGCGCAATACGTTTCCGCGGACGCGGCACATCAGGCTGCAGCGTTTGGAACGTACCCAGCCGTGCACACTAATCGGGGCAAATCTAATCCTCCGCCAGCGGAACTCTGCGCGGCGCTGCAGCACCACGATCGACCACATAGACAAGTACAGTCACGAAAAACAAAAACAAAAAAAAAATCTTTTCGAAATAATTATTGCGGCTCAAATTGTTTTCAGAAAGAGTTGGCCGGCGTTGGGTCATGTCAGTATGAAAAGTGCCACACAGAAAGCAAAGAGAAAATAAAAGAGGCAAAAATAAATGAAAGAGAGGGGGCGAAAAAACTTTGCATAGCAAGGGACCTTGGGAAAGGAACAAAAGGAAGATTAAGAATGGAAATAATCGTAACAGCGTTTGCTGTTTTGCCTGGCAAGGGCAGTGGCAGTACCGAGCCCGTTAGGAGTAAAGGGTTTACGGAGCTTGGCGGCGCACAGTGGGCCAGAAGACCGGCGCAGGCGGCCAAAACTCTAGACGCGTTTTGAGCTCCAGAGTCGTTAAACAGGACTCGAACCGAACGTGTGACCCCACCAATGGATTCGTTGTTCGGAGAGCAATCCATTGGTGCGGTCACACGTTCGGTTCAAGCCCCATTAAGCGACTCAGGAGCTCAAAACGCGTCTAGAGTTTTGGACGCCTGTGCCGGTCTTCTGGCCCACTGTGCAGCGCCCCGCGGCTCGTGAGGGAGCCGGTTCAATTCCATTTCTTGAAACCCAGACGGCTCGCGGGGCCGGGGGCGGCGGCTTACAACGCGTGTCTCCGTCCGACTCAGTCTCGTCGTGGCAAGCCGCTTTTTCGTCAAATATAAAGAAAAGTGTTTTGATAAGGATCTCCTCGCGGGGCGACGCGCGCGCGGCTTGAACGGCCGAGGCCAGATTTATTTGAGTAGACATGCGGGGCTGGCCGCGGCCGGGGGCGACAGATATAAATGGTTATGAGCGCAAAAGCGGAGGAATCGCAGCGGCATTTATATCAAGTTTAACGGACTTTCCGAGTTCAACCACAAATAATAGCCAGCGCGCGCGGCCTCGCTGAAATAAATAAAAAAAACATAACGGAATAAAAACAAGAAAAAGAAAAAAAAAACATCGACGCAATGTTGCGGTTTCGAACCCGGGCCGTTTCGCCGCGTGCTGCGTGCGTGGCTCGGTTTAATAATCGGTCTCTGGCATAAATTAGATAATTAGACGGTCAACCCGGTGCGACCCTCCCTCCACCCTGATTGGCCGACCCTAACCTAACCTTGTTTACGTTTCGGGGATCTGACTTCACCCCGGCACGTGTGTGTGTGTGTGTGTGTGTAGGGCTTGCGGCGCGGACCCTTCCTCGGGACGTGTACTCCGTACTCGGTGACCACCAGCAGAACTGACCGCAGCAGCCCGTCCGCCGCGCGTTACACTCTAAAATCACTGTGTGTGCTTCTGTACGTGTGATTGTGATAGAATCTCTCTCTCTCTCTCTCTCTCTCTCTCTCTCTCTCTCTCTCTCTCTCTCTCTCTCTCTCTCTCTCTCTCTCTCTCTCTCTCTCTCTCTCTCTCTCTCTCTCTCTCTGTGTTTTGTGGCGGTGGGATGCGCGTTGTAATGCCCGGCTGCTGCCCGAGGGATGGCGAATCGTGTGCTGTGCTGTGGCTTTTTGTTTTATATGAATCGTTTCCCTACTAACCTTTGCTATTTCTCCTGTTCCAGGTGAGTGCTTTGTGTCCTCTGCACCGGCATCATCGTGGCTGCGCGTGCGGTGAGTGAGTGGCTTTGAATGCGTGCCGCAGACTATCCATCGCTCTGTCTCTCTCGCACTCATAGTGCGTCCCGTGTAGGTGCGAGAGAGACGAAGCGATGACGTCGTGGCGAGGATGGGATGCTGACGGCGGTGCCCGTGCCTACCGCGGCCTCCAGGCTGTACACACGCCTCGCTTCGAGACCCCTCTCCGTCGTGGCGTATCGCCGCTGCCGAGACCCCGCGCGCGTGGCTTGGGTGGCGGGGCGTGGCGTGGCGCGTGGAGTTTAGGGTGGCGGTGCGAATGGCCCGCCGTCTGCCCGTGCGTCTGTCCGTCTAGACGGGGCTGCCCGAGGGCGCACAGTGTGCCAGAAGACCGGCGCCGGCGGCCGATACTCCAGACGTGTTTCGAGCTCCAAAGTCGCTAAACCGGACTCGAACCGAGCTTGTGACCCTACCAATGGATCCCTTGTTCTGAGAGCAATCCATTGGTGGAGTCACACGTTCGGTTCGAGTCCTGTTTAGCAAATCTGGAGCTCAAAACGCGTCTGGGATTTCGACCGCCTCTACCGGTCTTCTGGCCCACCGTTGGGCGGCTGGCCGCCTGTCCCAGCCTGCTCCTCGTCTCGACGGATGCTGTGGCGTTGGGGCGCACGCACTGGACACCTGCGAGGTCCCGGCGCCTGCTGCAGCTCGCGGGGCGGCACGGACGCGCAGCCTGGCTGGTTTTCAATTTGGCGCGCACGCTGCTATCTCTATCCTCCCTCGGCCCGGCGACGCCCGACCCCGACGCGGTGTGGCTCGGCCCGTGGCTCGGCCCGTGGAGGCGAGGCGAGGAAAGGCCCGCTCGTAACGTACGTGACACCCATTGTGCTGCCGCCCCGCCCCGAGACCGGCCTCCGCGCCGCTCGGCGCCCAAGGCGGCCCAGCGCCCCCACGGGACGGTACACATGGCCTGCGTGCTGCGGGGCCCCGGTGCGCCCACACTGGGATGCGGCGACGCGGCGGGACGTCTCATCGATAGTCGCCTCAATTTGGTTTCGCTTTCGCCGGCGCTTACTGCCTGCGACGTGGAAATAAATTCGAACCCCGCCGCACCCCGCCGCACCCCGCCGCACCACGCCGCACCCCGCCGCACCCCACCCCGCCACACCCCGCCGCACCCCGCCGCACCCCGCCGCACCCCTCCGCACCCCGCCGCACCCCACCCCGCCACACCCCGCCGCACCCCGCCCCGCGCCCCACGCCGTCCCGATCCCGGGCGAGCGGGACGTGGCCGTCGTACGGGCAGGGCCAGGCGGGGCCAGGCGGGGCCAGGCCTCGATAGGCAGGGCCCGTCCTGATAAGATTGTTATAGCGCGATAAAGTAGCTGTACTCTGCAGCGGGTAAGCCCCGGCGGGCTTATTCGGCCAGCTTGCCGAGGCCGGCGGGGCCGACGCCGGGGCTGGCGAGGCTGGCGAAGCTCATGAGCCCCGAGACGCCGCCGAGCGGCCCGTATCGCTCCCTATCACTGCAGCACCGCCCGCGCGGCCCGGGATCGAATCCCGCTCGCAGAGAGGGTTTTCCGCAAGGAACGCGTTCAGAGACTGGGCCATGTCGTTGGCTTCGCCCCAAGAAAGGTCGTTGTCTTGGACCAAGATGGTGGAGCTCGTTGGAACAAGTGAGTTTACTTGAATGTTAAAAGTGGGTTCACTTATATTGCAAGTGAATTTTCTTGCTTAGGGAAACGACACTCTTGGGTGCTGTTACAGAGTCCCTGCATTTAATTTGTACAGGATGGTTTGGTCCAAGCGTTAGGGGGTCATCCACATATCAAGTAACGCCTTCTGTCTCTCTCGCACTTAAGGGCTGCCCATAAGGCGCGGCAAGGACAGAGCGGTGCAGGATCCCTAGCCTCTGGCTACATTCTCGAGTTGCAGTGTCTGTGCAGTCTGCGCAAACCAACCCCGCCGTCTTATCTTGAGTAAGGCAGTCACTTTGTTCTCCAGGGGAGTCCCCCGTCCCTTCTTGAGCAGTGTCCACAATGTTTTCCCCCGCAGCGGTGGCCGGCCGCGCAGACCGATTCCGAGAGTCTGTCTGTCTCTCTCGCACTCATGGGGCGTTCCTTTCGGGTGCGAGAGAGACAGAGCGACGAAAACGGCTCTCGGAATCGGTCTGCAGCGAGGGCGGTCAGGCGGCGAGGAGCGAGCAGGGCGTCCCACAGTGCCGCGGCACGGCCCCGCCGCAGACATGCAGAACAGAACCCAACGCGCCCTGCCCTCACACGCCCCTCCCATGTCCTCCAGTCCTCCAGCCGTTCTCCCCAGACGGCCTCCTTTCCCCACCCTCTCCATATATATAACGGATTTTACGACCTTGTGTGCAGTTTGGGAACTGGGACGTGGCGCCTGGCCAGCATAGGCCGGCAAGGCCGGCAAGGGCAGCCAGCAGGCTGATTCCGAGAGTCGTTTTCGTCGCTCTGTCTCTCTCGCACTCATGGGGCGTCCCGTAAAGGTGCGAGAGGAGCAGAGCGACGATAACGACTCTCGGAATCAGCCGGCAGCGGAGTCGTCGTGTGCTCGGCGTGGGGCTCGGCCGACTCCGCCGTCTGACTCATTCGAATGAAATTAGGCGCGTCGTCTGCTTCATAAATGGCGGGAAAATGGGGGCAAAATGGCAGGAAAATGGCGGGAAATCGGAGAAACTCAATTACCGCCAGACGAGCTCGACCCGACGATGACGATCGACGGGAATAGAGAGAAAAAGGAAAAGCGGTGTGTGTGTGCTTTTGATGGACTCGGGAAGCGCTGCCCGCTCCACGAAGTGTCCACTTTCGGCTCTCCCCGCCCCGCTGCTGGTGGTTTGCTGCACAGCAAACTGCAATCGAACGACGCGAATGGGACGTCGTGCACTCGCCTCGACCTCATCAGTGCACAGTGGGCCGCACCGCGCCGCGCGCCCTCCTGCAACAAGCGTGGCGCAAACAACGGCACTTCCGCGTTAGTTGAGGAGCAGGGCACACACACAGACACCCCAAAAAAAAAAAAAAGAGAGAGAGAGAGAAGAAAAACATACACAACACGGACACGTAAACACAGTTTTCTCTCTCTCCCCTCTCTCTCTCTCCTCTCTCTCTCTCTCTCTCTCTCTCTCTCTCTCTCTCTCTCTCTCTCTCTCTCTCTCTCTCACACACACACACACACACACACAGACCCGCAACACACTCGGACACACTCACACACGTTTACACGCACACACGCACGGACTGGGGCTCACACACTGGCTCGCACAGAGCGGAGCAAATACGAACGGCGCTCCGTGTGCTCACGTCCGGATGTTGTTTTGCAGAGTGTGTCCGTACGTGTGTTTGTCTGTTTGTGTGTGTGTGTGACGGAGAAGTGCGGTTCAAATCCTCTTCCTCCTAACTTCCTTTTGCGGCATTCGCGCTCTCTTTGCTTTAGGCGCATCGGAAAGCGCCCTGCAAAAAAAACAAAAAAACAACATATCACGCTGGAATTGCAGCGGGCGTAACTGTATTTTACACGTTTTATCTTTTGCTGTTATGTTTCCATTTGCAAAATAGCAGAGAGACGAGGGTGGGGCGGCATCGACGGGCAAGCCGACTGGAAGGGGTGCTGATGGTGTTGTTTACAGCCCCCACGTCAAATAGATATCGCCCCCCGGCAGGCTCGGGCAGAGGCTCAGAGAGAGAGAGAGAGAGAGAGAGGGGGGGGGGGCGGCAGCGCGGCGGGGCGACTGACAGCAGGCAGACCAGAGGGCGGCCGGCCCCGGCGGCCCCGCTGAGGTCCGGGTGACACTGCGGGGCCGAGCCCCAAAATGAGGGGCGGGGATGAACGCCCGGTGGACGCGGGGGAAGAGGGAAAGGGGGAGGGGAGGGGGCAGCTGCTCGCCGTTTCACCCCTGCTGTATGTGTGTGTAATGCCCTGCGCCTCTGTGTGTGTGTGTGTGTGTGTGTGTGTGTTTCGTGTGTGTGTGTGTGTGTGTTCGTGTGTGTGCGTGTGTGGCCGGGTGGGTGTGACAGTATTGCGGGACGATTTGAGGAAGGTTAAGAGGAGGTCGCGACCAATGGCGTTCCTATGGGGTCACTGACGAAAAACGGCCGCGCACACACACACACACGCGCGCGTATTTTACCACACACGCCCGATGCTTAGGCGCACTCAAGGGCATTCCCCAGTCCATGTCCGATTTTTGTTCGGTTTCGCCGCGCTGCAGCAAAGGCGCCTGTACTTGAGTGGGGACACTGTTATTCGCCGTCATAAAAGGCGCACGGGCCAAGGAGGGGGGCTTTGCTGCTGCTGCTGCTGAGTCAGGAGGAGAGGATCTGGGTCGCCCGGCTAAACACCGACGTGTCATTAGCCGACGCTAGTTAATGTAGCCAAACTGGCTAATGTAGCCCAACTGGCTACGGCCGACACGGCAGCCAGAAGTTGCGCGATAAGCCACGCCGGTTACACTGTACTCGACGAGCACTCGAGGACGACTCGGCGGCGTAATGCTTCCGCGGCTTCCTCCGCCACGACCTTGGAAAAATTAGGCGTGACGGGGGGGCTTGGGGGGCAGGGGGTCGGGGTTATGAATCACTTTGCAGTGTCGCTGCGTCGCTCTGTCTCTCTCGCGCTCCTACGGCACGCCGCGCGTGAGTGCGAGATCGAGAGAGAGAGGGGAGAGAGAGAGAGAGAGAGGGGGAGAGAGAGAGAGAGAGAGAGAGAGAGAGAGAGAGAGAGAGAGAGAGAGAGAGAGAGAGAGAGAGAGAGCGACGTCCACGGCCGGTACTCGGGTCGCGTCTTCTTCGCGGGTGAGTTTGCGCCCTCTTTCTCCGTGCCATAAATCCGGGCTGGTGAAGTGAACGCGTGTTTTGAGGTGAGGGCGGCGGAGTCGCGTCGCCGTCGTCGCGATAGCGTGGCTGGCGCGGCTGGCGGGGCTGGCGGGGCTGGCGGGGCTGGCGGGGCTGGCGGTCCCCAGCGCAGCGAGCACCAAACTTTGAGTGGAAACTGGCGTGGAGTTTGGTGAGCTAGTACGCCAAGTAAGGGATGGCGGCCGCCGAAAGTGCGCCTTGCCGTGCCGCGCCGAGCGCCGAAGGACTCTGTGACACTGTGTGCTCACTGTGGTCAGATCACAGGACTGCCGTAAGCCCGTAAGCATAGAAGCCCGAGAGCCCCATTGAAACTGTGCCAGCAGAGCGGGCCTGGGACTCTGGGCCGGGAGAACTCCTTCCGCCCGCTCCACAGTGGGCCAGAAGACTGGTAGAGGCGGCCAAAACTCGAGAGGCGTTTTGAGCTCCGGAGTCGCAAACAGGACTCGAATCGAACGCGTGACCCCACCATTGGATTCCTCGTTCGGAGAGCAATCCATTGGTGGGGTCAAACGTTCGGTTCGAGTCCCATTTAGCGACTCTGGAGCTCAAAACGCGTCTGGGATTTTGGCCGCCTCCACCGGTCTTCTGGCCCACTGTGCGCTCCGATCGGCTGAGGTGGAAAGCCTGCGAGGTAGGCCGCGCGCTCGCTGGCGTGCGCGGCGTGCGGCCTACCCCGGAGTTCGCGGGCGCCGAGCCGCCGAGCCTACCGCGCCTTACTCCACGCAGTCACGCCACGCCCCCCCCCCCCAATTCGTTTTCTTTTTCAATTTTTCGTCTCGCCGTGGTTTGCCGGATTACCCACTCGATTCGATGATGATTGTCGCTGAAACGTTTATGAAGGCTCATTGTGTTTTCACGGCGAGGCACCCCGCCGCCCGGCCGCGACGTGTTTCCATCCAGTGTGTTGTTGTTTAATGAATGTGTTGTTGTTTTTTTCGTTTTTAATTTTTTCGCGCGGCGCTGCTGGCAGCTCATTGGTGTGGATAGAGGCCTTGGAAACAAAGGGTCGTCACATTCCCCCCCCCCCCCCCTCCGCGCTGTGGCGTGCAATGGAAGACGAGGCTGTGCCGACTGGACCACCACCACCAACTGGACGAAAGGAAAATAAAACACAGGAATAACGGCCCGACAAACACGCAGCCTGCCCAGCGAAGCAAAGCGAAGCTCACCTCTGCTGTCATTTATATATATATAAATTCCCGCAAGCAAAATTGTCCCGCTGCCAGCTTTTCTCTTAAATATGCCATTTTATTCGCGTTGTCTTTCTTTTTGGTCGTTCCGGGGCGTGGGGAGTGCTCGGGTTGGGGTACGCCAGCCCGGCGCTACTTTTTTCCCCGCGCACGGTGGTAGTGGCCGCGGCGGCTTGGTGGGGCCGCCCCGGGGCCGCCCAGAGCCGCCCAGCTGTGGCCTTGACCTCCTGGGGCGCCGAGGTGGCCGAGGCACCGCGGCAGCGGGGCAGCACTTGCGGGTCGAGAGGGTGAAGACCGCGCGGACGGTCCGGCCGCGTTAAAAATGGAGGCACGCGTGTTCCGCGTCGACGCCGCGCTGCCGTGCCGCCCCGGAGCGCACAGTGGGCCAGAAGACCGGCGCCGGCGGCCAAAACTCAAGACGCGTTTTGAGCTCCAGAGAGGCTAAACAGGACGCGAACCGAACGTGTGACCCCACCAATGGATTGCTCTCCGAACGAGGAATCCATTGGTGGGGTCACATGCTGAGTTCGAGTCCAATTTAGCGACTCTGGAGTTCAAAACGCATCCAGGATTCTGACCACCTCCACCGGTCCTCTGGCACACTGCTGTGGGAGCGCAGAGCCCTGCCTGCAGAGCCTCCGCGTGGCTCTCGCTCCCAGCGGTAACTCAGAGATGGCATTATTGTTAGACAAGGGGGGGCTGCAAGTGCGCGCGTGGGCGTCGACTAAGTGGGTGTGGACTGTGGCGGGGCTGGCGGGGCGGCGGGGCCCCATGCCCCATTCACGCCACTGCCATTGTGCGGCCTCACATGAGGTTGTCAGCGCGCTGTCCTTCCGCGCCTGTGCTCTGCCTCCGCTTTGGGCTTCCCTTCGCCTTGCACCTCCACTGCACCCCTTCCCCCTCCCCCTCCTGCTCTGCATTGTGTCCCCATTTCGTTTCCTCCCTTTTGGCGGCCGACTTTGGGTCGCCCTTCAGCCTGCAGTACAGACAGCGCCGCCGCCGAGCGTTGTGGTCCGAAACTTACTTCCAAATTGGTAACACTCTGTAGAAGCTCGTTCCTGCCGCGGTCCCCGCCCCGCCTCGCCCCGCCCCGCCCCGCCCACCCCGCCCCGCCCCGCATCTCGGTCGCTGGTCGCGCCTCGCCCTTTGCCCGTCGACCCGGCAGGACGGCACACAGTGGGCCAGACGACCGGTGGAGGCGGTCGAAATCCCGGACGCATTTTGAGCTCCAGAGTGTCGACAAACAGGACTCGAACTGAGCGTGTGACCCCACCAATGGACTCCTCTTTCGGAGAGCAATCCATTGGTGGGGTCACACGTTCGGTGGGTACCATTCAGCGACTCCACAGCTCAAAACGCGTCCGGGATTTTGACCTTGACCGCCTCCACCGGACTTCCGACCCACTGCGCGACAGCGAGGTGACGGAAGGTGGCGAACCGCGTCGTGAAAAATAACACCCTTGTACGACTTTGCGTACTGTACGTGACGCCGCGTGCGAGCAGAATTGAAAATCATTCATTTCTGTTTGTTTCTCTTGGTTTCTTTTCGGGGTAGGGTTTGTGGCACGGGGTGCGTGTTCAGGACACGAGGCGAAACACAAACGTACCTCAAAACGGTGACGTGACCCGGGAACATTCCCTGCAAGACTTGCAACCGCCGCCACGAGCGTCCCTCGTCCTTCGCCAGGACGGCGTCACGCCGATCAGCACTGCCGGCGCAGCCCTCAGGCTGATTCCGAGAGTCATTTGCGTCGCTCTGTCTCCCTCGCACCTCGACCGGGACGCACCATGAGTGCGAGAGAGGCAGTAAGCGACTCTCGGAATCAGCCTGCTGCAGTCTCATGCGGTTCATCACGTCGAGCGACGCTCCGGCTCATTAGCGGCGCCACGGCCTTGGGGGACGTGGGCAAGACGCGGAACGGACGCACGGCGGGATGCCTGCACTCGCAAAAAAGGGGTTTCTGGAATCAAGATGATTTACTAAGAACGAGACTTTTATGTTTCAAGTTAATTCGGTTCTCGGTAAATTTTCTTCATTTACTAAAACTTTTCTTTTTTCTGTTGCTGCGAGGTGGATTTCTAGTCGCTGGAATGCATTAATTTGCTTTTGCTGCGAATATATTACTCTATAGAATATAACAAAATATTAATTTTCTCTCTTTCTGTCTCTCTGTCTCTCTCTCTCTCTCTCTCTCTCTCTCTCTCTCTCTCTCTCTCTCTCTCTCTCTCTCTCTCTCTCTCTCTCTCTCTCTCTCTCTCTCTCTCTCTCTCACTCTCTCTCTCTGTCGGGGGGTTCGCGTCGCGTGCCGCGTGTCCCGGTGTTCCTCGAAATGAAAAGGCACTAATTCGATTCGCAGATCAATTCCGGGGCGAGCGGAGTAGTGGGACCCTCTGGGCCGTCGAGAGGCTGGGGGGCGCCGCCGTCGCCGCCGTCGCCGCGGCGGCCCAATAATTTTGCATTCCACTTCCAGCGACGCCGGGCGACCGCGCCACGCCTCGCCAAGATGTGGATGGCATCTGGCGTGAGTGGCTTATACAAAAAGATGGTGGCAGAATGTTATATGAAATATGCAAATGTCGCGCCGCGCTCCATTTGAAGCAGGTGACTCTGAAAGAGGCCCCCCTCCCCTCTCTGCACACACACACACGCCCCCCCCTCTCTCTCTCTCTCTCTCTCTCTCTCTCTCTCTCTCTCCGTCACACGCACACCAACAGCCCGGCAAGGCTCAGTGTCAATAAAGATGGCGGCCAATACCGCGAGCTGCACAAACAGTTCATCGCAGCCTGCCGTCTGTTTGTCTCGATAGGCAAATGACGTGCTTTCTTACCGTCTTGTCAACTCCGATATGAAGAGCTGCCCCCCCCCCCTCCACTTTCCACTCCACTGCCCGCGTCGTCGGCACTGCCAAACGGTGTTCGCGTGAAAATGTCTGTCTCTTTCTAGTTGCTTTTCATGGCCGTCAGGCGAAGGCGGTCGAAAGCCCGGACGCGTTTTGAGCTCCAGAGTCGCTCAATGGGGCCCGAACCGAACGTGTGACCCCACCAATGGATTGCTCTCCGGCCGAGGAATCCATTGGTGGGGTCAAACGTTCGATTTGAAAAAAATAGTCAGTTCGGTTGAAATGATTTTTCGGAGTGGCTGTCACATGCAGAGCGCTCGGCCATAAAAGCATCGTGCCTGTGCGAGGAGGACGTACACGGGAAATTAAGGTGCTCTACCTCTACGTGCCCCAGGCACTGCGCGGCACTGCGGGCCCTCCGGGCCGTGTACGGCCGCGCGGCCGTGAGAGGCGTCCCTGTGCCGCCACGCTGGCGAGGCTGGCGAGGCTGGCGAAGCCCATTCATTTTGGCGTCCTAATCCGTCCTCCGCGCGTTTGGCGCGTGTATTTGAACAGCCCGCCACGGGCGGGGCTGCCAGCGCCGCCAGCGCCGCTCGGCGGCAACTTCCAAGCCAAGCTGCCTCGGCCCCTTGGCCCGCGCCGCCGCTGCCGCCTCGCTTTCAAAGCAGGCCAAATTAAGGAATTATTAAATTTGGGAACCTATCTGGGCGCCACGGCGTCGCTACCCTGCAGGCTGCCGCCGGAGAGTCGCCCCGTCTCTGTCGCTCTCCTAAGGCGTCCCGAAGGGTGCGAGAGAGACAGAGCGACGACTCCGGAATGGCTCCTCGGCCGGCCGGACAACCTCGGCCATCTTCGGAGATCAAAGTGGCTGCCGCCGGGACGCGAACCTGCGAACCTTTCAAGCGGCAGCGGCGCTTTTTAAAGTGAAACTCGGAGTGGAATTACTGACAAGGGACCTGAAGTGGCAAGTCCAACTCGAGACTTTTATTGAGAGGGTCTTCCGGCAAAATAAACTGATTGTCGCGGGGGCTCCGCCGATAAGGAGAAACTCGGGACGCCGCGAAGGCGTCGAAAGCTCCAACTAAAGCACTGACTGTGCTGACTGTGGAACTTCCCGCCTAAATATCGAAAACTCAGTGTCGTAACAACGCCGTCACGCAGTCATGTCTGCTTTCGGGCCTTCCGGCGCGCGCGCAGTTTGAACAAGTCATCCCAAAGTTCAACAGGATAGGACGACAAAAGCAAACTAGGATCAAAGCCCAGCCGTTGGGTCAATACGTTCACGACGGCTGAAATGTTGGCAACATCTTCACAGGCGGAAGGGAGGAAAATAACATAATCAGTGCAACAACCGGCTGTGCATTGCTTACTTTTTTTTTATGAACTTTTATTGTCTATATCTATTGCCATATTTCTGCACATGTAAGCTATCCAAAATTTAATACTTAAATTATGAGCAATTTTTCCACATTGCACTTAAAAAATAATAAAGCTGTACCAATTTAAATTTGTTCGTATAACTCTGACATGCACAAATATGGCAGTTATGAACAAACAGTCTGTAGTCATTTTGTGAGTGCATTCGCCCTCTTTCGTATTTTTTTTTCTGCGTTTTTATCTTGAAAGTGTGGATCGGAAGAGAAGCGCCTTCTGCGCGCTGATCAGGTGCATTTGCGGAAGTCACGCGCAGTGAGAACACCGAAGACAGCCTTTATTTTTTGTGTTTCTGTCCTCCGTGCGACGTAAGTTTACTGGCACGGATTCCACCCCAGTACTTACTCGATCACCAAGTCGTCTCTCGACATGTGGAAATAAGCGGCTAACATTGAGTTTCTGCACCGGCCAAAACTTGAAATTTCGCAAAATTAAAAATTAGGTCAGGGGAGGAAACTGAAAAATCGTAGCATGAGTTTGCTTTTGTCGAGACCCTTTTTCAGTCCTTCGAAACACCAACACCGGCACTGCACTCCGGTCGATCGCGTTTCCGGAAGCCCGCGCGAGAAACTTGAAAAACGTGTTCGGTGGAGCGGCGCATCGTTCGGTTCGACATTTGGCGGACGCAGTTCGGCATCCTGTCCGGGACGGGACTGGAGGCGACTGGAGGCCGGAGCAAGGCCGAAGGCGCTTGCATGAAAAATCAGCACTAAAACGGCCACGTTGTTTAACACATGAGACGGCGGCCGTAAATTTTACGTTCCGTATCGACCTTTCGGCGCCTTTCGGAGCCCCTCGGCGACGCGGACAAAAGGCGGGGACGTCCTGCCGCCTGCAGGACTCCCTTCTGCCAAGGGAGCCGTTTTTCTTGTCTTTGCCCTTTTTTGTTTTTACGCTGTCCCCTGTTGTGATCAGGGCTATTAGACAAGCGCCATTTTTTTCGCGTTCGTTTGTCCCCCTGCGGATAACGCTCTACCCTGTGGGTTTTTGACGCTGCCCACCACCGCCGGGGGAATATGAAGTCTTGGAACTACTGCACCGGAAATAAAGTACGGGATTTGGCAGCAGTTGGCGCTGTCACTTAGCACTGCTGGCAGGCTTCTTTGGGAATGTGCGTCATTAGCGGTTTCCATCAGGGCTGCACCGCCAGCCACGCCAGCCACGCCACCGGCCATTTCTCTTCCTTTCGCCTCAGGCCTACCCGGGTGGAAAGATCTGTAAATTTTTCTGTACTTGTAAAGTGCAACTTAACTCAGTTTAAGACTGCAGGACAACTATTGAACGTCTCGAGATAAAGTGAAGTAAATCTATTCTTTCTAAGCTTAAACCGTTTGCAAAACAATGGTAGTCAGACTGCAGATGGATCAATGCAGTTTCAGTGCAGTTAAACTACAGTAAACTACACTTAGAGTGTAGTTTTTTTAGTGAAACTACAGTTTGACTGCAGTTTGAATACAGATATTCTGGTAGTATTTTCGAACACTGCAGTTTCGGTTGCAGTTTCGACCCTAATTAAAAGTAGGGTCGCAGGTGTATGCGACAATTATAATGGTAGCTGTAGTTGCGAGTATAGTGTTCAAATTTCAATCGCAAAATTAAAAAAAAAAAAATTCTTTTTTGGGAAGCTTTTTTGAACCCCGTCGCCTCTCATTCTGTAGAGAAACTGTTTTTCGATGTTGAAGTTGTTGGACTTGGACGGTACTCGATCGTCGGTCCTTTGGGTTGCGAGTCAGGTGTGTTATCCACTACGCTGGCAAGCGGGCATGCGAGCTGCTGCATCCGACCTGGACCACATGATAAGGCCTGTTCTCGGGGCACACCGGTCGGGTGGTGCAGTTTAACTGCAGTTTCATTGCAGTTTTAAGATAGATTATTTGCACTCGATCCTTATCCACATCGTTTTTCTTCGCCATTGTCATCCTTTAAGTGACGTCCACTGTGTGCTTTACCGGCAGAAATTTTTCGAAAAAGGGGTTGGTGAAAAATGACAGAGTAGCTAATTTCTGTCTCACTGCGGGGTTGTTTTGGTTTCCACGGGTAAACAAGACAAAATTGGAAACCCCGTAAGAACCCCCAAAGAACTACTGCAGTCGATTGACGTTCCCATCTAACGTTGAGTCTGCAAATCTTGTACGCAATACGAAACTGTAACCTAAGAATAATATTTTTGCAATTCAATCAATAATCGAAAAAGCACCTTTCAAGTATACTGGGTATGTGCAAAAACTAATGCAGAGAAGAGCACAGTTGCGACTGAGCTTGGAACGTAGAGATAAAACTGCAGCCAAACCGATAAAATTCTAAAATGAGAACTACTGTATAGCTTCCCGTCCAAACTACGTTTCGGAAATGCAGACAGAAGCAAGTTAAACTTAAAATTGAGTCATCGTTTGGAGTCTAGTGAGGAGTCCAAACGAAACTTCTTGGAAAGTACATCCAAACTGCATTCCTAACTACTTTCCAGACTGCGTTCCAAAATATAAATAAAATCTTTGGTTTTTCTCTATTTTGACTGCTATAAGAATTGCAGTTTGGGCACTACAGTCTACGACTACAGTCCAGACTAAGTCAAAACTAAACTTCTTTCCACCCGGGTACTATTCTTTCTTGTCTATTTCCTCCTTCCCTCCTTTCTTGCCTTTTATATCTTGCAGTCTTGTCCGTTTTCCTCCCCCATTTTCTTTTCTTTCCTTTCTTTCTTCCTGCAATCATTCATTCGTTCATTCATTCGTTCACTCATTCATAAAATCATTCATTCATTTTTCTTTCTTTCTTTCTTTCTTTCTTTCTTTCTTTCTTTCTTTCTTTCTTTCTTTCTTTCTTTCTTTCTTTCTTTCCTTTCTTTCTTCCTTCTTTCTTTCTTTCTTTCTTTCTTTCTTTCTTTCTTTCTTTCTTTCTTTCTTTCTTTCTTTCTTTCTTTCTTTCTTTCTTTATTTCTTTCTTTCTTCTGCAATGACAGCGACGCATCCCAACAGCTGCCCTACCCCCGTTTATAGCCAATAGCCGTGCCCGTAAAGTGGTAACTGCAAAACGGTGGTTTTGTCGCTTCGGAAACGGCCGCGCGCGACACCCAGACAGACAGACAGACAGACAGACGCGGCGGACCGGTTTGTCGCGTACTGGCCTTGCAGTATGCATGAAATTGGGGCCTTTCTTGTTACTTCCCGCCCGCCGCTTTAAGTCCGTGTCTGTGACGCTTGTCGCCGCGAGAGGGCAGCACCAGCACCGCGTAGCACAGCATCGTGCGGACGAGGAGAAAGGAGGAGTGCCATTTTTCGCGCGAAAAAAAAAAAAGACCCTGCTGACTGAGGAGGGAGTGCTCTGGGGGAATCGTGGTGACGGTGGGGGAGGGGGAGCGGAGCGGGCATCCCGTTGAACGCAATCGGCTTGCTGTTGCAGCCCGGCCACCGCGCCGCGTGACGTGGACTCAAGAGACCCGGCTTCGCCTCGCTTCGCCTCTCCGTCCCCGCTGGCACGATTCGTTATTACTCCCTTGCTGCCTCTTTAATTGCAATTTGCAGCTTGTGTGTGCCCCCGCTCGTTTGCACAGAGTTATACGCCTCTCCTCGGCGCCCCCCTCCGAAAAGAGATTTTTTTTTTCGTTCCAGTTTTGTTCTGCATCCCTCTAGCGGCCCGGCCGGTCCGGCGGGCTGCAGGGTCCGGTCTGGGTGACCCACTTTGGCCGAGAGATAAATGATGGCGGGTGCGCACTGGCCGCCCCGCCACGCCACGCCACGCCCCGCCACTGTGCAGCAGGTACTCTGGCATTCCCAGCCGAAAATCCCGGTTACGGTTCCGAGTACGGATACGACCGGGATAGGATTCCGACCGGGATACGATTCCGGCCGGAATACGATTACGACCGTAATTTCGGACATTTCCGGTTACGACTACGATCGTAACCAGGAAGGGTTTACGACCGTAACTGACCATTCCGGTCGGAGTTCAAAGTGTCACAAGACATCAAGTTTGTCTTCTGTAATGCTCCATCAAGCAGAGATATGCGTTAAATATGCATGACCACAGGGTAAACTTTGCGAGCTACGCCCAATTTTGACTTCAGAAATTTATTTTAAGTTACCGTTCACAAGTTATGGAGTGTTTCTGAAAATTCGCTGGAGACTTAAACGCATGGGACATGCTTCTTTGAGTCCGGCCTCGGACCCGGATCTGGTCCGATCGTAACCGGAATGGGTCCGGTCGTAACCGGAACGAGTCCGATCGTAACCGGAACGAGTCCGATCGTAACCGGGACAAGTCCGGTCGTAACCGGGACGTAACCGCCCGTAACCGTAAATTGGGTCCGGTTTCCGATCGCAACCGGAAAATTTGGGGCGATTTACGATCGTAAGCGGAGATTTTCTCCGGATCCGTAACCGGGATTTTCGGCTGGGTTGGAATCACTGAGGCGCTTTGCGGCCCTCTGATTCACCTCGCTACATTGCCGCTCATTCCGGGAGCCTGTTTCATCGCTCTGTCCCTCTCGCACTCGCGGAGCGTCCCTTTACCGCTGCGAGAGAGACTGAGCGACGAAAGCCACTCTCGGCATCAGTCCGCAGGCTCGGAGCGGAATTCGTTTCCCCTTTCTGTTATCTCTTTTCGGCGTCGGCGCTGCGGCGCGGTCAGGCCAGCGGCCACGTCATGGGGTGAGTCAGGCGCCTCTGAGCAGCCGAGCCAGGACGGCGCCTTCCTCTCCATTTCACAAATCCGCTCCTCTTCCGTGACACTTTGAGGCCCGCGCGTGGGCGGACGGGCGCCCCTCACTGCCGCCGGCCCTTTGCGCGCCCATGCAGCACCACCTGGTATCACCAACACACACACACACACTGGAAAATATATTTCATTCCCTTGTATTTCGCTTGTAAAACCACCCCCAAAAGGCAACACGGTACTCCGACTTTATTTCATCATAAATCATCGAAACCTAGTTTAATATTAATTATGAGTGATCTACTTATTTCTGAGAAGTAGCAGCCCATTAAGCGGTCGATGTGAGAACGCGGCTCGCTCCGACACCGTTTTCCTTTATAAAAGACGGGCCTGCGCCTCTCTCTCTCTCTCTCTCTCTCTCTCTCTCTCTCTCTCTCTCTCTCTCTCTCTCTCTCTCTCTCTCTCTCTCTCTCTCTCTCTCTCTCTCTCTCTCTCTCTCTCTCTCTCTCTCTCCCTCCTGTTTCTCTCACCCCCTCTCTCCTTCTCTCCCGCCTCCCTCATTGGCCTCGTGTTTGTCCAGATCTCCGTCCTGCTCTCATAATGTCGGCGTTGTTTCGAATAATGAATTGAATTTTCCCCCCGTTTTCATCATAATGGGATACGCAGCGACGAGTGATTACTGTTCGGCGGGCGGGGATTTCGGAATAATAATGCGAGGAACGAGGAACACCTCCAAACAGGAAGGCGCCGGGAAATAGGCCAGTGTGCTGAAGGCGGAGGGGAGGGGAGGGGGGAAGGAGGGGAAGGGGAGGTAAATTCAGCCAATTACTGGGGTTAGCTCTACTGCCAAGACTGCTCTTCTTGACTCGCCTCTCTCCGCCGCGCAAATTGAGAAGATCAAATTAACAGGCGCGCGCGTACCCGTGAAATACATTTTGGCGGGAAAAATACGTCGCCCCTCTCTCGGCGCGACCTTGTTCCACTAGCACCACGAGTGCGCGGCGCAAGGTCCCCGCCGCCTTGGTCTTGGCAGCGCGCAGCGCGTCAACAGGATTTCGGCCGCGCCGCCGGCTTGACACGGCGCCTCGCTGGAGGCGGCTGGAGGCTCCTGGAAGCGCCTGGAGTTTCCTATGGAGGCGGATGGAATCGGCTGGAGGCGGCTTGAGGTGCCTGGATTTCCTTTACAGGCGACTAGAATCAGCTTGAGTCTCCTGGAAGCTCCTGGAGGTGCCTGGAGTTGAAGGCGACCAAAATCGGCCGGAGGCTCCTGGAGAAGGCTGGAGGCCCCTGGAGTTTCCTATGGAGGCGGCTAGAATCGGCTGTGCTCCAAGAGGCTATAGTAGCCGCTAAAACCTCCTGGAGGCTCCTGGAGTTTCCGATGGAGGAGGTTGGAATCGGCTGGAGGCTCCTGGAGGCGGTGCCTGGAGCCTGGAGCGGTGGCAAGTCGAAGAAAGGCGAACCGCCGCCCTCCTCCGTTCCATAAACATGGTCCTGCTGCGCACGATTCATTGAATCCGGCCAAGGGTGTCCACCGCACTACGCGCACTACGCCAACAGCGGGAAAAGCGCGGAAAATCGGAAAGCAGCGGGCGGAATGAAAGCGGGACAAAACGGTGGAACGGTGTGCCGGTCCGAATATCGCGCCACTGCTAAACTGGAAAGCGCGCGAAGGGTGAGGGAATCTGGAGAAAGAAACGAAAAACCAACTGTTTGGTCAGTTTGTTTTTATTTTGTTGTGTGGTATGTCTGCGTTCGAAGCCCGGCCGGGCCCGGCCCGGCCCTTTGTGGAGAGAGAGTACATAGCGGACCCCCCGCCACGCTGCCTGGCTGGCTGGCTGGCTGGCGGGCCTGCAGCGCCGCCTGGAATGCCGGGATAAAAGTGGGGCGCGAAAGAGTGGAATGTATTCACGGAATTCCTCATAAAGTCCCTTCCAGGACGGAGGCGTGGCGGCGCTCCAACTCAAACCCAAAGCGGCGGAGCGGCGGCGCGGCCAAACCTCCACCCAAGCCTCCACCGCGCCAACCCGCTGCAGCCGCCGCCGGCAGCGCTAAGACCATTCTCCGCGAGAGACTCGCTGCCTCTGTCTCGGCGAAACCACACCTCGCGTCGCGTGCGGGTAGCAGCCGCCCGCGGCCACGAAGGATGGCTTTGTCGCTCTGTCTCTCTCGCACCCCTACGGCACGCCCGATGAGTGCGAGAGAGACAGAGCGACGAAAACACCCTTCTGAATCGGGTGGCTGGGGGCGCGCCGCTCGCGGACGCAGCCACGCACCGCACGGCGAGCCAAACTTACACAGTATTCTTAAGTCACTTTACGCAAGCAAGAGCTCCTCTGCGTGTGTGTGCGTGGGGCGGGCGTGTGTGAAAAAGGGAGGGGGATAAACGGTGTGGGGGTTAAAGAGGCGGAATGCTCTGCCACTTTGAAGGGCTAGACAGGGCTGCAGACTACAAGCAAAGAGTGTGTAGCGGTACAAGTGCTGGTGGTGTTGATGGTGTGCTCACGAAGCGCTCCTTCCTCACCTACATCAATCTGATGATCGAATCTGTCGCAAATGTTTATGCTGTGATTTATTTTCTCCCTTTTTTTCAGCGTGCAGTGGTTGGCTGAGCGATGCGCTCGGCGCGTTGTTTGGTTTACGCCAACCTCAATTAAGGCGAATGGAGGTGTTGACCGAGCCGTCCGGATTAGAGTGTGGGTCGGCTCGCCGCTGTTGACTTTGGCTTTTATTGGCGCGACAAGTCTGTTGCCAACCTGACGGCTCGACGGCGGCCTGGCACCGCCGCGCCATAGACTCGTCGATCAGGGCCGCCAACGCACAGTGGGCCAGAAGACCGGTGGAGGCGGCCGAAATTCCGGACGTGTTTTGAGCACCAGAGTCGCTAAATGGGACTCGAACCGAACGTGTGACCCCACTAATGAATTGCTCCCCGAACGAGGAATGCATTGGTGGGGTCACACGTTCGGTTCGAGCCCTAGTTAGCGACTCGGGAGCTCAAAACGCGTCTCGAGTGTTGGCCGCCTCTTCCAGTCTTCTGGCCCACTGTGCAACGGTCTGCCAATACGGGACGGCCGAAATGCGCGCGGAATCCGACGAGAGGGCTGACCGGAGAGTGGCTGCCCTCGCGGAACGAAACAAAAAGAAAGAGAGGATGAAGGGGAAAAAAGTGGAGAATATTGATCGCTCGCTGCAATAGCGATGAAGTAAGTGGACTTGCCCCTCAATTTGGCACCAATAACGCCACTCCTTGAAGGAGCCGTGTGCGATCGGGCCGAAGTAACGCCCCCTTTCTAAAGTGGCGGGGCTGGCTGCGCGCCGCGCGCCCTCTACCGGCGCCCTCCGGTATTAACCGACGGAAGCCGCCGAAATTGATCAATTTTCCATTATATCGGTGGTCAATCAGTGCGGTGGCCGTCGTAGCGGCGAGGCCGGGCGGCCGGAATGGACTGGGAGTGAAGGAGCCGAAGTGCTTCGCCGCCTTGTCTCCCTCGCACTACTGGTTCGTTCCATTGGCGTGCGAGAGAGACAGCGCGACGCAGTGCTCCGGCATCAGCCGGCCGGCCCCGCGGCGCAAGTACTCAAAGGGGCAAATATTTGCGGGGCAGGACAGCAGGGCGTGTTGACCGTGTTGACTCCCGCGATAGGCCGACGCCGTGCCAGAGCCCCGCGCCGCCCCGCCCCGCCCCGCGCCGTGAGTGCAACAGAGACAGCGAGCGACGAAACAACTGCCATGTCGTCGCAGACTAGGGGCCGCGGAAAGTAGTTTAAAGCCAGGCTGTGTTGTGCGCGGTCCCTCTATAAAGTGGAGGTCGCTGCCGGAGAAAGTCGCTGTGAACGCACATTCTAGCGTACATCGCGGTACACTCTCCAGCAGTCCAACACCGCGTTTTTTAGCAGATGATACCATCACACTTGAAACATACTACTATACTACTATACACAAATGAAGGTGTCAGCGTGCTTTTACTCTCGAGTCCAGAAACCAAGCGCGTATCCTAACAATATAGTAATAGGGACTGGCGGCCGGGGCGGGCTGGTGCGTGTGGCTGGCTGTTTCCTCCCCGTGCTGGAGTGGAGGGCTGGGGTTCGAGCCCCGCCGCCTGCGCTGACCGAGACTAGAACACGGTCGAAGGAGGTCGGGAAAAAGGCGAGGGTATGCAGCGCCACCTCTTTGATCAGCTTCGTCAGCACCGCGCCGCGCCGCCGCCACACGCGCGTGCTCCGGGCGACGTGACCGCGCTGCGCTGCGCTGCGCCGCGCTGGCGTGGCGCCGTAACCTCCCCGTCGGCGACGCTTGAACGGGCCGCCAGGGCGTGCCGTCGAGCGCGCCGAGTCCTCGGCCAATACCCCCGGTTTTGTTTTTTACGGCACGGCGCTGCGATGAGCCGAGCCCCAGTCCCGGAGTAGTTCGCGCGACGACGGCTGCCCGACAGACACCCCGCGGGCCTCCAAGACCTCCCCCAAGGGCCGCCGGCTGGTGGCGCCGCGCTGCGGGCTGCGGCGGCGGCGGGAACTTATTTTAATAGCGCGCGCCCACAGTGTACAGGCGGCTTGGTATCTCCGTCACGTGGCGCAGGAATGTCTCGCCAGTCCGACACGCAGCCACCCCGCCCCACCCCACCCCGCCAAGCCGCGCGCTAATCGACTGGGAATGGCCTCGGGGAGGGACTCCATCAACTGGTACTTGAGGACGACGGCGGCGACGGCGGTGGCTGTGTCGCCAGGGGACAGTACTGCCACCTTTTCATACTGCGTGCAGGCTGCGTCCGGCTGCGGGCAGTTCGCGGAGGATTACGGCCTCTCCAAGATAAAGCATGGGATGGTGTACGCGTGCTTACACACACGCCCCCACCCCCCAAACACACACACACATACACACATACACGCGTGCCTGGCTATCTGTGGGTCTCTCTGGCGGCGCTGGCTCGGCCCGGCACGGTCCAAGTGCTTTGAATCTGTGCGAATATCAGCTGCGAAGTGGAGCCCGCCCCGGCCTATCAGCAGGGGAGCGGTCTGGAGCGGTCTGGGGCAGTCCGGGGCGGTCGGGTCGGGCGCGGCACAGCGGGAGCCTGCTCCTCCGGGCCGTCCCGTCCGCCCTGCGTCACTTGCATGGCGCCTCTGCCTCCGGCATCCCCTGGGCAGGCGGGCAGGCAGGCAGGCAGGCAGGCAGCCAGGCAGCCAGGCAGGCAGCCAGGCAGGCAGCCAGCCAGGCAGGCAGCCAGGCAGGCAGCCAGGCAGGCAGGCGGCCTCCCTGGACGGCTGCTATCTCCGCAAATAGTGGTGACGATGCGAAAATGGCCATGATAGTCCAATTTCCTCGCACTTCAGCCCCAGCTGCTGCCAGGCGCCAGTCCGCCAGTCCCTCTGCAGACTGATTCCGAGAGTCGTTTTTCGTCGCTCTGTCTCCCTCGCACCGAGAGAGAGTGCCCCACGAGTGCGAGAGAGACGGAGCGACGAAAACGGCCTTCGGAACCAGTCGGCTGTCCGGATCTCTTTGCCATCTTGTAGGGATGCCGCCAGTGGCGCCGCCCCGCCGCCGAGTGCGCTCTCCGTCCACTTCTTGTCGGCGTCCAGGCTCCGGGCCGTCCGGACCCTCCGGGCTCCCAGGGTCGCGCGCCCAAAACTTTTCATTTCAAAGGAATGGGAGAAAAATAAACGTCGTCGGAAATAGTCGTGGCGGTGTCTGGGCGCGTTTGGGAGGCGAGCCGCGTGCACGCCCGCGACCGCCTGCGGCCGACGGCGACGTGCAGAGCCTCCGTCGCTCCGTGTCTCTCGGACCAACGCGGCGTCCCGCGCGAATGAGCCTGCTGCATGGCGCGCCATGGCGGCAGGAAGACGGTAGGAATTGACAGGAAATCGACGCTCTCTCGCCCCAGGAGTCCTCAGCCCGGCTCACCCCGTCCCGTCCCGACTCGTCTGTCCGTTCGTCGCGTCTCCGTGCCAGCGGCAGCCAGCGGCAGGCGGGCGAACGGCGTCCTCGTCCTCGCCCCAGCGTAGTCATGTGTGCCATTCTCCATTTCACACTCGTTTGGCCGCGGCAGGATATGAATTCCGCTGCCATCTTCATCATTTTTCCCTTATTTATTTTCCCCCGATCGCACACCTCCTCGAGGTCCGCCTCGCGGGACCGCCGCGAAACACGCCCATCGGCTGCTCGCTTCGAGGGAGACCGATTTCCGGCCGTTTTTTTTTTCGCCTCCCTTTTGGGACCCATTAGTGTTCCGTCAGCGCCATGCGTGCCCGTCATCCGCACCGGGCATCGCTTTGAATGTGGACGCCGCCTGACGCGAGGCGGGCCGCTCCAAAAACACCCAGCACGGAGCTCAGTGGGCCAGAAGACCGGTGGAGGCGGTCAAAATCCCCGACGCGTTTCGAGCTCCAGAGTCACTAATCAGGACTCGAACCGAACGAGTGACCCCACCAATGGATTCCTCGTTCAGAGAGCAATCCATTGGTGGGGTCACACGTTCGGTTCGAGTCCTGTTTAGCAACTCTAGAGCTTGAAACGCGTCCGGGATTCTGACCGCCCGCACCGGCCTTCTGGCCCACTGTGCGGCGTTTGACGCGAGCGGCAGGCCCGCTCCAAAAACACCCAGCGCGTACCCAGAGTACTCCACCAACTGGTTTTCCCTTTGTCTTGCCGCGTGTTTTTTCTACTCAGAGTTTCCCGCGGCTCGCAACACGGCAAAGTAGGTTTACCTTTAAATCTCATTTGGCTCGCGTAGCCGCCACACGAGATTTCCACTCTCCGCCCTACTCTCTTTCTGTACCGATGAAAATTCTCTCCCCGCCGTCGACGCGCCGAGTCAGAGAAAGCACGAGGGGAACAGGAGAAAAAGGTCTCGCCGCCTCCTCGAGAAACTGTCTCCTGCTCTCTCTGCACCGCGCGTGATCGGCTTTCCTCCGCGCGAAGTTGCGTGCACTGACATCGATTGTTCCAATCTGCTTCCAATTAGACTTGGAACGGCCGGCCGGCCCAGCAGTGTGCCGAACAGGGCGCTTCCGTCGGTCTGTCTCTCTCGCTCTCATGGGGCGTCCCGTGGGGGTGCGAGAGAGACAGCGCGACGACGCTTTTCGGAATCGGCCGGTGAGGAGGCCGAAGACGTTGCCCCAATGAGCGCCCCAAGCTAATGAGTGAGAGGGAGAGAGAGAGAGAGAGAGAGAGAGAGAGAGAGAGAGAGAGAGAGAGAGAGAGAGAGAGAGAGAGAGAGAGAGCGAAACCTCCGATGCCGCCCGGCCCTGGGCCACTCCGTCGCCACAGGGGTCGGAAACGGCCAGGGGAGCCCGTGAGCCCATGCGCCCCACCGCTGCCGACGCGCCGCGCGCGGCGGAGCGCTCTGCACGGCGGTACTAAAATCGACAGAACTTTGTCAAAACTTCATCAAATCGATCAAACGAGGTCATTTTTGGATTCTACACAAAATTTCCTATCGATTACAAACAATGGTTTAGTGTTTCAAGTGTTGAAAACACGTTATTTTTCAATTATAAGTCAATTTTACCGGCAACCGACAGCCGACTTGATATTTCTCATTAGCTTAAAAAGTGATTTCTGTTTGTTTTAGGTCCATACATGCAGCGAGCCGATTGTTGGCCATAGTTTACCCTGTGGCGTGGTGTGTTTGGAATGTTGATACGACCTCAGGGGCGACCACAGTGATCCAAAACGTAACTTGGACATTTGGTACAAAATTGGTTTTTGCAACTTTGGAGGTTAAAAGCACAGCTTGTAAAAGCGCGTTTGTCATGTTCTATACGCCTAAGCCACCCAGAATTTTTTCTCTATCGCCCTGTGGAAAGGGGTTTTTGCGAAAGGAGATCAAACTTCAGATATCTCGCGAAAGTTCCGAAACACTACGAAAACGCCGTAACAGTACAAGCAAAGGGGGAGCTTAATGAAAACAAACTATAGCTCGGATTGAAAATCTGACACCCCCACGTTGTAGCGCGGAAAATTTTTACAAGCCATAGTCTAAGCTCATCGCAATCGGACCATCGGTTTGAAAACAGCGTATATATTCTAAAAGACAGATTTAACGTCGGGTTGGTCGCGGCGGCAGTATGAGAAATTACTGGGGGGGCGCATAAAAGGGGGTTAAAGAGATTTGCTCGCTACGTTCAAACCGATGGTCCGATTGCGATGAGCTTAGACTAGGCTTGTAAAATTGTCCCGCTACAAAGTGGTGGTGTCAGATTTTCAATCCGAGCTATAGTTTTTTTACATTAAGCTCCCCCGTTTGCTTGTACTGTTACGGCGTTTTCGTAGTGTTTTGGAACTTTGCGAGATATCTGAAGTTTGATCTCCTTTCGCAAAACCCTTACCCCAGGGCGATAGAGAATAAAATTCTGGGGGCTTAGGCGTATAGAACATGACAAACGCGCTTTTTCAAGCTGTGCTTTTTAAACCCCCAAAGTTGCAAAAACCAATTTTGTACCAAATGTCCAAGTTACGTTTGGATCACTGTGGTCGCCCTGAGGTCGTATCAACATTCCAAACCACCACGCCACAGGGTAAAATATGGCCAACAATCGGCTCGCTGCATGTATGGACCTAAAACAAACAGAAATCACTTTTTAAGCTAATGAGAAATATCAAGTCGGGTCGGTTGCCGGTAAAATTGACTTTAATTGAAAAATAAGTGTTTTCTACACTTGAAACGCTAAACCATTGTTTGTAATCGATAGGAAATTTTGTGTAGAACCAAAAAGACCTCTTTGATCGATTTGATGAAGTTTTGACAAAGCTGTCGATTTTAGTACCGCCGTGCAGAGCGCTCCGCCGCGCGCGGCGCGTCGGGAGCGGTGGGGCGCATGGGCTCACGGGGTCCCCAGGCCGTTTCCGACCCCTGGTCGCCACGACACCAACTTTTCTTGTTAAGAGCAGCGCATGCCTCTGCCCCTCACTTTGGCGGCAATACGCCTCGACCAGGTCTCCGACTGTACTCTCATTCCACACGCCACAAAAAAAAATTACACACCCTGAAAAAAATAAAACGCGAAAGAAATTAGCACGCGGCACCTCTTTGAGTCGATGGCGCGTGATGGGGTGAAGCAGAGAAAACAGTGTGGCGCACGGCCACGCGCCGCGCCGCGCTGCGGTGGCCGCGGGGCAAACTTTGTTGGCAAGTTGCTCATGATTCTTCACGTTATTACACCGACACCTCCTCGTGGCCCTGCCCGCCGTGGCCCTGCCCGCCCTGCCTCTCCCTTCCGGGGAGAGGCTCCGTCGGCTCCGTCGCTCGTTTAGCCACCGGACACCAGACAGGTTGCGGTAAGGCACGTCAAAACTACAAACGCGCAAACTTAAACTAAATTACAAATTCGCAGCGAATTTAAAAAACAAACGAAGTACGACAGCTCCGCAAAGCGGGAACTTGTTGTTTTCACGCCGGTGTGGACAGCAAGTTTCCCCGGCTGCCCTGCCCACTCTGTCCAGCTCAAAGCGGACTCAGACTGGCCTGGCACAGTGGTCCAGAAGACCGGTGGAGGCAGCCAAAATCCCGGACGCGTTTTGAGCTCCAGAGTCGCTAAATGGGACTCGAATCGAACGTGTGATCCCACCAATGGATTGCTCTCCGAACGAGGAATCCATCGGTGGGGTCAGACGCTCGATTGAGTCCTAGCGACTCTGGAGCTCATAAGGCTTCTAGAATTTTGGCCGCCTCCACCGGTCTTCTGGCCCACTGTGCATCGGGGCCTTGTCGGCGGGGCCAGTGAGTCCTTGTTGACCTTCCAGCAGATTGTTGTTTAATCCGGGACCACGGGTCAGGCCTGGTCAGGCCTGGTCCGGCCCGGTCAAGCTTGGTTTGGCCACGAGGGACTCTCATTCGGGCCGCCGTCTTTCCAGGCCGCGCTATTCTTGTTCATCTTGTCGGTCGCATCCGGGGACTCGGGACTTGGGGGACTTATCCCCTGTTTGTGCGGGGGTCACCTTTACTTTGGCGAGCCCCTGGAGAAATACTATCTCGGCTGGAGCGGGCCGAGTCTCGGCCGAGTCGCAGACGCCGTCCAGACGGCTCGGCTTGCTGGTCCGGGCCGGCCAGGGCCTTGTTGGCGTGGATTGGCGAGGGGTCCAATTTGGCGCGCGTTTTCATGGCCACCCTAGCTTCGCCTGCTCGGCTTGCTTCGGTCGCTTCGCTTCGCGTGCAGGGCTCGCAAAGGTCAGGGATCCCCGGCCCGCCTGCAGACTCATTCCGAGAGTCTCTCTCTGTCTCTCTCGCACTCACGGGGCGTCCCGGATAGGTGTGAGAGAGACAGAGACAGACTCTCGGAATCAGTCTGCAGGCCGCGGCAGGCCGGTTCAAAGGCTCCCGCCCTTTACCCTCTCCCTTTTTCTCCGTCTCATCCGAACGTGAATATGCATGCTTTTCGCGTCATGGCCGGGCTAGCCGGGCCAGCCAGGCCAGCCAGGCCCGGTCGGTCGGTCTGATTAGTACTCCGCGCGGCCGCGAACGGCAGCAAGGGGCGCGGCGGTCGCTGCGGTCGCGGCGATGATGAAAAGAGTTTAATGGTGTTGTGGAAATTAATGGCGGTGGCGAGAGAGAGAGAGAGAGAGAGAGAGAGAGAGGGAGAGAGAGAGAGAGAGAGAGAGAGAGAGAGAGAGAGAGAGAGAGAGAGAGAGAGAGAGAGAGAAGAGAGAGGAGAGAGGAGAGAGAGAGAGGAGAGAGAGAGAGAGAGAGAGAGAATGAGAAGATGCCAGTCACTCTTTCGCCACACTGTAGATTGATAATGACGCGGCGGTCAGGGCCGATAAGTGGAAGAGGAACGGCCAAGTAATGCAGATCCGGTGTGTGTGTGTGTCGGTGTGTGTGTCGGTGTGTGTGTCGGTGTGTGTGTCGGTGTGTGTGTGTGTGTGTGTGTGTGTGTGTGTGTGTGTGTGTGGTGTTGTTTCGTGATGGAGTGAGTATGTAGGCTTTCATTAGCCCTGACAGACCACGAGAGAAAAGGATGCGCGCCGGCAGGGCCGGCAGGGCCATGGCGATGGGCTGTAGAGGGGTTAGGGGGAGATGCCTCGGAGCCATCTTGGGGTCGTGTACATGCCAAACTGCTGGGGAGGGGGAGCCGCCATCACCGCGCCATCGCCTAGAGTGCGCGCTCTCGCACATCGAAAGGCAATTTGCTGCGTTTTAACTGACGGCGCAGAGTCTTTGGGGGGTGGGGGTGAACACCGGGGTCGAAGGGCGAGGGGTCGCAGCGAAGAAGGCGGCTTGAGACGATGCAAAGACACGACGCCGGTAACAAGTTAATTTAGTTGGGCGCCACCTTGCGACAGAATGCAGTTAAAAAGGAAGGGAGTGGAGCAGGGATATTTTAGCACTGCTTTTGCGAGGGCGGCCTTGGGCGGGGGCTTGGTGGCTGGTCGCTGGGCCACGGTCTGGGCGGTGCCGCCTCTGCTCTTGACACTGCCACTTAGCACTGTATACCCTTTTCATCACAAAGCGCACGCAAGATAAGCAGACCAGCCGGACCGGACCGGACCGCCAGACAGCTCGCCGGCCGACTGGAAACCCAGTGACCTGGAAATCACGCAGGCGGCCAGGCAGGCAGGCAGCCCGCTCCGGCCGGCCGCCGAGCCCCTGTCACGCCTGCAGTGCCGCGACCCACGCGCGCACACGCACCCCCCTGCTGCCCCTTTGGCGCAGTGTAGGCAAACGCGAGCGCGTAAAATATCTCATAACATTGGGGCCCTAAAACGGCTCCGCCACGACGTATTGAGGAGTGCGGCCCGGACGGCAGCCGGCATCCCCCAGGCACGCTCGTCTCGCTTTATGCGCAGTTTTCGTTAGTTTAAGGTGCGCGAGGTGGAGCGGGACGTCGCCGTGCCGCCGTGCAGCTGCATCGCTCCCAAAATAATCCCTCTGCGCTACTCGCAGTGAGTGCGTGGCTTCGGCGCCAATTTCCGCCTCGGGGCTCCTCGGCCCGCCTTGGGCCTGTCTGCAGGGAACGGCGCGGGGGCGGTGCGGGGCCCGGGTGGGCAAGCATAGCGCGCTATGAGACTTCAATAAAGTTGACCGAGGAATTGGGGGAGGGGGGGGGGGCAGCCACGCTGGAAATGTCAAGTACGCGGACGGGGCGCGGGGCGGGGCGGGGCGGGGTGCGGCGGGGCGGGGCGGGGCGGGCGGGGCGGCGGGCGGGGCGGGGTGCGGCGGGGCGGCCGCACGGTGGGAAGGGACAGCGTTAAGTGGAGGACGCGCCCGCCGCCGTCGAGGCGGCAAAGACACACCAAAAGGAACAAGGCATCGAGCGGCGCGTTTTAAATTTCCTCCAACCTGGTCGCTCTTGTCTGTCTCGCACATCTTCGGTACGCTCCGTGAGTGCGAGAGGGACAGAGCGACGGAAACGACTCTCATCCTGCGGCACGGCTTAGCGCGTGCTGATGGATGTGGCCGGACGACTGGCGGACAGCGAGGCGGACAGCGAGGCCGTGTAGCACTTAGTCGATCAACCTGAGGCCGAGGCAGGACGAGCCAGCAGGCTGATTCCGAGAGTCGTTTTCGTCGCTCTGTCTCTCTCGCACCTACAGGCGACGCTCCATGAGTGCGAGAGAGACAGAGCGACGAAAACGACTCTCAGTCTGCGAGCCACCATGCCAGTCCGAGGCCGCGTGGCCGGCAGCTTCCCTCCGCCTTCTTAACGCACTTCTCCACTCGCGGCCGAGTCGCCCTGTTTAATTCCGGACAAGGCCGGCCAGGGTGGCGAAACCAATTAACTGGAGAGGGATGGCGATCCAATGCAAGACGTCGCCGGGCCCGGCCGGGCCTCCCCTCCAAGTCTTCCCGCCTGTTTTCCGTCTGAGTGCCTCACAGTGCCTCACAGTGCCTTTGGGGTCTCAGAGAGCGCCGGCCCATTATCTGCTAAAAGTAATACGCGCAAGTCCAATGAGGCCTTTGACGAGCCGCCCTCCTCCCGTCTCCATTTCCCCGTCGATGAAGAGTGGTGACGATTCAGTGCAAATAAGACGTCTTTCTGTTTTCTTTCAGGTGAGTGGTCTGTCTGCCGATTGCCGGCGTCCGTGCCTTTGATGCCGCAGCAGTGAGTACTCGCCGCACAGTGGGCCAGAGGACCGGTGGAGGCGGTCAACATCCCGGACGCGTTTTGAGCCCCAGAGTCGCTAAACAGACTCGAACCGAACGTGTGACCCCACCAATGGATTCCTCGTTTCGAGAGCAATCCACTGGTGGGGTCACTCGTTCAATTCGAGTCCTGTTTGGCGACTCTGCAGCTCAAAACGCGTGCGGGATTTCGACCGCCTCCACCGGTCCTCTGGCCCACTGTGCGCCATCTCCATGCTGGAAAAACACGTTGTTCTTCCCTTTGCCGACGTCTGTCCGCGCGTTCAGGCGGCCCGCCTTGTCCACCGCGCTGCTTGATCGTCGAGCCCGAAGCGGCGAAGCCCCCCTGGGACTGCGAAGGCACAACACGGCTCACCTCAAAGGGGCCCGACCGCGCGCCGCGCACCGGCTCCGCCTATTGTGTGCTTGTCCTGTCCAGCCCGTCCCCCCGGGGAGCGCCAAGGCAGCGCCGCTCGCTCGCAGTTATCGAGGCGCACGTTGCGCGACTGCCGCGCGATTCAAAAGACCGGTTCGTCGCTCTGTCTCTCTCGCACCCTTACGGAGAGCCCCGCGAGTGCGAGAGAGACAGAGCGACGAGACGACTCTTCCGAATCGCGGGGCTGCTCGCCACCGCGTCCGAACGCGCTTTGTGACTCCGATTCTCCGAGGACCGAACCGAGAGACACTGGTCCGCGTCGTCCGCAGATGAACGGTTGTATTGAAAGGCCTTCGAGTCCCTCTGACGGGGCCCGTCCCCGCCACGCGCGTCCGGACACACGGCGCACTGGATTATTCACTGGCGAGCAGTTGCATTAGGACGGCACTGGACGGGGCGGGCGGACTAGACACGGCATTCCTGATTCCTGCGCCGTTTTGTATTGAATCGCTTTGTGGGGTCAAAGCAGCTTAGGGAGGCGTCCCGGTGCTTTGTACGACTGCTGCAATGCGGCCGGCGGGCCGGGCGGGGCGTCCATGATTGCGTAGTCCCTTTGGAGAGATTCCCACTCGGGCAGCGCGGCCCCGCCCCGCCCCGCCCCGCCCCACTGACCAAGCGATGTGTTCGCTCGGATGCGTCCGGAGGATCCAAGTGTGTATCTTGCCGCCCGCCGGACGTCGCGCACTTGAATGCAATGCCCCGAGGCTCCAAGGCCGCCCCCCCCCTCCCCGACGCACACTGTTCAATAATGATTGCGGAGCTATGTGCGGGCGGGCGCTAGCGCGCTGGCGCGCGTTGGCGGGCCAGCACGACTCTCAGGACATCCTTCACGGGAGGGCGCAGGCCGCGCCGGTACCAGCACACCAAGAATCCTCATTATTGGCGGCGTGTTCGAATGCCTTCCTCTTCTCCCTCTTCTTCCTTTTTTTCCATCCCCTTCCCGGTGGTTTAAAGCGGCAGCCAGCCACTGGGCAGCCATCCGGCGCAGAGCAGTTCATTTTATTTGCCGGTCCGCTGTGCCGGCCAGGCGGGCAGCCGGGCAGGCAGCCGGGGGAAGGCAGCCGGGCAGGCCATGCTGCCGCCGCACAGTGGGCCAGAAGACCGGTGGAGGCAGCCGAAACTCCAGACGCGTTTCGAGCTCCAGAGTCGCTTAATGAGACTCGAACCGAACAGACCCCACCAATGGGTTGCTCTCCGAACAAGGAATCCTTTGGTGGGGTCACACGTTCGGTTCGAGTCCTGTTTGGTGACTCTAGAGCTCAAAACGCGTCTAGAGTTTTGGCCGCCTCCACCGGTCTTCTGGCCCACTGTGCGCCGTGCGCCGCGCAGCGTAGCGCCCCACTAAACGCACTTGAGTAAATCGAGTTTACGAACTCATCGACTGCCGCAGAAGGGTCCCTGTCCCCGACCTCGCCGAGGACCTCGCCGGCCTGGCCGCGTGGACTCGGGGGGCCGCGGAGGACCCCGAAGGACCGCGGCGAGGCCCCCGAAGGGCCCGAAGGACGCACGGCATGCCGCATAGTGAAGACCAGCGCCGCCGGCCGGAACTCTATTCGCGTTTTGAGCTCCAGAGTCGCTAAAGGGAACTCGAACCGAACGTGTGACCCCACCAATGGATTCCTCGTTGGGAGAACAATCCTTAGGTGGGGTCACACGTTCGGTTCGACTCCCATTACGACGAGCTCAAAACGCGTCCGGAATTCCGACCGCCTCCACCGGTCTTCTGGCCCACTGTGTGCTAAGCCCGAGGCCCGCTTGTCACCTATAGTCGGTACGCGCTGCTGTGAATATCCTTTGCCACAAAATGCCGTCGCCGTCGTAACAGCCCGCGTGAGTGCGAGAGAGACAGACGGCGTTACGTGGATCGTGGACGGCCCCTAATGGCGTGGGTACCACGTGTAGGGCGGTATGGCGCGAGGCCCGGCGCCGTGTTTCATACCCGCCGCCATTTCCGCATTCCAAAATGTTGGCGAGGCGAAGGGTTGGTTGATCAGCGCAGTGGCTCGCGCGGCCCGCGTGCCTGGGAGCGAAAGGGCTTCCAGGCCTGCACGGAAAAAAATGGATTTGCTAGCCCAGCTAAAAATTAGCTGAGGCAGCTAATGTATTGGCTGATATGGCGCCACCGGAGATTTTAGGTGGCACAGCCAAACTACAGCTGCACTAGCTATTTTGTTAGGTGTTACAACTTCTGAATATTGGCATACGCAGCATGCATATTAGTTGAGGCAGCTAATATTTTGCCTTCCTACTGTGCTAAATTTGCTGTTTGGACTAACATGGGCCAAAATGTCGCACAAAAAAAAGTTCAGGCAAAGAGGACGCGAACCCTTGTCCTTTGTATTACGAGATGAGGACGGTACCACGGCGCCGCGATGACATCTAGCAATGTGACCAGGGGCATTTTCCTCATAGTCTCAACAGCGCGAGGGAACGAACGTTGCCCGTCGCAAAATGCTAAATGCGTGGCTGGTGCCGACTCTCTCCCAGTGACGTGGTGGCGCGGTGGTACCGTCCCCGTCTCTTAAACCGCATGACTGGAGTTCGCATCCCCTTTTCCTGAACTTTTTTTTGTGCGACATTTTGGCCCATGTTAGTCCAAACAACTGACGCATTTATTAGTGTAGCAAATTTTCACAGTAGGAAGGCAAAATATTAGCTGCCTCAACTAATATGCATGCTGCGTATGCCAATATGCAAAAGTTGTAACACCTAACAAAATAGCTAGTGCAGCTATAGTTTGGCTGTGCCACCTAAAATCTCCGGTGGCGCCATACCAGCCAATACATTAGCTGCCTCAGCTAATTTTTAGCTGGGCTAGCAAATCCATTTTTTTCCGTGTGTCGCGCCGGGCCGTGCCTGGAGGCCGAGCCGTGCCGAGCCCAGCCACTGTGCTTTATTGCTCCCTACCGCATACCTGCCCACATCGTTAGCACGTTCACGATTTGGAAAAAAATAAATAAGAGGTTTCAAAAAGTTTGAGAGCAGACGTATAGTGCATTTCAGTGTGCATTGTAAGTGCAATTCCGCAAAAGCCGTGTAATGTTACCGGCGAGGTCGAAGCTTCCCGGAAGGGAAGCCCGGAATGGCGCGCAGGTGTGGAATCGTGGCCCTGCATGCCGTCGCTCTGTCTCTCTCGCACTCATGGGGCGCCCCGTGGAGGTGCGAGAGAGACAGAGCGGCGAAAACGACCCCCGGAATCAATCCGCTGGAGCACCGATGCGGTGTGTTGTCGACGGAATCACGCCACTGCTTTCGACGCCGTTTCCCTCCGCCATGGTGGCGCTGCCGGCGGTGCTGGCACACCAGTAATTGAGTGAAGCCATTCACTGGCTGGGAACATAGACGCGTCGCTATTGGAAGTTAGTTCGGATAATGGCGGCACACATGAGCACGCGCTCCCCGTCCGTCCGTCTCTCTCTCTCTCTCTCTCTCTCTCTCTCTCTCTCTCTCCTCTCCTCTCTCTCTCTCTCTCTCCCCCTCTCTCTCTCTCTCTCTCTCTCTCTCTCTCTCTCTCTCTCTCTCTCTCTCTCTCTCTCTCTCTCTCCTTCTCTCTCTCCCTCTCTCTCCCTCTCACATACACACACAAACACAGAGGGTAAATAAATGCCCAGGCCGTGTCGGAACGCATGTAAATATACCGTTGCGTCGTCGAAACGAAATTGACGGCTCTATATACGCTGGAGCCCCAAGACGTTCGGGGCGATCAGGCACCCAATAAAAAGGGGATCTTGTCCACGGCTCGCCACTCGGATACTGCCTGGAGGCGGGCCGGGGCGGGGTGGGGTGGCGTGGGGTGGGGTGGGGTGGGGTGGGGTGGGGCGGGGTGGGGCGGGCGCCCTCGGCCTTGCATCTTGTTTACTGTCCCAATAGGGAGGCGTTAGGTGGCGACGACGGCGTCCAGACGGGCCGACGCGACACTGGAGGCTGGGCAATAAGACACCGCCAACCTCGCGGCGGCGCGGCACGGCACTGCAAGGCACGGCACTGCAAGGCACGGCACGGCGGCGCCCCCTCCGAGTCGTGCATCACGACCTCGATCACGACCCGGAATGGACTATTCCGCCAGATCCAGTTCGATCCTCGAAAAGACAAACGCACCGGAAGGCGAGCCGATTTCCATGAGAAGGTGCGCTTCCCGACTCCCCGCGGCACACAGTGGGCCAGAAGGCCGGCGCCGAAGGCCGACAAAAGTCTACACGCTTTTTGAGCTCCAGAGTCGCTAGGCAGGACTCAAACAGAGCGTGTGGCCCCACCAATGAATTCCTCGTTCGGAGAGCAATCCATCGGTGGGGTCACACGTTCGGTTCGAGTCCCACTAAGAGACTCTGGAGCTCAAAACGCATCCGGGATTCTGACCGCCTCCGCCGGTCTTCTGGCCCACTGTGCGGCCTCGCTCTGGGAAAAGCGGCCGCGATTTCTCATAAAAATCTTCTCTTCTTCCGGTGTCCTTGTTGTTTCAAGAATCGAACTCGACCGAGCAAAGCAGGTCCGCAATCGGGTGGCGGACAGACAGGACAGCAGAGTACCAACAGAGGACACGCCCGTTTTGTCCGACG
The DNA here is from genome assembly GCF_012932325.1 of Thrips palmi. NCBI lineage: Eukaryota > Metazoa > Arthropoda > Insecta > Thysanoptera > Thripidae > Thrips > Thrips palmi. The sequence continues at coordinate 11,009,125 of NW_023144620.1, read as the reverse complement.
GGAACAGTAATTATTGCTTCGCCAAGTTGGCCAACCTGCCTCTGGCTTCCGGTGGGCTTGGCAGTGCAGGCGCGGCAGTGACCTCTTTGCCTGATGACGGCCATCATCCCCATCACGTAGAGGGTGTGCTGCGGCTGCGGAATTTCATCTGGTGGCGGCGCCGCATTCCTCCATGCCGTCGCCATGGGAGGCTGGGCCGCCTGGGCCGCCTGGGCCGCCTGGGCCGCCTGGGCCGGGGAGGGGTGCCGGGACCACCGCCACACAGCAATTCCAAAATTGACATGCAACTCTCTCTGACCCCGCCGCTTCCCACACACACCCCTTTCATCAACTCATTTATCAGAGTATGGCAAAAACGTCAACGGGCGTATTGATCCAGTGTGAATGCAGTGATTCCACCACCACGCGCGAGACAAATAAAAAGGAAAAAACGAAGGAAAAAGAACAGCGATTTCTCATCACCGCAGAGCACGCTTCCCGCCTCCTCCTCCTCCCCTCCATCCCCCTTGCGAATTTTAAAATTAATGACAAGCAAGGCTTTGCCTCAGGATTTTGTGTTTTCGCACAGGGAAAAAAAAACACAAGGTGAAGTAACAACACAATTCCGCGAACCGACCGAAATTCATTGCACCGGATAAACGAGTGAACGGGTACTATTGGGTTTTTAGAGTGTGGGGCGCGCGTCCTATCGGCACACCTGTCCCGTAGAAAGCACGGTCCCTTTTGTGTGCTGCCAAATTTACGATTCCGCTTCCGTCTTTGGGACCGCTTTGGCCGCTTTCGGGCCGTGTCTCTGCGAGTGGGAGAGAGACGCAGCACCGGCCCGCTCTGCGAGTGAGAGAGAGACGCAGCACCGGCCCGCTCTGCGAGTGAGAGAGAGACGCAGCACCGGCCCGCTCTGCGAGTGAGAGAGAGACGCAGCACCGGCCCGCTCTGCGAGTGAGAGAGAGACGCAGCACCGGCCCGCTCTGCGAGTGAGAGAGAGACGCAGCACCGGCCCGCTCTGCGAGTGAGAGAGAGACGCAGCACGGCCCGCTCTGCGAGTGAGAGAGAGACGCAGCACCGGCCCGCTCTGCGAGTGAGAGAGAGACGCAGCACCGGCCCGCTCTGCGAGTGAGAGAGAGACGCAGCACCGGCCCGCTCTGCGAGTGAGAGAGAGCGCAGCACCGGCCCGCTCTGCGAGTGAGAGAGAGACGCAGCACCGGCCCGCTCTGCGAGTGAGAGAGAGACGCAGCACCGGCCCGCTCTGCGAGTGAGAGAGAGAGACGCAGCACCGGCCCGCTCTGCGAGTGAGAGAGAGACGCAGCACCGGCCGCTCTGCGAGTGAGAGAGAGACGCAGCACCGGCCCGCTCTGCGAGTGAGAGAGAGACGCAGCACCGGCCCGCTCTGCGAGTGAGAGAGAGACGCAGCACCGGCCCGCTCTGCGAGTGAGAGAGAGACGGAGAACCACCCCGCCCGCGACCAATAACCGTAAAAGGCCGAACGCCGGGGACGGGAACGAAGACCATGAGGAATGAGGGATCCTCTTCGCCCTTCGATACCGAATTAAATCGGAACCTCAAACTCACGATTTTTCTTTCCCGTTGCAAGGTACATCATTAAACGTTAATTTCTGCGACGATGCGGTCTGTAAAGTGTCGCGTCGTGGTCTTCAGCGGCGAAACGTGTTTACAGTGGCGGGGGAGGGGGTTGGCTGCGGAGGCACGTTGCGGTGCTGAAGGTGGCGTAGCAGAAGGGGATTTATATTTCATAAATTTTGACAGGCTGCGTGGCGGCACGGACTCTGGGGTGCGAACGGCGAGTGGGCGGGGGCGGGGCGGGGGCGGGGCGGGGCGGGGCGAGGCGGGGCGGGGCGGGGCGAGGCGGGGCGGGGCGGGGGCGGGGCGGGGCGGGGGCGGGAGCGGGGCGGGGCGGGGCGCACGGGGTTAAGTGGAAAGCGCTGCCGGCCGGCGGGGCGGTCACGCTGGGATGACCGTGAGCCCGGCATACCAACCAGGATGGAGCGGTATTTCATGTTAGGTTTGCAACTTTATGCACTCCGTTTGCAACGTGCGCGGCGTGGGCGGCGCCCCTAAGCCAAACGATCCGTCATGGAATTTATTTTGGGCCGACGCCCCAGCCGGCGGTTTGGCGCCCCGAGAGGACTGCCCCGCGCACAGTGGGCCAGACGACCGGTGGCGGCGGCCAAAACTCTGGACGCGTTTTGAGCTCAAGAGTCGCTAAATGGGACTGGAAACGAACGTGTGACCCCACCAATGGATTGCTCTCCGAACGAGGAATCCATTGGTGGGGGTCTCACGTTTGGTTCGAGTCCCAATTAGCGACTCTGGAGCTCAAAACGCGTCTGGAGTTCTGGCCGCCGCCGCCGGTCTTCTGGCCCACTGTGCCGCGCCTTCGGCGGCTTTTTCAAAACTGATTCCATTACTGCGTGCCGTGCCGTGCCGTGCCGTGCCGGGCCTGCCTCGGGGACACTGAGCCTCTCACTGCGGCGTGGAGACGCGTCGCGTCTGCATCATCTGCTCGTCATTAGAATGCAGGGTCTTACTTCCGCTGCCCCCACCCGCTCCCCCACCCCCGCCGCCACCGCGCGCCTCTCCAGGGGGAGCCTGGACGACGCCGACGGCGCCCCGCTTGCATGCCAGTGGCGGTGACAGCGACGGGAGTAGCTGCACTGCAAGCTTGCAAGCAGAAGTCACCGCGGCAGCAGACTGATTCACGTCGCTCTGTCTCTCTCGCACCTACACGGCACGCCCCACGAGTGCGAGGGAGACAGAGCGTCTCCCATCCCTCGCCTCGTCCCGTACACACTCGAGCTTCGGCCAGCCTCCGCCACACACCACGCCCCGCCCCTCCCCTTCTTTTCGGCCTGCCCAGTTTGCTCATTACACAACATCTATCAACTTTTAATTAACAGCCAGAACTAACTCCGCCGGGCCGGCTGGCCATCTGCTGGAGAGCTTCTGGAGAGCGGCTGGAGAGCCAAAACAACCAAGATGCGCGCGCTTTCTTCTCTGGCTCTTTCGCTTCCTGGAGGGAGCAGGCGGCTTTCGGCCCTGACGAACAGTGGGCCAGAAGACCGGCGGGGGCTGTCAAAGCCCCGGACGCGTTTTGAGCTCCAGAGTCGCTACATTGGACTCGAACGGCACGTGTGACCCCACCAATGGATTGCTCTCCGAACGAGGAATCCATTGGTGGAGTCACACGCTCTGTTTGAGTCCTGTTTACTGACTCTGGAGCTCAACACGCGCCTCGGGTTTGAGCCGCCTCCACCGGTCTTCTGGCCCACTGTGCGACGGGACTGAAGAAATCCGGCCGCGATTCGGCAGCTAAATGCCGATGTGCTCGCGAGACGCGTCGAGACGCGGTGAGCCCTCTCCACGACAAGCCCCACAGTTGTGTATCGTGGCTTGCCCTCTTTTTTCGGGGGAATCTCCTTACCCGACCAGCCAATCACGGCGCCGCGAATCCGCTTACTTTTCTCATTTCCCCACAACATTCTCATCTTTCCGCATGCCTCCTTGACGGACGGGGTCTCGGACGCAGCCGGGGCGCGGTTCGCAGCCACAGCGTCGCCTCGGAGACGGCCTGCAACTTGGCGCCGCGGTGGCTGCGTCGCTCTGTCTCTCTCGCTCTGCCGGGGCGCCCCGTTGGCTGCGAGGGAGGGAGACGGCGCCGCCGGGCCGGGCGCCTTCGGCAACTTGTCGCCCAGCCGGATGCGGGCGGCTGACCCCCGGCGGCCCCGGACGCGGCCTACCCGAGCGCATCACCCTTCATTAGTCTCCTAATTGGGGTTCTTGATTGGCTGCCTCCCAGCCAATCAGAGCGCCCCAAGCCGATTTGTTCGGCCTGAGCCGATTGCACCGCCACTGCTTGGTGCATCGCTGACCGACTACCGAGTGGCTGGTGGCCGCGAGGGGCCAGGCCTCGCGGCTCAAGCCCTGAACCTTGAACAGGAGAACCCGCAGAATCCCGGCCGCGTCGTCGCCGACCCCGGTCCCAGTCTCTCGGCACGCCATTAATCATGTGGGGCTGGCACGGCCCGCTCCCGGACAGTGTTGCTCCATCTCTCTCGCGCACTCTCGTCGGCGTGGTGGTGCGAGAGAGGCGGACTACGGGCGGCAGCGGGGCGTGGCGAGGCGCGGCCACGACCACGGCCTTCATCGCCTGGCAGCGGTGTTCGCCGCCACTGTTAACGCCAGGCTGAGCCCCGGGTAGCTATGCAGCCGGCGCGCAGGGCCGCGGGCGGGACTGCATGCGCAGCGCGCAGCAGGCGCTTTCGAGGTCTCTCACGTTTCTTCCAGCGCCGCCCGAAACACAGCACGCTGGGCAGGGCGTCGGGCAGGGCGTCGGGCAGGGCGTCGGGCAGGGCGTAGGGCAGGGCGTCGGGCAGGGCGTCGGGCAGGGCGTCGGGCAGGGCGTCGGGCAGGGCGTCGGGCAGGGCGTCGGGCAGGGCGTCGGGCAGGGCGTCGGGCAGGGCGTCGGGCAGGGCGTCGGGCAGGGCGTCGGGCAGGGCGTCGGGCAGGGCGTCGGGCAGGGCGTAGGGCAGGGCGTCGGGCAGGGCGTCGGGCAGGGCGGCACGGTGGCAGCACCCCGACACGCGGCCCTGCTGCGCGCTGCGCCCTGCCGCCCTGCCGGGCGTGCCCGGGGCCTGATGTGCTCAATCCCAACCAGCTATAAAGTTTTGCTGCAGTTGCCGAAGTTCCCCCGAATAAGGGCGACAGGAGGTCACGTCCCGGGCCCGTCGCGTCGCACGGCGGGCGTCGCACGGCGGGCACGGCGCTGCTCCGGCAGGGAACGTCTCCGCGCTATCACACCCGCGAGGCGCGCGCACTCACAGTGGAAAGACACACACCGCAGTGCTGCCGTGGCCGACTCAGTTTCCGCGAGGCCAAGGCTGTTGCACAAGGAGCACCACTACGGGCACACTTTGTCAAAAATAACATACGTAAATGATTGGAATCCAGGGTAGGGTGTCAATTTTGGAAAGTCATAGGTCGCGGTCGGACTCCTGACTTTCGCCAGTGTAGCGTGTGGGGTCGAGGCGAAGGCGCTGGTCCGAGGGGGCCCTCGGTGGCGTGCCGAGCGCGGCGGACCGTCGGCCGGGGCGGCTGCAGACTGATTCCGAGAGCCGTTTTCGTCTCTCACACACACCTTGGTGGCACTCCACGAGCGTGACAGAGACAGAGCGACGAAAACGACTCTCGGAATCAGTCTGCCGGGGCATGCATGCCGCTATGGCGTCGTCACGTACGCCGTGTCTGGCCGTGCCCCTCCGCCGGGGTCCAGGATCCAGGCCAACAAGTGCATCACGGAGTGCTTGGCGCTGAGCGGCGCTGAGCGGAGCGGCTCGGCTCCACGGCCGAGTGAGTGGAATCTCTTGCCGTCGCGTCGCCGACCGGCCGGCCGGCTGGCCGTTGCAATGGAATCCGTTCCTTTATTTTTATTCCCGCGTTCCCCTCTGGGGCGCCGCGTCTTCCCTTGGCCGCGTCCGCCGCACGTCGCGTCGTTGCTTTTATTTTTATATGGCAGGGATGGCGAGAGCGCGATCTTCAAATCCGCCGACGACGACGACGACCTACCCGCGGCGGCATCTCAATTTTTCACGCGGTAAACCCGCCGAGTGGCTGCGCGGTGGCGGGACGGGGCCGAGCGGTGCGGGGCGGAGCGGGGCGCACAGTGGGCCAGAAGACCGTTGGAGGCGGCCAAAACTCTAGACGCGTTTTGAGCTCCAGAGTCACTGTACAGGACTCGAACCGAACGTGTGACCCCACCAATGAATTCCTCGTTCGGAGAGCAATCCAGTGGTGAGGTCACACGTTCGGTTCGAGTCCCATTCAGCGACTCTGGAGTTCAACACACGTCCGGGGTTTTGACCACCTCCACCGGTTTTCTGGCCCACTGTGGGGCGGGACGGCACGGGTTGCCAAAGAGAATTCATATTAGTGCGCCGTGCTTCTTTTTTGCGCGTGCATGTTGTTTTTTGGCGGTGCAGCCGGGCTTCGCCGGGCCTCGCCGGGCTTTGTGCGTTTTGCGACGAGTCCATTCATCCACGGCAGGGCAAGGGCAGCACTGCCTGCAGTGCACAGTGGGCCAGAAGACTGGTGGAGGCGGTCAAAACCCCGGACACGTTTTGAGCTCCGGAGTCGCTAAATAGGACTCGAACCGAACGTGTGACCCCACCAATGGATTGCTCTCCGAACGAGGAATCCATTGGCGGGGTCACACGTTCGGTTCGAGTCATGTATAGCGACTCTGGAGCTGAAAACGCGTCCAGAGTTTTGGCCGCCTCCACCGGTCTTCTGGCCCACTGTGCAGTGGTCCGTGAAAGCGGAGCGCCGCCACAGCGCGCTACAGTGCTCCGCGCCCCACTCGCAAGGCGGCCAGGCCCCCGCACTGTTCTTCTTCCGTAAATTACACCATTAATCTCTCGGCTCCTACTCCCACACCTTCATCGCCTCCTCGCCGCCTCCGCCGTTATCGACATCCTGGGCCGTGGGCACGCAGCGCGCGAGGTTAGTTACATTCAAAAAGTTGAGTCCGCCACAGTGTTGCCCGCCGGGGGGCCTCCTCCAAGACGACACGCCTGCTCGGCCTGCTCGGCCTGCTCACCGCGGGGGGCGTAATGGACTGCGAAGATTGATCGGACAACAGAGGCAAGGCCGTGTCGGCGGCGTGGCGTGGCGTGGCCCAGTTGGAGCCGCCTTGTTGCAGTCACTCGGCTACCTCCTCGCTATGCCTGGCCGCGCCGCACAGTGGGCCAGAAGACCGGTGGAAACGGCCAAAATTCTGGACGCGTTTTTGGCTCCAGAGTCGGTAATCAGGACTCGAACCGAGCGTGCGACCCCACCAATGGATTGCTCGTTCGGAGACCAATCCATTGGTGGGGTCACACGTCGAGTCCCATTTAGCGACTCTGGAGCTCAAAACGCTTCCGAGATTTTGACCGCCACCGGTCTTCTGGCTCACAAAGGAACTCCACACCTCAAGTGTGGAGACTGCAAACTGCGAGCTCTCGAGAAAACTCCGCACCTCCGCATTTTCGAGAGTCGAGTCTTCCACACTCGGCTTCACTGTGAGGACGCTGCAGGGTATTAGGACGCTCCTCGCGACGCGATACTCGTCGCCATTTTCCGAGACGCTGGCCGAGGAGCAACGAGAAGCTGCGGCCGCGGCAGACTGAGAGTCCTTTTCGTCGCTCTGTCTCTCTCGCACTCGTGGAGCGTCCCGCATAGGAGCGAGAGAGACGGAGCGACGAAAAGGACTCTCAGTCTGCAGGCGTTGCTCACATGAGAAATCTTTTCCGCGGGTCTTCGCCGCCTCGCCGCTCGGCCTCGCTGGAATCCCTGATTTACGGTGCAGGCAATGGCTTCCACACGATAAAGTGGCCAGACGCTGTTTAGCCGCGCGCTGCTGCCTGGATTAGCAACTGTTAGACCGACCGCACCGCGCACCGCACTCTGCGGATTGATGCGAGTGGGGCTACGCCGCTGCGTCGCTGCGCTGTGAAAACCAGATGGGTGCCGTCTCGGGAAGCAAGCCAGGCGGAGGCGGGCGGGCGGAGCGGAGCGACAGCCACCGGCTAAATGGCCGCAGCCAATTCCTCTCGTCCGCGTCGATCGGGGTCGTCTGGAAAGGCGGTTCAAGGCAGCCGAACGGTACCCGAAGGCCTACCGAAGACACTCCAAGACACCCGAAGGTCTCTTTTAGGCACCCGAAGACCTTCTTCAGGCACCCGAAGTCCTTCGGTAAGGCAGTCGAAGTCCTTCGGTAAGGCACTTGAAGTCCTTCGGAAGGTACCCGGAGGCCTTCGTGAGGCACCCGAAGTCCTTCAGAAGGCACCCGAAGTCCTTCGGTAAGGCAGTCGAAGTCCTTCGGTAAGGCACTTGAAGTCCTTCGGAAGGTACCCGGAGGCCTTCGTGAGGCACCCGAAGGCCTTCGGTAAGGCAGTCGAAGTCCTTCGGAAGGTACCCGAAGGCCTTCCAGAGGCGCCGGCACGGAAGTCAGCCGCAGGTTTCCGTCTCGGGCCTGGCCAGGGCCTGGCCCTTTACTGGCCCTTGGCCGGGCCCGCGAAGGCCAAAGGGGCGGTCCGCAGAGACTAAGTCACGGACCAGCAGCTCGGCAGCCGGGCAGTCGGCCACTGTAAAATACGGGGTCATGGAAAGGTATCCGGACACGGAAAGCCTTTCTGGGCCGGGGCGGCGGGGCGGTCGGAGTGAAGGGGGCGCTGGGGGCGGCAGGGCCTGGGCCGCCACCTGGCCCTCGCCAAAGGGTTATAGTGTCGCCAGCCCCGCCCGGCGCCGCGGTGCCGTGCCGACGTGCGGCGCCGCGACACCACACCGCAAACCCGGGTTCGCCGGCCCGCAGCCGCTTTGCGTGGCAAACGCGAAAGATTCCCAAAAAAAAGGTTCTCATGGTTCAAGCGTGTTCTGTTTGTTTCGATTTTGTTTTGTTTTGGGGGCGGCGATCCCGACGGATTTGGCCGCCACCCTCACCTATTTTTCTTTTGCCACTTCTGCGATTGGGAGCTGCTGGGGCCTGTTTTCCGCATGGACGCCCCCCTAATGAAAGCGGCAGCCATGGCCATGAATGTGACAACACACACCCACACACACACACACACACACACACACACACAGTGCACAAGCACCAACCAGCAGGGCTATTGAGACACGCCACCGCCCGGCTCAAACGTTTCCGCTCGTACTTTCCGTCTTTGTGGCGCTCGCACCACCGAAGGCGATCGAGCATCGGCAGAAAAAGTGTGCCATTGTTTCGCTCCTTTATTTCTTCTTCCTCTTTCTTTTTTTTCTCCCTCTCTCTTCTTTTTTTTTTTTGGAGCGAAATCTAGGTTGTTCTTTATCTATAGCAGGTCCTGGCATTTCTTTCCACTGAATGTCAGTGCATCGCTGGAGGAGATGAAAGGCGATGAAACGGTGCTAGAGGAGATGGACGAGAAAGAGAGAGAGAGAGAGAGAGAGAGAGAGAGAGAGAGAGAGAGAGGGGGGGGGGGCGCACTCGGAATCGGTCGTTACTGTGCAGCTATTATCATTCGCAGCTCGCCGGAGCCACAAGTTATGCGCGCTCGCCCAGATAAGACTGAGGCACCTGGAGCACCGCTATGAAAGATTGCGAGGCGTAAATGATGGCGCGTTGGACGTTCAGACCGAAAGCGTCTCGTCGCTCCGTCTCTCTCGCAACTTCTCGAGACGCCCCACAAGTGCGAGAGAGACAGAGCGACGCGCTCCATTAATTGCCACCAGGGATTCGAGATGCAGGTGCACAATCACGGCGGCGCCCTGGGAACTACACCGTCAAGCCTTTTGTTTTTGTTGTTGGCGCGTCATTTCGTCGCCTCTTTCAAACTTTTGTTGTTGTTTGTTGGTAACTTGGCTGACCTTCACCCCCCAGCGCGCCCAGTGCTTTACAAAGTGACGCCTGGAAATAATTTATGGCCCTCTTGTCTGGGATTGTCAACGCACCTGCTAACCCACCTGCACACCGGCCGAATACAGTGCGCCAGCAGCCCGGCCCCGCCCAGCCTCCCTCCCCGGGGGAACGAAAATAAATGCGGAAAATGCGGGGAAAGTTGGCCGTCAAAAGTTTTGCCCGTGTTTCCCTTTTGTTCACCGCACTTTCCCCCGTGCGCACTCTAGCCACGCGCCGATTTCCGAAGTGCCCTTATTCCTATAATAGGTATTCAAACTCTGGCGGTTCCGTATCCTAGGCAATCCGGGGCTCCGCGCTGCTCCCCCCCCCCCCCTCTCCCCCGGCCCCTTCCTCGCGATCCAAAGTTAAGCCCCGTCCCAAGCGACGACATCCGATATCCAGGAAAGAGCTCTCGAATCCAGCCCTCCCTAGTTTTCCTTCCCTGCCCCGCCCTTCCGCACTTGTGCTCCGATTTCCAGACAGGGAAGGGCTTTCGCCCCGGCGGCGCGGTGCGGCGCGTTGCGGCGGGGCCCTCCAGCCTCACGGGCCCTTTCCGCCCTTTTTCCCTAAATCAACCTCCCAAATTTGCCAGTGCTGTGAGCAGCTGGGCAGCTACATACCCGCAAACCGCGCGCCGCGTCTACCACGGCGCTGCCGCCTCCAGTGGCGGTTCGCTGAATCACTCTCTCTGCGTTCGACGGGGCCACCCAGCTGCCAAGCCACTCGCCGGCTGGCTCGCTCGACGAGACGAGAGTGGGTGATGAAGAAACCAACGCTTTTTTTCTTCGTTTTTTTTTTCTAGTTTTTTTTTTATCGACAAGAACGAGGGGTCCGGATTACTCATTAGGATACAGAATGAGGCTGCCTGCCAAGGTGTGGGGCGGGGAGGGACAATTTTAATTCGATCCTTGTTTGAAACTCAGAGACGCCCCCAGTATTACTTCTGTAAAGTGATTATAAAGGTGGGAGTTTGCCCCCCCCCCCCCCCCCGGTGCGAAGCAGTGCGAAGCAGTGCGAAGCCTCGCCGTGTATTCCACTTTGTCCGTTAATCGGCGCGTATAATCACGCCGTTCGGCCGGCACCGCCTCGTGCACCAGAAAAGGCTCTCTCTTGTGTCGCTCTAACGGACCCTCTTTTTTCTCTGTTTCAGGTATAGTCCCCTTGAACACTGAAGCGAGAGAGAGCGGGCGGGTGGTGGTGAGTTGGGCAGTGTGCAGCACTGCAACCTGCAACGGCCTCCATCCAGACAGTGCTGCCAACCGCTGCACAGTGGGCCAGAAGACCGGTGGAGACGGTCAAAATCCCGGACGCGTTTTTGAGCTCCAGAGTCGCTAAATGGGACTCGAACCTAACGTATGACCCCACCAACCAATAGATTTCTCTCCGAACGAGGAATCCATTGGTGGGGTCACATGCTCAGGTCGAGTCCTGTGTCTAGCAGCGACTCTGGAGCTCAAAACGCGTCTAGAGTTTCGGCCGCTTGCACCGGTCTTCTAGCCCACTGTATGCTGCTTGTAAACGCCGCACGAAAGAGCCCGGGCGCGCGTCTGCGTAGTTTGCCGGCGGGTGCGTGCGGCTTGACTGGCTTGACTGGCACCGGCAGACAGCGCCGAAGTTACCCGCCAGCGAGGACCGCCTGCAGCGCGCATAGAAATGATTCCCGACCCGGCAACTTGTACAAACCGCAGCTTGCCGCCCGCTGCGCCGCGCTGCGACGACACGGCCGTTTGAGCTAACTTAGCCAGCCGCCCCAGTTTCGGCGCATGGAGCGGCAATTGCCGCCAACAGTGCGAACAGTGCGCAGGCGAGGAGGACGCAACTAACTAGACCGGCGAGGCGCAGCGGCGCAGCGAGGCGCGGAGCGGAGTGTTTCAATGCGGCGTTTAATCCACTTTCACCAATAATCCGACTTGTCACGCCCTTCGCCACGTCCTTTCATTTTGCTCGGCATCCGTCGTCGTCCTCCTCCCCGTCGTCCTCCTCCCCGTCGTCCTCCTCCCCGTCGTCCTCCTCCCCGTCGTCCTCCTCCTCGTCGTCCTCTCCCCCGTCGTCCTCCTCCCCGTCGTCCTCCTCCCCGTCGTCCTCCTCCCCGTCGTCCTCCTCCCCGTCGTCCTCCTCCTCGTCGTCCTCCTCCCCGTCGTCCTCCTCCCCGTCGTCCTCCTCCCCGTCGTCCTCCTCCCCGTCGTCCTCCTCCCCGTCGTCCTCTTCCCCGTCGTCCTCCACGACTTCGTCGTCGTCGTGCTCCAGCCCCTCGCCCTAGCCAGATTTCTGATTTGTCGGTCAACCGGCGCCCGGGCGGTGCCCAGCGGGTCTGGTGGGGGGAGGGGGGCCCCATGTTGAACAGCCCCTGTCCCTCCTTGGTGGACCGCAGGGCGCGGGGCACGGGCCCTCGGGCTCATGGAGCCAGCGTCGAGGGTCACGAGGATCATACCGCAGGGCCTCGGCAGGGCGTCCGCAGGTCCGGCCGAGGGTTCACAAGGACCGCGTCAGGGGCACGAAGGGTCCGGCGTTGCAGCAACCTCGGGGCCCACTTGGCCACCACCAGGACCGCGTCGGCAGCGGGGTTCGCGGGGTCAGGCCGTGAAGGTCGAGTCCTTGTGATTCTTCCGTATCACGGTGGCGTGTTGATCAGACCCCTTATTACCGGCCGGGCCCCTTCCCCCACCAGGGCCGCCCCCACCAGCCCCCACCAGCCCCCACTACGCGGCGCTGCGGCGGGACGCTGCAGGGCCACCCCGGGTGGGGGCGGTGGGGTGGGGGTGGCCCTGGTGGCCCAGGCCGCCGCGACGCCGAGGAGCCTTGTGCCTGTCTCGGCGCAGTGCTTGGCCAGGCGTGCCAGCGGGAGGTCGTACACTGTACAGGCTTTGCAGGCCGTACAGGGCCATGCGGGGCACAGGGTCCCCGTCGCGCGGCCCAGCGCTGCCTCGGCCCGCCCCTGCCCGCCGCACGCCGACCGAACGCCACTGAACGGTCACTCTCTGCCCACCTCTCAACTCGCCGGACTAGGACGCCCAGTGTCACGCAGTGTCACGGGCCCCCGCTGCTCAACATGAACTTCATAGGTAACGTTACGCGCTGGAATCGTGTCACGCTGCTCGCGCTCCGCACTTCCGGGAAGTGTGACAACGGCGCCTCGGGCCGCGGCGCTGCAGTGCCGTGGTGTCGTCAGCGAGGCGGCGCCGCGGCGACGCTCCGGGAAATCGCGTCGCATTTGCGGGGCAGCGCGAGACGCCGAGTGACACGCCGTGCGACACGCCCCGCGACACGCGTGTGTCATTTGCGGTGCACGACGTCGACGTCGTGCTGACAAAGTCGTCCCGGAAATGGCGGTCGTCTGGCAGGGTAGCGTGCGCGGTGGGGCGGGGCGGCGTGTGGCACTGGCACACAGTGTGCGGCAGCATCAGGCAGGTGCTGTTGCAAACCCACGGCCACGTGTCTCCCCCACCCCTCAGCCGCCCCCTCCACCCCGATCGGCAAGCCCCAGAAGCGCTTCCGGTGAGACCAGGGCGTCGGGGCCCGGGGGCGGCCCGGGGGCGGCCCGGGGGCGGGCGGCCTGCACCCGGTGCAGCGCCGCGCTGGGCTGGGGCGGCTGGGCCCTCTAGGGCTGTGGGGCCGCCTAGGGCCGCCTAGGGCCCCCTAGGGCCGCCGGGCCCTCTAGCCAAGGCCGCGGCGAGCACGTAGCGGTGCGGCGCGAGAATGCCGCTGCGGGCGTTGGGCCTGTAGGGCCTGCTGGGCCTGAAAGGCATGCGGGGCATGCAGGGCTGCGAGCCGCGTGATGCTTCCGCCAGAATTAGCGGTCCACTTCCGCCTGCTCGCCATGCCCCTGGCCATGGCCCTGGCCATGCCCGCCGCTCCAGCAGACCCACGCGCACTATCAGCGACAGCCATCTGGATTTGATGCAGCCTTTTCAATTTGGCCATGGCTTTGACGGCATGCGACCTGCATGGACGGGTGTGCCATCACGGCCAGGGCCTCTGGCTCGGCCTGGGCCATCGAGCCTCAATGCGAGGTCATCTGTTGCCTGACAGCCACTAGTGCCGTGTCGGTTGTCCAGAATGGGCAGGGGGAGGGGGGAGAGGGGGTGGGGGTGAAGAGGGCCGCCCTGATTGGAACGATATGGCTTTTTAATCCGTTGCCATTGTTTGTCCGCCCCGCCGATGGAGGCCACGCGTGCAAAGCGACCTGCACCGCCATTACCAAACAGCTCTCTCTCTCTCTCTCCAATACAGAAAGAGAGGGATTAGCGAGTGGATGAGGATATTCGCCACCGGCAGCCAGCCAGAGCATTGCGGAAATTCGGGTCCATATACTACTGCCGCCCCCCCCCCTAAAAAATGTAAAAAGTAAATTATTTTTTCGTCAGCTTTTTTTTGGCGCGGTCCTTTGGGAGGCGGCGACAAGGAAATGAGCGGGGCGGCGACGCTGCGCGAGTGTGATATGGGGCGCCTCGGCGACGCGATGGCCTCGACGTCCTCGCCGAGCGATGCACACCCCTCCGCCCAAACCTTGTTACGCACGCCCCCGCGCCGCCGCCCCAGACCGCGCCGCCCCGGACCGCGCCGCCCCGGCCAGGGCCAGCCTGACCCCGCGCACGCCGCTCAAGCTTTGCGAGACGGAAAATGACTCCTCATTGCACCGGCATGGCACGGCACGGCACGCCACGCCACGCCACGCCTGGGCAAGACGAAGTGCAGTGGGGTGGAAAGGGGCGGCGTCACCCGTGCCGTTGTGCAGTATGCTGAGTGTGCGGCGCTGGGGCTGCTGGTGGCGGCCGTGGCTGAGAGCGTGGTTGGCACAGCTGCTTCAACTCTGTGTCTCGGGGTCCTATTGTAGTGAGAAGTTTTGTTTGTTTGTTTTTTACATTGTTGGTTCCCCTCCCTTAATTATATGGAAAATCAAATATAAACTCGCTGCTCCTAAAAACACCGTGCTGACAGTTCGTTCGTTAATTTTTTCCCCTTGAAATGAAAGAAAAGACATGAGTAGCAACTCACTAGCAGGCGGAAGTCACTTCAGCGACCTGCCTTCCTCCGGGCGACCCCGTTGTCAAGTTGCTACTCCCTTGGAATCGTTAGCGAAGGGAAAATTAGGCGCACAGTACAACCCCCCCCCCCTCCACCTCCTAGCCCCCCCCCCCCCCCCCCCCCGCTGCCGTGCTGCTTCTAGAGGGTGATGGAGTAGAGAGCACTCACCGGTCGCCCTCGCGCAGGCTCCCCTCCCCCCCTGACTTTTTGTTCCTCTATGCGACCGCGACTACACTAGCCTCGAGCCAAGGACTAGCACATGTGTCTCCACCACGTGGACAGGTAAAACAGAAACAAGAGAAACTCGTGGCATTTGTTTTGTTTCTCTCTTTTTTTTTATTCCACCCCGGCCATTGTGTTTGGCCCCCGTTTTCCGACGGCGTTGTTGATAAGCTCTCGCTTACGTCGATCTCGTCGCGAGTTCCCTGCGGTGGCGGGATGAATATGTGAGCGAGCGGGGCGGGAGGGGGAGGGGTTGAAGTGAGGCAGGAAGCCGTACAAAGCCCGTCTTGTTCGGGGAGGGGGTAAATGAGGGAGGCCGGGGGGTTCCGTGCATTGTGCGCGGTGCGGCGTGGTGCGTCCTCCGTGGACAGCGGGCTAGGACAGCGGGCTGCTGGGCATTGAGTAGGGGCTCCTCTGTGCTCGGGGTTTGCAAGCGATCCAATCTAAGGCACCCGCCGCCCCGGGCCGCCCTGGGCCGCGTGGCGCGCAGCCGCATACCGACGGCGGACCTTGGCACCCCGTCGACGACGATCACATGGTGCATTCGGGTGCAGCCCCCCCCCCCCCCCCCGCGTTATATGTGCGGCCGCCTTCGTGACAAGGGCAGCGCGCCGAGCTGGAACGCTGCCACGACAAATCTTTGTCTTTTGCACTTTTCAAAAAGCGCAACAAAAGGCGTGGCCCCGGAAAAAAGAGAGGGCTGAGAGCAAAATGTCGGCTCTTGGAACGGCACCAGGACCGACGAGGGCGGAGCGGCACGGCGGAAACGCTCTACGGTAGGCGCCTGCGCTCCGACGGGTAGGCAACCCGAACACTCGGGCGTGGAGCGGGCCGGCCTGCCGCAGGGCGTTTTGCTGAAAGGACCTTGCACTGACGCGCCATGGCCGCCACGGCAGGGGGGCGGACACGCTGGCAACGCTGCACCGCCGCGCCTCCTTCCGCTCGCGTGATCCGATTAGATATATTGAGCTGCGCCCCGCGGCCGCCGCCCCGCACGGCCCACCTTCCAGCAGACTCGTCCTCCGTTCCCGCTCCTCAAAAATGCAACTGCACTTTGTTTCGCACTTCTTTTGCGACATCGTTTTTGTTCCCTTTCCGCATCGAGCGCAGCGAGCGACTGCGGAACGAGCGCTCTCTTCTTGTGGGAACGGGGCGCCAGGCCGCTGGCTCCTTTCTGGCCATTCTGGAGAAGCGGGGACCTGGGCGCTCCGCTCGGCCACAGACAGCCAAGCCACTTTTCACAGACCCCCCGAACACCTGCGCAGTGCACTTGTACCTGCACAAGAGTCTCCCTCTCCTCAACTCCTCCCTCTTCTCCTCTTTTACTATTGGCACTTCCATGGTTCCACGGCCCCTTCCCGCCGCGTCCTCCAGTCGCTGCGGTCCTAATGAATTCGATTTCGGACCCTATTGTCGACGCGCAGAATGGCAAAATTGAGTGAGCCGAGTAAGTGAGTTCCCCAGCCAGCCTCGACCCTGTCATGGTGTGACGCCGTGCATCTTGTAGCGTCTCCGTTTTGCAAAGCCACGTCGCCATTTAGTGCCTTAAGGCTGCACTGCGAATGGCCCCATGACGCCTCGAGACAGACAGCCAGGCGTGAATGGCCCGAGGCGCAGGTGCAGGGATCGGCGGGCGCGGCGAGGCGCCCACTTCCGTACAGTCGGTGCGAAAAGCTTCCGAGAGTGAAACCCTTAGAAAGCCATCGCTTCCCCTTGAATAGCTGTAGCCGAGCGCCGCCTGCCTGGGTGCGTCCCAGTCCCTGCTCGGACCCCGCCCTCCGCGCCGGCTCAGGCCCCGAACACGCTCGCCCTAGTGCACCTTTGGTTAGACACCGCCGAGTGTCTTAGCAGTTCAGAGACGTGCCGACGCGACGGACCATTCATTTCATTCCCTTCCGCTCATTCCTTGGCAACCTTTCAAACCAGAGGCGCATTGTCTTGTTGTTTTCTCGCTCACGCTTTCCGTTTGCGCGTTGCAGGTGCCGTTGGTGGTGACGACGGCGATGGCGACGACAAGGAAAAGGAAGAGGAGGCCGAAAGGGAACGGCAAGAGGCCATCCGGGAGGCGGAAGAGCGGCGCAAGGAGAAGCACCGCAAGATGGAGGAGGAGCGAGAGAAGATGAGACAGGAGATCCGTGACAAGGTGAGCAAGGGCAGGGCCTAGACGTAGCGGGACGCGGACTTGCATGCGTGTACGTGTGGGAGAGAGGCGGGACAGAGTAGAATGGGGTGGGCCTTGGGGTGGGCCGCGAGGGATAATGTCGTTTCACAGGATCCGTTTCCGCTCGTTTTGAAAACGTTTCTAGTTGTGCAAAGTTGGTTTCCGCTTTGTTCAACCAACGAGGTGGTCTGCAGGTGACCACCAACATCAACGTCAAACCCCTCTTTGGGTCAAATTGACTCTAGTAGGGAGTCTCCAATTGAAGCGACTCCCTAATGGAGTCAGATTGACCCCGAGTTGGGCCTCAGCGCGCGGCGACACTCCAGGAAGTGCGGCGAGAGGGAGAGAGTGAGAAAATGAGAAAGGCTGTCGCCATGTTTATTTGGCGAAGAAACAGAATGTGTCGTCTAAAGTTTCTTTTTAAGTCTCGAAATGCCGCCCCTTGCAAAGCAAGATAGCATGAATCCCTTGCTTTGATGACTGTTAATAAAAATTGGATACGCTTTGTGTGAATGAAGAGCAGTAGTAGTTGCGTTTTCCTATATCTGCATGTGTGCCTGAAGTATGAACCCGTTGCTTGGGTTTAAGTAGCAGAAGGGCCAAATATCTAGCCGTCGCATAGAATTGTTTAGACTTTGAACGACTAGAAAAATAAGGTAGAAAATTTACTGCTACGTTGCACGTACCCTTATTTGAACTGACTTTTGTATGAACAAGAACGATGTGCCTTGTGGACACCAAACAGAAAAAAACAGTTTTTATAGTGCTTCTGTATTTTAACGTTTTCATTTCCGTGTTGCAGTACAACATCAAGAAGAAAGAGGAGGTCCAGGAGGCTCCTCCACCGGAGCCCGACAACCCCTTGATGCGCAAAAAGAAGACCCCCGAAGAGCTGGCGCGTGAAGCAGAGGCTGAGGACCAAGATGACTTCACTAGTGAGTCACAGCCCCGCCAGGGCCGCGGCAGTAAGATCCACACGATAATAATTCTCTCTCATTCTATCTCTCATTCTATCTCTGAGTAAATGTATATATATATATATATCTATATATCCTTCTATATATCTATCGGTTGCTATCCTTCAGGGTCATTGTGGCACAGTGTATCGGTTTTGATGAGGTGCAAGGTCACTAGCCTTCATTCAAATCGACTTCGTCACGCAATGATCCGTCTTCTGTTTTCTGTCTAGATGTTGGGTGTTCTATCTATCCTCGGTGTGTCTGTGTTCTGGGCGGGTCTATCCGTCTCAGTAGAACTAACCCGTGAAATGCACTAACAAGTTCAGATTACTTGCCTACATTTAACAATTCAAAAACCCTATGTGCAAAAAAAACAAACCAATTAAAAAAAACAGTTTTTAGTTTGTCAATATTACCCAAAAAAGTTGATAATACAAATGGTCTTCAGCATCTTGATGCACCTGCGTTGTTCAATTCTTGGCAAGTATTTCGGGCAACTGCGACAAATGCATACTTTATTTTTGAGGAAATTTTGTCATCACACTTAGAACACAACATCCGCATATACAGAAAAGACAGATACATGTTTCTTGAATCCATTGAGAGTGAGAGAGAGAGCTGTCTCCCATTTGAAGGAATAAAAAGGTGACAGAATTATCGTTTGTGGTCTTACGGCTGCAATAGCACCCTGTACAATATAATAACTATTCATACTAATTCATACTATTATTGATGTTATTAAGTAGCCTGAAAAGGCGGCTAGGAATAAGGCTCGCTTAATTACAAACAACGGAAGCAATAAAACTCTTGTTTTTTTTTAATATATACTTCGCCATTTTTATACACTGAAGTAACAACATTGTGCGCATGAACCAAAAAATCATAACAATATCTTACTGACTAATGAAATTGCTTATTACATATAGAAAAACGTTGCATCTAACTAGGAAACTTTTCAAAAGTTTCCAGTTTTGTTTGGGACAGGATGTGCCCAAACAACTATATTTACATGCTTGCTTACACTAATATGGAGAAGAACATTGCTAATATCTTCTCTTACAAAAATGGTGAAGGGTTTCTTTCACTGCCGTAGCTAAACATTTATGTGAGTGAATGCATGACTATGTTGTGGGTTGTCTTTGAGGACGCTTCCTTAAACAAGACAGCTGGTGTGCATATTGTTTTAGCGTATTTTTGATAAATACTGCCATTTTATATTGTGCTTCGTATATCAATAGATTCGCGAGGCTTGCAAATGTTGCTATAGGAATGCGTAGGATTTACCTGAAAGTGCGCATATTTTTAATCCTATGCAAAAAGTTTGGTGCTTTGTTCAGTTTAAAATTTTTAATCAATATAAAATTACGGTAGATTGTTTATCAAAGAGCCATATCCCAAGTTAACTTTTCTTCAATTAAATGCGCTTTGGATATTTAAACATATCTTAATGTAAAACAAATTGCCCTCTTTTGTTTACAGAATTGAAGAACTCTATAGAAACTCAAGTGAACGAACTTAAGACGCAGATTGAAAGCAAATGCTCGCTCCAGTGAACCCGTACCCAGGAAGCCCCGAGCAAACCAGAACCAGCAAAGAATCGTCGAGATTTCGAGGACAACCGTCTGCCTCCAGCGGTGCAACTGCCCTTGCTCTATGGCATTACTAATTTAAAAACACCCAACCTACTCTCACACATTGAAGACAGAGAAGCGCTGTTACTTTGAATTTTATTCCCATTATATAAAACGTGTTAATTTTGAATTGAAAAGTCATTAAATCATTTTATTTTAATTTACTAATTAATAAGTGTTCATATTCAAAAAGAATTTAAATGATTTAAGTTCTGTTCAACTTTTGTTGTTAGAATTGGACATAAATCATAATTTTTCATTTGTTGTGCGTTTCGCAACAAACGTTGTTAGAAATTTAGAATTGTTAAGAGAAAGATGATGTTTGTACACTTTTGTATAAGATATACCATTAAAGCTGTAATTGTAACAATAGTTGGAGTTGATGGTGCATATTAGATGTATCGTGGTGATGCGAAGGCTGTCAAAATCCCCAGCGCGTTGTTTTTGTTTTGTTATGTGACCACAATGTTTGCAGCCGCATAAAATAGAATTTTGCATTGTTGTGCATGCCCGTTTAGAAAAGCAGCATATTTCTATAAATGTATTTTTCAAATGTCAAACCAATATTTTCATAGAGTTTCGTTGTGTCATAAGTATTCAATGCTCAAAACGAGTACTCAGTTTGATTTGTGGATTTTGTTATTGGTAGGCAAGGAAGGGGCGTGATCGCAGATGTGTTGAAGGCGAAATCACAATCAAGACACTGCTGTGCTGCAGTATGCAATTTGTTTTTGTTGCTAAGCTGTTAAAATCTGCATAAAGAACGACTACGACTGGCAAAAATGTGTGGATTCCAAGCGATTTATCTGTGAGAGGGCAAGAGCTAAGATTGAGGATAAAATCGTCTTACTTTCGGTGCCCGCCGTCTTGTTCTTCCACGTGATTATTTTTCCTGTTGCAGGTGTAACTTATTGGATTTGACTTTAAAGGCTTGAATATGTAATAAGCTACGGTGTGATGTCCATACGTAAACAGTGACTTCACTTTTTGTTGAGTTTATTGCCAATTTATGTTTTATTAATTTAGTAGGTTAAGGAAATGAATGACTGCTAAGCTAAGGTGAGTTTGAGCCACTAGGAGTCGGCGCATCACCGGGACTGTGGTGCTAACAACGAAAGCAGTGCTCAATGCGTGATGAAGATTGAAAAACAAATAAACAAATGTTCACATACCCACTGTTTAGCTGCTTTAGCTTCTCCAATAAATTAATTTTGTGGGCGGTGTCAAAAAACTATGAAGCATTGCCAAGAGTTAAAGGCACTGTGGTGATGCTGCTAACATTGTTGCATTTCGCGTTGCGACTGGGATCCGGATCTTACTTTCCTCTATGTCTTTTTTTCTGGCCTAAGAGCCAGAACTTTCACACTTATCAAAATAAACTAGTAACAAGACTTACGGCAGTACTAGTCGCCACTGTAGGGTTAGTGGCGGTAATTGAAGCAATAAAACGCATGGAATAACTCCAAGGCAATGTTTTATATCAGTGAACTGCTTGTTGGCGGGAAAATGTTTCACCGTCGCCTGTTTTCACGTGCTCTTCCTTTGAAAAATCTGCCTGCGGCAAAATCCTGTCATTTCTGTGATTTCCTATCTTTCGCTTTGTATGCTTGAACTAAGCGCGGCAACAATGCGTTGTGCGATTCTACGTCTATGCCACACTCTTTCTATTTTAAATCTTATCTTTCTCTTAATAATGAAGTAATAATTAAATGCGTGCATAAATATTTCTCCACGTTTGGTAAAAACAAGTAGAGTTTTCCTTTAACTTCTCTGACTGCGATGACATTGACTGACTGACGGAACTTACAACAATGGTCGACCGGGGTCTTCTCGTAAGGGTGCTGGTAAACCCGTTTCAACAGCTTTTTGAATCGAGCCTATTTTGCCTGTGAACGATGTCAATTCAGAATAACTTATATCAGCATTCCATTTTTATTTTAACTGCTCTCTAATTTATTTTCATGTATTCATTGCATATTACTATTCACTTTGTATATATCTCTGTATTCTATTTTTTTCCACAATGTCCTGAGAACACAGCCCATTTTCCGTGTTATAAACGATGAAGATATTTTTTTTGGTTGCGTTATTGTGTGTATCGTGGTTTTTGTCTAGTATGCATTTATAGCATGCTACGAATTGTTGCGATATACAATGAAAGCTTTAGCAGCGTGCTCGCAAAATACAGTAAGCCGTAAAAAGTTTAGCAAAATCACATAGAGTGAAGTAATATAGGTTGTAGCAGTATAAGAGACACTGTTGGGAACCCCTCACCTTACACTAAGCGGACTAAACTGAATATAGACGTGCAGTCATCTTGAAACTCTGTCCTGTCCTTTCATCTTTTCTTCCGAGTGCTTTACTCGTGTTATCTTTCATTTCAACCACACTCTATTTATTTACCCGGTATCCTGGTACTAATAACAAATTTTCTCCTACTCAAAATAAAGGATCTGGCTTGTGAACCAAATCTGTTAACATAGTTGTCAAAATCTCCCTTAATGTAATAATATGATGGCGAAGACGATCGTGTTGCTCATCTTAATAAACCAGAAAGGTGGAGTTCTAATTTAATTCCCAGTTTAGTGTTGTAAAGTTTACATATTGCATGTATCAGTATGTATACTTGTTCACTTATGATAGTCGTGACAAATACTACTTGTATTTTGGCGGTTGTCTCCACGTGTCTTTTAAAGTATTGTTCACACTTGTAAGTTAGAATAAAGTTATTAATTGTTGATATATGAATGAATATATTGAAGAGAGTTGTTGTATGCTCCCTCCGTTTGTTTCGATTTATACTGCCCTGTCTATCTTTTCCACTTGTGCTGACAGTTTGGAGTTTGAAACCTGAACAAATTCCGGTTTTACATTCATTAAAAACGTGTGATGTAAGCACTTAATGGAAGTAGAAAATTATAAATGGCTGAACGAAGTGTAGATTAGCATTATAATCATAGAGAGAAAAGTTTTAACGTCAGCCTGTGTAGCTTACGCTTAACAGGTATTCTGCGGTAATTTTTAAAATTGAAGAAACCTCAAATGGAAAACTAAGTGCGAAAACCCAAAGCTTAAAAATGCCCAACCTAATATACAAATATGCAAAGCAGGGAAAAGTGCGATTGGTGGTTTTACATAATAGGCCATTTCCTGGAAGAGTAATTGGTGTGCATTTGGATGTGTACTACAACGCTGTCAAATACCGGAACCTTTCAAACTTTTCTCTATTTGATTCTCTGCAACTTTGCATCTAAATGAGTTATAAAATGTTGCTGTGATATGCGCCGTAGTGTTTTCCAAACAGGGTTTGCAGTGGGTGTGTGTCCTCGTTTCTTGTAACCATATCGGAGTCATGGTGTTTCGTGATAGTGGATGCTAAGACAACGACGGTAAATTCGTTGAACGGTGTTTTAAAATTGCTGAGAAATTGCTAAGCTAGCCAAAAAATTATTTGGCATGATTTGCTATGAATAGTTGACTGCTGTAAATGCCCAGACATTATTTCTATTGTTGTTATCACTACTGATGTTGATAAATAATTTTTCCCATACATGATGTAAAATTAGATTGTAGTTTAGGAAATCTTCAAAACTGTAAATTTTACCTTTACAAGTGGAAAACGTGAGCAAACACAAGAGATGTAATGTAGGGAGCCTGTTGGTTAAATAATAATTGTTGTTAAACATAATTAAGATTTTGTGTTTTTTCGTATCACTTTTCTATTGAAATTTTCACAGTCCCGTACATTTCCCGCCCAACCCCCTACCAACACATACTATTATCAAGACTATTATTGTCGTGAACGGGGTCAAAATATTTCATTGGATGAGCGATGGCAAAAGCCCATACTTGCGAAATGTCCAAACACTTTTTATGTCTGAATGCGTGCCCGTGTGTGTGAATGAGGCGTGTTACGGCAGGATGCGATCTGGCGTACCCTTGCCCCGTTGAACGGAAAGCCAATCAAAGAACCCAATTAAAAATGAATCAGTAGCAATGCAAGCTATTTGCCACACTACCTACACCTGCATCCCTCTGAGGACAGCTTGGGACGCGACGCACCAACAATTTTCAAATGGCGAATACACTCTACTGCAAGGGGAAGCCCCGGCGCCACAGCCCCCTGCGTACAGCTCCGTCATCATATGGATAGACTCCATGTCTCGCAACCGAGGGGTATCACCGGCGGGCAGGGGCAGAAAGGGGGAGCCCACGCCGTTACTCCATGTCAGGAGAACGAGACGCCCTTGCTGTCCATACCCCGCGCACGCTGTGTTTCGTGGGGCATTGACGATAGTCCGTCCCCCTTCCCCTTTTCTCCCAGCCGGCGGGCGGTGCCGGTGCCCAGCAAGGGGCCACTACATTCACCGAGCACCGAGCCGTCTTTCGAAGTCAACGTTACTGTTCATTAATAAAAACGTAAGACAAAACATTTCAAGGCAGGCTAAAACAATGGAGCATGGGCTGCAAAGTAAGATTTAAAAAAATGCGGTTTTGTCTGAATCGGCGTTTCTTCTCAATGTCCTTGTCCGCGTTCTTGTGACGCCTATGAATTGTGTCACGATATTAAACGTTCCGCGTTCCGCTCTCTCGGCTACGCTTTTCAACAGAAAAAAGTACTGCTCTGTTGCGGCTCGATTAGGAGCAAAGTTCTTTTCCGTTCGAGGGGAAAACTTTTTATGACAAAGTTGGGTGGTGGCGCGCCATGGCGGTCCGCGGCTTGACTCCAGTCACTTCCCCGGTGGATCGGTCCATCCCAGTGGACGGCGGGCGGCTCACAGTGGGCCGGAAGACCGGGGGAGGTGGCCAAAATCCCGGACGGGTTTCCAACTCGATTCGATAAATGGGACCAGATCAGAACGTGTTATCCCACCAATTGACAGCTCTACGAACGAGGAATCCATTCATTGGTGTGGTCAGACGCTCGGTTCTAGTAATCTTTAGTGACACTGGAGCTCAAAACGGGTCTCTGGCCGCCGGCGCCGGTCTTTTGGCCCACTGTGCGGCATACCACGTGGACCCGGGCCTCGGCTCGGCGAGTTTTGGATACACTTCAAGCGAGGCAGGGCACTGCGGCCAGCGCGGCCCTGGAACTTCCGGTTTGAGTCTCTTGTTTGCATGCAAACGCACAGCGCGGCATCGCACGGAAGCACACATGGCGGTGCAAGGCGCGCTGCTCTCACTTTTTCTTACAGCGCGGCTCATGATGGCATTTGCAATGCTTTGTAGCGTGTAATGGGATATCGGACGGACAATGTGCGCATCTTGCTCATTGTTTGGCGTCGTGACAATGTGGCCACACCGCCACGCCCCGCCGCTGCGACAACACCGCGACAACACACGCGGCGCCGTGTGGACACAGTTCTCCTTTCGAGCGCTGAGAAAAATCAACAGTAAGTTCCATTCATTTTTATGCCAGCTCTTTACAGGAGTACAGCAGTTTCCCGCCCAAAACCCCAAGAGCCTGACATGTTGAAAGGAAAACCCCATTCTAAAACTCGATTTTTCTCGGTGAGTCGATCAAAAAACGTGAGGTGTTTGGATTCAAAATAAAAATTTTATGAGCCCTCAAACCTGTTCAAAACGTCCAAAACGACATTTTGACGATTCGGGCCGTGGGACCAATTTTGACGGTGGAACAAGTTGTGGTGGAGGTAAAACAAACGAACTACAACACCAACACGAAAAGGGAACAGAAAGGGACGCGGTTTGCGGGTTGGCCCGTCTCGCCGGGTGTGCTTGCTTTTAAATTCATGGCCGCGTAGCCCCATCTCGAACAACTGTGTGTGTGGCAAGGCGCCTTCTCTCCCAGCAAAGTTTGCCAATGAGGTCCTCCACTCCTCCAGCACCTGCACAGAAGGCAGATCGGCGCGTTTGGACGAAGTTGTGAGTAGAATGGTGTTTGTAATGGGAGCCTCACTAGTTTGAGTAATTTACTCCAGTACGTTGCCACACATTTTGGATCAATTGTGGCACACTTCGGAAGATGCCAGAGGATGCCTTTTCCCTCATACAGTCGTTAATTTATGACGTATTCACGTCTATCACATCATCCTCTTTATAGTCAGTCATGTTTCATGTCATTTGTCACCCTCCTGTAAGCAACCCTTCAGTCAGCCGTTTACCCCCAACACTACCATTATGTCCAGCTGTAAGCAAGTACAGCTGCGTTCCTGTCAATCTCTGTCCAGAACTTGGTGAATAAACGTGTCTACAGAAAGCCAGTCTCCTCTTAAGTTAAGCCCTCCGAAGAATACAATACACTTTGGTCGAATAACAGTACATTCGTAAACTTCCGATTATGACCGACGAAAATGTGGAGAATCTTCACTGTACAGCATTTAGAGTGTGTCCACGACGACCATACGACTCCTGGGCCCACGTGGCCCCGGCGCTTTTCCCGCCCTTCTTGGCCTCAGAGTTTACGGGAACCCTTTTCTGCACACTGCGCGGCCCACGCTGCGCCACGCTGCGCGGCCCTGGCCCTACCCTCCGCCCCGGCCGCACGCTCAATGCGCGGGCCTCCTTTCATGAATGTGCGCCTGGACGTGCCACCGCCAGCTGTTTACCGCCGGCTGCGGCGGCGGGCCGCGGCTAGAGGCCCTCGCGGTGCCTCGGCCAGACCTCCGAGAGTCGCTTTCGTCGCTCTGTCTCTCTCCCACTCGCGGGGCGTCCCGCATCGGTGCGAGAAAGACACAGCGACGAAAACGACTCTTGGAATCAGTCTGCTGGCATGCATGCCGCAGAGGGGCCCCACATCGATAAGGCTTGGCAGTGTAACAGTGCAGCCTGGCTGCTGTACTGCTCTCCACGGGCCGCGCTGGCCGCGCTGGCCGCCCTGGCGGAGAGCTTGTTTTTCTTGAGGTAGTTTCAAGGAACTTCTAGGTCCAGATTCTCGCGCTGCCGAAACTGCCACGGCCGCGCTGCTTGAGCGGGCCGTGCAGACAGATTCCGAGAGTCGTTTTTCGTCGCTCTGTCTCTCTCGCGCTGATGCGGCGTCCCGTACAGGTGCGAGAGAGACAGGCGGCTCGCGGAGTCAGTCCGCCGCCAAGCGGGCCCCCGGCCTCGGCCCGGCGTCGCCGACTCTGTTCCAGCCGGCCTGCCGCCGGCGAGCGGCTCGGCGTGGGTGGTGGGGGGCGTGCCGTGGGGGGCGGCCTGGCCCCAGTCGACGAGCAGCGCTGGCCCGGCGTGGACGCCCCGTCACGCCCCGCCGCGCCCCGCCACGCCGCCGACGAGTCGCGTGTCGCGTGCCGCGTCGAACAGGTGTGACGAGCATGTGAGCCGGCCCGCAGCCTGGAGCGAGGCTAGCGAGGCACCGCAGCGGACCGGAGGGGACCGGAGGCAAGATTGACGCGGTCGCCGCCGACTCGGCGCCACTGGTAAGGACGCGCGGCGACGACGAGAATCACTTTCTTCGCGTCTGTGTACACGCGGCCAAAGACACACAAAACAGTCACGGAGCATCTCGGTACACCTCGCCTCGCGGGCCGCCGCACAGTTGGCCACAAGACCGGCGCCGGCGACCGAAACTCAACACGCGTTTTGATCTTCATAGTCGCTAAACAGGACTCGAACCGAACGCGCGACCCCACTAATGGATTGCTCTCCGAACGAGGAATCCATTGGTGGGGTCACACGTTCGGTTCGAGTCGTGTTTGGCGACTATGTAGCTCAAAACGCGCCCGGGATTTTGACCACCTCCACCGGTCTTCAGGCCCACTGTGTGCCGTGCGGCCGCGGGCTGCACCTCGCCGTCAACAGCGGCGTCCTGTCACCCCGGCAGAGACGAGGCAAGCGCGCTTCAGTCTCGACTCGGCCACTTCACGTCAATAGCCTCTCGTCTCTTTCGCGACACGGCGCGTGCTGAAATATGCGAGGCCCCTGGCGGACCGATTCCGAGAGTCGATTGCTCTGTCTCTCTCGCACTCATGGGGCGTCGCGTACAGGTGAGAGAGAGAGAGACAGAGCGGCGAAAACGCCTCTCGGGATGCTCCTCATGCAATTCGACACAAGGTGGCGCCTCGCGGCGCCTCCGCTGCCGTATAATTTCACACGCCCACGTCGTCCACGCGTCGCGGAGGCAAAAATAAACTGCGAGCGGAAGACAGCGGGGGTCGGGTTCCCTGCTGCTTATTTTTCCCCCGTTTGGCCTTCTTTGCCATCAGAGAAGTGCAGCGCGCTGCAGACAACAACGTCGTCGAGGCCGTGTTTTCTTTCCAGGAACCAACCCCCTTCACGGCGCACAGTGGGCCAGAAGACCGGTGGAGCCGGACAAAACTCCAGACGCGTTTTGAGCTGCAGAGTCGCTAAATGGGACTCGAACCGATCGTGTGACCCCACCAATGGATTCCTCTTTCGGAAAGCAATCCATTGGTGGGGTCACACGTTCGGTTCGAGTCCCATTTAGCGACTCTGGAGCTCAAAACGCGTCTCGAGTTTTGTCCGCCTCCAACGGTCTTCTGGCCCACTGTGCGGCGCCTCGTGCACTCCGAGGGAGAGGCTATCCCGGCCGTTGTACCACGTGTCAGTCAGTGTGTCAGTCATTGTGTCAGTCAGGGTGTCAGTCAATGGGAAGCTCTCCGAAGTAGTTGCCCTGTCAGCGCGTAAGTGGACAGCGCCAGCTCGTGGTGCGCAAGGCGTTCGCCACCCCCTGGCTGCTCCACTCTGCCGTCGAGCCGCGCCTAACCTTATAGAGTAGGTTCTAGAAAAATAAAAGAGTGCGCGACGCCGAGGAAGGAAAACTGCTCGAGAGTGATTGCACGTCGCGTCCACGTCCCCGGCGGCAGCGGGCGGCAGCCTCCTCCAGACGGGCGGCCTGCCATTCACTGAAGCTTAGTCTCATGTTACCGTGCGGCCGGCAGCCTCCTTCCGAGGGGCGCCTTCGTCGCTCTGTCTCTCTCGCACTCAAGGGCGCTCCGTGAGTGCGAGAGAGACAGCGCGACGAGGCCCCGTTCGGAATCGTCCCGCTGCCCGGCCTGCCCACCCACTCAGCCACTGGAACATAACCCACTCAACTCCGCGAGTCCCCCCGGCCGCGCGGGCCAGATACGGCCTTGTTTGTTGGCAGTGCCGCGACTGCAGCCTGCACTGCCTGTAGCAAAGTGCCAGACGCAGTGCTGCTGCCATTTTCGCAGCCGCCATGCGGAAATAACGCAACCGTGGCCGCCGTGGCGCGCGAGCTGACTGCCAAATAGTTTTGCCGCCAGGCAGGTGGGCTACTACACTCCCACTCCAGCCAAGCGACACAGTGGGCCAGAAGACCGGTGGAGCGGTCGAAATCCCGGACGCGTTTTGAGCTCCAGAGACGCTAAATGGGACTTAAGCCGAACGTGTGACCGCACCAATGGATTGCTCGTTCGGAGAGCAATCCATTGATGGGGTCACACGTTCTTTTCGAGTCCTGTTTAGCGACTCTGGAGCTCAAAACGCGTCAGAATTTTGTTTACCGGCGCCGGTCTTCTGGCCCACTGTGAAGTGAACTTGGGGGTTTCGGATCGGATTTTCGTTCATCCTGCGAGTTTAGACAACCGAGAACCCTTGGACTAAGATGCACCGCATTGCTATAACTTTTTCTTTTTTTTTTCGCTCAGCGTGGTCCCAGAACGGGTACCTTCTAAAGTTATCTGTTCCGTGTGCGTTAAATGGCGGGAGTTCGCGAGCGGCAGCGAGCAGGGTGCCTCGAACGGATGTTCTCCCGGAAGTATCGGAACAGAACAAGGCGACTTCCGTTCCCTGGGAACTCGATAAAGATCGCCAGCGTCGGTGCGTCTGTAAACTGGAGTAGCCGCCCACGTCGGGGACGGCAGGACATGGCAAGACGCAGCAGGGAGGAAAGTGAATTTCCAGCTTCCTCCTGAAAGTGCGCGCACGATACCGCCGAGACAAATTGTCTGATTCCTTAAGTGCCGGGTGCCGGCTATGAGTAGCGCCATTAACGGGACGAGGGGCACTCTGAAAACAATTCGGAAGTCACTAAGAAGTCCACACAAAACAAAATCATTCACAAAGTACAAACAAAAGCAAAACAGTAATTAAACCATTTATTTGTTTTTTTTTAGGGAGATTTTCAAATTTTCAAACTTTCTTTTATTTTAAGGACAATGACTAATGGGGTTTTGTGAGTACAGAGGTTTCGCACTCCTTTGACAAGGAAATGGCAGCTACGAGAGCATGTTCCGCCCGTGTGTGTGTGTGTGTGTCTTTCCTCTCTCTCTCTCTCTCTCTCTCTCTCTCTCTCTCTCTCTCTCTCTCTCTCTCTCTCTCTCTCTCTGTGTGTGTGTGTGTGTGTGTGGAGGGTGTGGGGTCGTCGTGAGAGCCGAGCTGGCGGGCGCATTTCAGGAAATATAGGGCACGCTAACGCTCCGCTGGGCCCCGCCCCGCCCCACCCCGCCCCAGAACGCCCCGCCCCGCCCCGCCCCGCTCACGGCCGACTTGTTGCTTGCTGCGGAATCCGTGCTGCTGATCCGACAAACGGCAAGTGACAGGGCGGCCTCGTGGAGCGGGCCGACGCCGCCAGGCCCACGCCAGACGCCAGGCCCAGCAGCAGCAGACTGATTCCCAGAGTCGTCTTCGTCGCTCTGCGTCTCTCTCGCTCTCACGGGACGTCACGTGCAGGTGCGAGGGGGACAGGGCGACCAAAACGACTCTCGGGACGCGCGTCTCACCGTGTTACCCACCAACCCTACTGCGAGAAAACTGTTGGACAGTTTCTTCGCAGAGGGGTGCCGTGGCCGGGCGGAGCGTCGCAGCTCGCCGCGAAATCAGACCCTTGATAGCGATGCCCGCCATGTGTTGGCTAGGGTGCTTAGAGCGTGTGTATGTGCCCAATGTATCACGAGCGTGGGGCGCGGAGCAGGCTTTGCAGCTACGACGCAGCCAGCGTGGCATGCCTCCACTGTGCACAGTGGACCAGAAGACCGGAGGAGGCGACCAAAATCCCGGACGCGTTTTGAGATTCATAGTCGCCAAACGGGACTCGAGCCGAACGTGTGACCCCACCAATGGATTGCTCTCCGAACGAGGAAATCCAGATCCCACGATCGGTTCGAGTCCTGTTTAGCGACTCTGGAGCTCAAAACGCGTCCGGAGTTTTGGCCGGCGGCGCCGGTCTCCTGCACAGTAAATGTCTTACGGTGAAAGGCTGCACCAACATATTATGGTGGAGATTTTCTCCATAATACCAACGAAATTCGTCAAAATATCTATAAGGTACAGTGAATTCTCAATGGTATGTTACGAAGTCAGCTGCACCACCATAATATGGAACATTTTCACCATAATATGGAGAATCTTCACCGTACACTCTAAATGTCTTACGAAGAAATTTCCTATAATACGAAGGAAATGGCGCAAGCATAATACGAAGGTAGTTTTTCTTCGTAATACGAAGGTTTTTCCTTGTATCTTACAATGAAAAAGCTAAAAAGATTCGTATTACGAAGGAATATTGCTTCGTATTATGCTTGCGCCGAATTCACTGTAACATACGAATAACATAGGTCAAATTTCATTGTAAGACATTTAGAGTGTAGAACATTTAGAGTGTGGCCGCCACTGTGGGAGGTTGACCGTGGTTATGAGTCCCCTCCCCGGCGGCATGGCGCGAAGCTACGCGAAGCAGGCCGGGCCGGCGGGCCCCCCTGACGCCTCCGGGCCCTCCGGGGATTCCGGGGTCTAGTGGCGCTCAGGGATTTCATTAAGTGGTTCTGCTCCCTTATTCATGACTTGATGCGTGGCGATGCGCGGCCGGGGCGTCCGAATGAACGTCTCGGCCGTCTGATTGCGGTACACGGCGTCGGCTCGCATCGCCGGGCAAGGCCGGCCAAGGCAAGGCCAGCCGAGGAGGCCGCGCTTGTCCGGCTCATCTCGCACAGTCGATTGGAACGACGGAACCCGCAGCGCTCTTGAGCCGAGGAGCAAACAACTTCGAAAATATTTCGAGGGGTCCCATTCAAAAGATCTCATCTGGTCGTTTCCGCACAAACAATCTTATCTGAAAGGCAAGCAAATTTCGCCACTGAGAAAACCTTACAAACTATTTCAGGCCTTGCAAAGAAAAGTTGCTTGTTAACAAAGTATTTTGAGCATACATAAGCTTACAAAGAAAATAATTCGCAATTTACGAACTATTTCTGCGTATTAGTTTTTACTATGTATGCTCAAAATACTTCGTAAGGTTTTAAGCGTGTGTTCCCTCTTAAAAATTGTCGCGCAGAAACGACACTGCCGAAGGAATGCCGTCCAGGCAATCACCGGCGGTGGCCAAAGAGAATCGTCAGGGATTCTCCCATTGCTGTTCACAGTGGGCTGGCGGGTCCGAACGGGTGTGCCCCTCGGTGCCGAAAAACAGGCAGCGGGCGGAATTCTGGGAACCCAGTAATAATGGATGCTCGTTCGACTCCTCAGTTCAGCGAGGGGCCCCACCCATTTGAGTGCGACCTCCGCCCGCCTCCACACGACGCCACTGAGGTGCGAAAATCCAAACGTAAAAGTCAAAGGGAGACAAAATAAAAGGCTGCCTTGGGGGTAAAAAAAAATAAAGAAAAAGACAGAAAAAGTAAAGTGGTGGAAAAGGGTGGCGGAATCAATAAACCCGTTTAGCCCCGAGCGGCTTAGCCGTTCACGTGCGGTTGTACGTCGTGTCCACTGCGTCCGGCGGGGCCCCGCCAGCGCACCGACGCGTCCCCGGATCGGCTTTGCGGCTCACTCTCTGGCCGGCAGCCCTGCCAGGTACAGAGCCAATTTGTCGGGGGCGTTCGCTTTGCGCGCTGTGCGGCGCTGTGCGGCGCCGTGCGCGGCCTGACGGGGCGGGGGCGTACCCGCAGCACCGCGCGGTACGTACGCGCCCCCGGGCCATCCGCCCACCCCATCAGCGTCATGCGAAGCCCGGCGAAGCCCCACTTAACTGGCCGAATTTTCACTCAGCGTGACTATTATAGTCCCTCCGGTTGCGGCCAGCGCGCCTGCAGCGCCACCGCTACATGTTGGTTCCCTTTCCCACCGAGAGTCCTCTGTTAATGACCGCAGCCGCCCCCGCGTGGGGCGTGGCCGGGCGTGGCCCCTTCACCTGGCCAGCTTGCCCCGCTCGCTCGGCGTGCGTTACGGCGTCACCTGGCTTGCTTTTCACAGCGGCCTGGAAGACTTGAGGAGGCGGTCAAAAACGCGGACGCGTTTTGAGCTCTAGAGTCGCTAAATGTGTCTCGGACCGAACGTGTGACCCCACCAATGGATTGCTCTCCGAACGAGGAATCCATTAGTGGCGTCACACGCTCGGCTCGAGTCTAGTTTAGCGACTCTGGCGCTCAAAACGCGTCTAGAGTTTCGGCCGCCCGCGCCGTTCCCCTGGTCCACTGTGCAGTGCATCGCGGCACGTGTGGCGGTGGCGCACCCCATCAAAGCGAGCCGCGGCAACAACACTAAGTGCATTACCAGCCATGCAAGGCGGGGGCGGCAAACACCCCGACGGCGCGCTCGGGACGCACCTGCAGTGGCGTGGGCTCCGCTGCACGACGAGGCAGCGTGCGGCAGCGTGTCTGTGTCAAAACGCGAAGGATGTGCCTCACGAGGCTGGCAAGGTCGAGCGCGTGAACCCAAAAGAGGGCTCGAACGACAAAAAAGGCGCCTGGAGACAACATGCCCCTTGCAGTGAAGACAAAGAAAATCCCCACTCTCGAAACTTTTCAAACTATTTCAGACACTCGATTTTCTTGCCGGGTAGCCCGGCCTCCCGCGGGGCGGGTCGCGCGTGCCCGGCCGGGCGCACTGGCGCGGCCTCGGCCCCACCTTGACCGACGAGGCCAGTCGCGGTGCGCGGAGTGCGGAGCCGCGCGGAGCGGTGAAAGGAGGAAAGAGGAACGCAGATTGGAGTGGCTGGCGGCGGCCTGGCCGCGGCCTGGCGGGAGTTGCGACTCTGAAGAGTCAGGGCCAAAGCCAATGCCACGGCACTGCCACGGCACTGCCACGGCAATGCCACGGCAATGCCAGCGCCGTGACAATGACGGCAAAGAAAAAGGGAATGCGGCTGGAGTCGAGCGCTCTGGCACTTGTCTACGTTTTGCGGCCTTGCAGTGAGGGCGCCGTGGTGTATCTTGCTCTTCGCGGCCAAGCGGTGGGGGCGTGGGGCGGAGGCGGGGCGGGGCGGGGCGGGGCGGGGCGGGGCGGGGCGGGGCGGGGCGGGGAGGTCCGTCCTGACAGTTCGGCGGCGCTCCGCGGCACGAGGCGAGTCCCCAAATACCTGCACTGTATCTGCACTGGCGGTGAGGCCGACGCTACGCGACTTCTCCGCCGCGATGTACGCCACAGTGTGGCGGTCCGGCCGCACGTTTGGCGCACTGTCAACTTGGCGTGGCGTGGCGTGGCCTGGCGCTCGTCGAGGGGCAACGGGCAACCGACTTCGACGCCTGCCACAGTGTGCCACGGTGTACCACGGCGCGGTGGCGCTTCGCGTTGCTTCGCGTTCCGCTTGGTTGGCCTCGGCCTGCCAAAAATTGACCGCGCGCCGAGCGAGAGCGAGAGCAGGCACACCGGGCAAGGCGGCGGTCGAAACTCTGACGAATGTGCAGGAATCGTGTTGCGGGCTAACTTTTGGCGGCCACTGCGTCCGATCCAAGCCGGGAAATCATACGCCCTCGACGGGCGGGGCACAGTGGGCCAGAAGACCGGCGCCGGCGGCGGAAACTCGAGACGCGTTTCGAGCTCCAGAGTCGCTAAATGGGACTCGAACCAAGCGTGTGACCACCTATAGATTCCTCGTTCGGAGAGCAATCCATTGGTGGGGTTACACGTTCGGTTCGAGTCCCTTGACGACTCTGGAGCTCAAAACGCGTCTAGAATTTTGGCCTCCTCCGCCGGTCTTCTGGCCCACTGTAGCCGTAATGTTGGTCAAAACGCTTGTGGGTGACCGGGACGGGGGCCATAGTGCTGGGGCTCCCTCCAGCTCGCTAGGGTCCCCTTCAGAGCTAGCATAGCAATAAGCCGCCAGGTACTGCATAATTCCAGTGCCATTGATACCGCATGCAGGCTAAGCCTCGCCTCGCCCCGCCCCGCCCCGCCCCGCCCCGCCCTCCCAGATTAACAAGGGCTACTTCGGGCACTACCCCTTCATCCCCAGTACCTTTGCCTGCCTTCGGTGGAGCGCTGCTGGCCCGTCATGAATGCTTTCACCGGCACAGGCTCCTTGGGCCAGACGGCTGACTCCGAACCCTGCTCCGTCGCTCCGTCTCTCTCGCACCCCTGCGGCACTCCCCAAGAGAGTGAGAGAGACGGAGCACACCGTTCGGAGTCGCAGGCCGCAGGCCGCAGAGACACGCTGCTTCTATTCACGGGCTCGGCCGCAGCAGTCCAGCCCGCACGGCGCAGCACGGCGCACGGCAACGCAGCGCTCGCAACTTCCAGCAGGTGTCCCAGGCCACCGTTTCGGTGTGTGCTTGTCCGCGGGGCTGGGCGGGTCGTGGGGCAGCCGGGTCAATGCCGCTCCGGGTCCTTGCCGTGGTCCTGCCGCCAAAGGGATGGGCTGTGTCCACCCAGTCCACCCTGCACGTCGTGGCGCCATGGTGGCGCACTGGGCAGTATAGTACCGGATGGACTGCTGCAGGGGGAGGGTAATGCAGGTGAATATTGTGTGTGTGTGTGTGTGTGTGTGTGTAGATGTGTGTGGGGGTTACCTTGATATCCACATGAAAGGTAGGAACCACAAGTTCCCCCTGTAAGTAGGCCAAAAGTGCTACTTCCCCCCCCCCTCCTCTTTTCTCTGGATCCGCCATTGATGGACCATCGTGCACAATTGGGACGAGGCACGAAGGTGTTTGACGGCGGACTATGGAACGTGTCCAGCGTCTAATCGGGGTCTTCTGGCTTGCGGTGCTGCGGACGGACAGACGGATAGATGGACAGATGGACAGACAAACAGACAGACAGACAGACAGACAGACAGACAAACAGACAGACAAACAGACAGGCAGACGGGCAGACAGACAGACAGATCGACAGACACACGGACGGACAGACAGACAGACTTCGAGTGCGGGACGGGCAAGCCGCGAGGAGATCGTCGGAGCGCGTATCCAGCTAGCTGTCCGTGGCGATGATGCGCCGGGAGGGGGAGGGGAGGGGGGGAGGGGGTTCGGGTTTCATTCACGGCTTCCTGTTCATTAATTAATGACCGCGATGACTACTGGGCGGCTGGCGCAGGCTGGCGCGGCTTGCGCTGCACAATACCAATCCTCGCTGCTCCTTCGCAAACACAATCCGAGCTCAGTCGTCGCTGCTTTGTGCCGCCGGCCGACACCAGGCCACTGGCGCCACTGGCCCACTCCGCGCGGTGCATCGTCTCGCCGTCTCTCTCGCACACCGTCGCGGAGCGCCCCGTGAGTGCGAGAGAGACAGAGGGCACCGTTAAGGCGGCAGGTACCCGACGGGCGACCGCCGCCGGTGGGAGGAGGTGCGCATTAGCTGCTCAACGGGGTGCTTCTAGAGGGACGCGGCAGGGGCGGACCAAAACTAAGAAACCTCAGAAAAACATTGTTCGCCAAAAATTAATTGGTGTGGGTACTCTGAAAATTGATGACCATTTCAAAACTGATTTTTTTTTACAAGAATGTCACCAAAACAGTTGCAACTTTTACGCCCATGCAACGAGTGTAGGGAGCTTTGATAAAAACGTCATCAATTTGTGACGCGATTGTCATCATTTGAAAGTGATGAAAATCTCGTCTACAATTGTTTCGTAAAGTGGCTACAATATTTAACAGTGAGGGCCCGCCCGCGGGCTGCTCTTTATGTCATTATGGCAGTGGCGTGGCAGTGGCGTGGCGTGGCAGTGGCGTGGCAGTGGCGTGGCGTGGCAGTGGCGTGGCAGTGGCGTGGCAGTGGCGTGGCAGTGGCGTGGCAGTGGCGTGGCAGTGGCGTGGCAGACGCATGGCAGACGCATGGCAGCCCTGCCTGTCGCGGGGCACGCCACGCTTAGCGCACACAGGGCTGCCAACTGGTTTCGCGTTACACTAGCAGCACACTGATTCCGAAAGTCGTTTTCGATGCTCCGTCCTCTCTCGCACCCGTGGGGTGTCCCGTATAGGTGCGAGAGAGAGAGAGGCAGGACGATGAAAACCACTCTCGGAATCAGTCTGCTGCTGGTAAGTTTCGCACACGCGAGCAAGTGTCCCCCCCCCCTCTCCAGGCCCATTCAGCGACGCATGTCAGTCTCCGCAATGTCGCGCCTGGATTGCTATGATTGCGGCCATTCGCGCACTGCTGCCAACTCTCTGCCGTAGGTTCGGAACGCACATTGCGCCAGAAGACCGTGGAGGCGGCCGAAACCGCGGACGCGTTCTGAGCTCAAGAGTCGCTATACGTGACTCGAACCGAACCAGTGACCCACACCAATGGATTCCTCGTTCGGAGAGCAATCCATTGGTGGGGTCACACGTTCGATTCGAGTCCCATTCAGCGACTCTGGAACTGAAAACGCGTCCGGGATTTTGACCGTCCCCACCGGTCTTCTGGCCCACTGTAGCCCTGCCGCTGCCCGGGAGGCAGTCCGCCTTGTCCGCCAGCGTGGCCGGCCGTGCCTGCAGGACCGCTGCACGTGCGTCGCGGCGCTCTCTGTACTTTTAGATAATATCACTCTCCGGGCCCCTCGGAAAAAAGGGGGCGAGAAAAAAGGTAATATTAAAAGAGCGCCGCACGCTCGCGGTATGTAATACCGTATATGAAAGTTCCAAAGTGGGGGAAGTTTGGGCGCGCTTCTCCAGTGGCCGACAGACAGGGCCGACAAGGGAGTCCTGTTGTTATTACACGCCGAGTCGCGGAGTGCAGCCCGTCCGAATTCCCGCTGAAAGGGGAGGGGCTCAAAGTAACCGCACGACGCGGCTGCGCAGCGCAGCGGGCAGATTCCGAAGACGGAGCGTTTGTCGCTCTGTCTCGGTCACACCCATGGGGGGTCCCGTAGGATTTGCGGGAGAGGGAGAGGGGGGGTGAGAGAGAGAGGAGAGAGAGAGAGAGAGAGAGAGAGAGAGAGAGAGAGAGAGAGAGAGAGAGAGAAACGAGTGTTACCATGAACACAAAGGA
The DNA here is from genome assembly GCF_012932325.1 of Thrips palmi. Taxonomy (NCBI): domain Eukaryota; kingdom Metazoa; phylum Arthropoda; class Insecta; order Thysanoptera; family Thripidae; genus Thrips; species Thrips palmi. Next base: position 10,971,637 of record NW_023144620.1, on the reverse strand, counting down.
CCTTTATTCCACACCATAAACATAAACGTAATACTATTTTGGGGCCAAATGAGACAAAATTCGAACAAAATTCCAAAAGTGGGATACTCGCATAATACAACACAATACCGAGTAGTCTGTGCACGATTCCTCGAAGTGTTGACCCCATCGGCGACGAAGTAAGCGTTCCTCAGTCCGCTGCGCTGGATCCCGAGAGAATGCCTACAAGTCCAGTGGCAAAGGGAGGGAATTAGCGTCTGGACAGCACGGGGTGGATCTCCCCCCGCACAGTGCGCCAGAAGACCGGCGCCGGCGGCCAAAATTCTAGACGCGTTTCGAGCTCCAGAGTCGCATAACTGAACTCGATCTGAACGAGTGACTCCACTAATGGAATCCTCGTTCGGAGAGCGATCCATTGGTGGGGCCACACAATCGGTTCGAGTCTCATTTAGCGACTCTGAAGGCCAAACCCTTCAGAGATTTCGATCCCCTCCACCGGTCTTGGCCATAACTGTGCTCCGTCGCCGCTGGCGTTGATAACAGCCTTTTCTCAACCTTTGCACAGAAAAAAATCGTAATAATCGCAAAGTAAAGACTGCAAGCGGAAATTGCGCAAACGTGGCGGGGACGTGTATAATGAAATGAGTGGTTTTAATTTATTCGACTCGCCAGCAAGGCCGATGAAAAACAGCAAACCCAGCAGAGCTTCGAAGGGGGCGAGAGAATATGCTCGGATCCCGTGGGCTGGCCCCATCGGCCAGCAGCAGACTGAGAGGGGCTTTGGTCGCTCTGTCTCTCTCGCACCTAAACGGGACGCCCTGTGAGTGGGAGAGAAACAGACCGACGGAAACGACTCTCGGATTCAGTCTGCAGTTTCGGTCTGCACGGCTTTTGTCGCGAGCTGCACAAACTATTCTACTCAGCACGTCGACACTATTCTCGTCTCTGTGCACTCATTGCGCGTTGCTTGCGAGACAACGCGTGGAAACGCTGTGCGGAGTAAAGTCAGCACGGGCACAGCCTCCACTCAGAAAATCGCCCCGGCCCGCGTGACTTCATTTCCCTTGAGTGCACACGCACCGGAGTCTTGACGAATACATTTCGCGGAATCGCATTTTTAAAAAGAAAAAAAAGACACTGCCTAAAGTTTCCGTGTTGCACAGGCTATAGTCTGGATCGAAGGTTTCGTTCAAGCGATCACGTTTGGCGAGGTCAAGGAGGACACACCGTTAAAGCGACTGGGCAAATTTGTAACAGGAAAACAAAAAAAAATGGAGGCCGGACAGGGTTAGAGAGTAAATTTGCAAGTGTGGTGGCCGAGTGCGTGGTGCATGCGGAACAGGTGGCTCCACTCTTGTTCAAACAGAGAACCGGTGCGTTTAATTTGCAGTCCCGCAGAGATGGACGGGACACTGTGGGCCAGAAGGCCGGTGGAGGCGGTCAAAATCCCGGGCGCGTTTTGAGCTCCAGAGTCGCTAAATGGGACTCGAACCGAACGTGTGACCCCACCAATGGGTTGCTCTCCGGACGAGGATTCCATTGGTGGGGTCACACGTTCGGTTCGAGTCCCATTTAGCGACTCTGGAGCTCAAAACGCGTCACAGATTTGGACCGCTGCGCCGGTCTTCTGGCCCCCTGAGTGGGAGAGTGAAAGAACTTGGGCATACGGACCTCGTGCCAGTAAAAACCGCACCGAATCGCAAATTCGCGCCAGGGGGGAAACTTTGAAGGAATAACAATGCGTCCGTCCATTTTATTTTATTTAAAATTCCGCCGTAAAAATTAACCCAGGTCTCTCTCTACTTTTTAAATTTTAACGTATTCTGAAAGACAGACGGTGCGATGCATGCGGGCTCGGAGGGTGTTCCTCTGGAATTGTGGCGAACGCGGCCAACGCGGCAAACGCTACCCCCCCTCCCCCTCCTCCCCATACCCTCCGCACCGAGGTGGCCGCCAGAGCGGCGTGGTGTGGAGCGGTGCAGAGCGCAGGACAAAAGCCGTGGGGAACTTCGATTTGGCGTGTGCGGCGCGCGCGGCGCCCCGCGTGAGAGGAAGGGGAGGGGGGGGGGGGGGGGGGCAGAGGCAGCGAGACGTGAGGCTATGCGACCAGACGGACAATAATCAAGCAAGGTAGACAGACACGCGAAGTTGGTCGTGGTCGGGCCACTGCTGGCTGCTTTTTGAACCGGGGCTGCTCCACTCGACGCCCACCCCTGGCCCCTGGCCACCGCTCAGTGGGCCAGAAGAGCGGTGGTGGCGTCAAAAATTCGAGACGCGTTTTCAGCTCCAGAGTCGTTAAATAGGACTCGAACCGAGCGTGTGACCCCACCAATGGATTCCTCGTTCGGAGAGCAATCCATTGGTGGGGTCACACGTTCGGTTCGAGTCCTATTTAGCGACTCTGGAGCTCAAAACGCGTCAAGAATTTTTTCCGCCTCCACCGGTCTTCTGGCCCACTGTGCGCCGTGGCTCGCCCCCGCACTCTGCGGACAGACCTCCACAGTGCTCCCTGCCCCTGCCCCGCCCCGCCCCCACAGCGTCGTCCACCAGCCAGACGAAGCGCTTCAAGAATATATATTTGTCGCGTCGATAAGGGCCGGCAGGAAGCGGCCCGTAGGAGAGTCGCCTCTCTCGCACTCGTGGGGCGTCCCGAGCGCGAGAGAGACGGCGACGAAAACGACTCCGCTGGCTGCCTCTGGCCGCCGGGGGAGTCCCTCGGTCCCTCTCCGCTCCGCGGGGCGCAGCAAAAAGCAAAGCGCAATAGCGCACCGCCACTGTTAATTAGTTTAACGCGCGCCGTGCGGCGACGCCGGCGACCTCGCTTCGGCAGCGTCTTTCCCGGCTAATCTTCCCTCCCGCAGGCCGGGACCGCGAACCAGGACGCGGCCCCGGGCGCGGCATCGCCGTCGTACTCCCTTTTTAAAAGGAACTCCGCGCGAGAAAAAGTTTGCGTCTGTCTGACGGGACTGGTGCCCCCGGGTACCCTTTGTGCTGCAGGCCCGCGGGCCGCACCCGGACGGCCCCGCGGACGGCGAGGACCTCGGCGAGGACGGCGCGGCCCCGCATGCCATGGAGCGCTGGAAGCGGCGGATGCTGCTGCTGCTGCAGCGCCGGGAGGCCGCCGCCATCCGCCGCCCCCGCGCCGTCTCCGCCGCCCCCGCCACCGCCGACGACGCCGACGTCACCTGGGGCGCCGACATCGCCGACATGAACCGCACCGCGGCCGCGGACCGGGGCCTCCGGGCGACCGAGGCGTCGCGGACCGCCCACCTCCACGGCGGCGCCGTCCTGGACACGGCCAACAAGTGCGTCGAGTACTACGAGCACCGCGACCGGCCCGGTGAGTGCAGCAGCAGCGCGGCGGAAGCATTGCCGCTCTCTCTCTCTCTCTCTCTCTCTCTCTCTCTCTCTCTCTCTCTCTCTCTCTCTCTCTCTCTCTCTCTCTCCCCTCTCTGCCCTCGTAAAATGGCCTTAATTAAATTTAATAAATGTTATATTAAATCTTTATTAAGTTTTCATTAATATTTAACAAATACCAGTTTTATAAAATTTAATTAACTTTAATGAAGTTTCTTATTAACTTTTGTTAAGGGCCCGTTAATAAGGCCAGATTGGTGAAGCAGCTACCAATAATGCATCCAGGTAGCACGTCATAGGCTCTTTCCGTTAACAAAAACTAGTTAAATATTGTTAACATTAACAAGTTTTAATTCAATTTTTTGGTTTTAATTAAAATCTTTTAATAAAATCCCTTGTTAAAGTTAAAGTAATTTAATTAAAGAAGTTTTGATTAAAATCGGGCAACGTTTGAACTGGTTCGATAATTTCGGATGGATGTTCGACAGAGACCCTCAGGCTGGGTCAGATCCCCCTAGACACCTGCCTAAAGGAACCAAGTCAAAAATCAGGAGGTCGGACTCCTCTGAGCGCGACTGGTTCAGAAGGATCCGCCTGCGCACCTTATGCTAGCGGCTATGCTAGTGAACTCCGCGAGCTAAGGGATTGAAGTAGACTGCAGCGCCATCTAGCGGCATACAAGTTTTTATTAAATTTAATTAAATCTTGCATTCATAGCACTGACTTAACATTATCGTATTTATTGCCTTGAAAAGCGCGTGCTTGATGTCGATGCTCAATTAATGGAAGCCAGTCCCTTTCCTCGCTTTTGTCCCGTTCAATTCACGCTGTTCACGAAGACAAGCCTCTAAACTTATTGACATGATTAAATTAGATCGTAACATAATCCGTTAACTTAATCCAGGGCAAGTGTTCACTTTAATCAAAGAAGTCTTTAATTTAGGAACATCCGTAACAAACTCAAATTAAACACCGAACTAAACTTAACAAGACCGTCCAATGTTGTTAAAGTTAATTACAAACGAGTTTAATAAAGAAATATTTTTAACAAACATTAATGTAAGGTTCAAATTAAATTTTGTTAGATCATTTTTTTAATAAATCCAACTAATAAATTTTTGTTAAACACGGCAATTTAACAAAAGAAGTTTAATTAAAGTAGACGATTTAATTAAAAGTTGATTACTTTTAACAAAACTTTAACAAAAATTTTATAAAATTTAATTTAACGTTTTTACGAGGGATGGCGATCTCGGGTACCTGTTTCACCTCACGCACTCACCCTCGTGGGCGAAGTGAGCCAAGTCGGCAGACCAGAAACAACCGCGTTTGCCGCGCGTCGCCGAAAGAGTGCCCGAGTGGCGGAGTGCGACTCTCGCTGTTCCGGCCGCCCCCTTCTATTCCGACGCGGCCCGCTAAAACGTCAGCAGCAGACGCATGAGAAGGCTATCTCTGGATCGCGTTTTCGGTATAATAATCACACTGGGTTTCCGGTATTCGTTTCCGGCTCACCAATTATTTTCGACAGAAAGCAAAAAGGAAAACTCGGAGGGGGGGAAATGATAAAAATGGAGTGCACTGAGTATACAACTCCGCCCCATCCGGCCGGCGGCCGCTGTCCCACAGTGGGCCAGAAGACCGGTGGACGCGGCCAAAACTCTAGACGCGTTTTGTGCTCCAGAGTCGCTAAACAGGACTCGAATGGAACGTAAGACCCCACCAATGGATTCCTCGTTCGGAGAGCAATCCATTGGTGGGGTCACACGCTCGGTTCGAGTCCCATTCAGCGACTCTGGAGCTCGAAACGCGTCTAGAGTTTTGGCCGCCTCCACCGGTCTTCTGGCCCACTGGGTGTCCCCGCGGTCCCCGCTGGCAGCGAGGACGTGACGATCGACGGCCTTGAGAGAGGCACGCACAAACACGGGTCCTCGACGCCGTCCGCCGCGCGCCCCTCACAGTGCCCCTCACAGTGGCGCTCTAATAACACGAGAACAACAGCGCGCTGCCTGCACTGCAAGCGCCGAGCGGCGCCGCCCGAGCCCCTGTCATCCTGCGGGTGGGCCAGCCCGCCGCGGTCGCACGCCAGCCGGGTGGCCTACCCGCTGCATCGCAGGGGCCCGGCCCGCTCGGCCCGCTCGGCCGCGCATCGCAATGGATGCAAGGACGGATCCGGAGCCGCGAGAGGGGAGGCGAGAGGGGCGCCCGCACTGAAAAATAAAGTGTGTACCCACTGAAGTTTACAGTCCGCAAAGGTTGCCTACCTACTAGGGTGAAGTGTGAGTCTTGTTGCCTACCTTTCGCGCAGGTATAAACATGTGGACGGGATGGGGCACCGCGGCGGTGTGTGTGTGTGTGTGTGTGTGTGTGTGTGTGTGTGTGCGACAGTGAGTGTGTGTGTGTGAGAGAGAGAGAGAGAGAGAGAGAGAGAGAGAGAGAGAGAGAGAGAGAGAGAGAGGTGGCCGATGGCATGGCGGCGTAGCGGCACTGCAAAAAGTGGCCTGGTGGCTGTACGTTACGGTCGGCAGCCCTTGGCGTGATCCCTACAAAAAGTTGACGCTGCCTCAGGGCAAGTGTGTGTCTCGCGGCGGGATGGGGGCGGAGGGAGGGAGAGAGAGGGAGGGAGGGGGAGAGAGAGAGAGAGAGAGAGAGAGAGAGAGAGAGAGAGAGAGAGAGAGAGAGAGAGAGAGAGAGAGAGAGAGAGAGAGAGAGATAGGGCGCCTACATTCCTGCCTCCAGCGCCAACCCCCGCGATTCCCACGTTTTTAGCATGCCCAGATTCCGGTGTAAATTATTCGTGCTCACGTGAGATAGATATCGGGCGTATTCTAATGCTCGCAGCAGCCCGCCGGGTTGATTTTGAGACCCGTGGCCGGGCCGGTGTGCGGGGGTGTGGGCCCGCCGCCGGCCTGATGAGGAAAACACGCTGGATTCTGTTCATTTTATAGGCCACCTTTTACCGTTGTTCAATATCCCGTCCCGTCTTTTCGGTAAATATTTGGACAGGATCAACCGTACTTCGTACGATTTATCCGTCCCCACATTTTTGGATTTGATGAATCTCTCTCAAAATTGCGGTAAATTCTGGATGCTGGAGCACTGTGAAGGCTAAGTAGGTTTTCCACGTTGCTTCCCCCCCCCCCCCCACACACACACACTATTTTTTTTTTTGTGAAAAAGTTTGTACGCACAGGCACTTGTGTGCTTTTCGAAAAAATTGGTACGCAGTTTCGCCCGAACTTGTGCGATCCTAGGTAGAAATTATAGTACGAAAAATTTGACATGTACAATTGGGCCCGCGCGTACAAAACTGTATGCAAATAAGTTCGCTGTGTAGCACGGGCGCGCGCAATGGATTCGCTCGCATAATTGTTGCAGGCGGAAGTATCGGGCTCAATACCAGCAGACCGGTTCCGAGTGTCCTATTCGTCGCTCTGTCTCTCTCGCGCCCTTACGGAGAGCCCCATGAGTGTGAGAGAGACAGAGCCACGGAACGATCCTTCAGGCGGCGATTGAGAGCGACGGACGGCTTGCCGCGACGCTTTCCTCGCATTTCGAGGCCGTATCCCCGCGGGGCCCCTTTCAAAACCGCCGCGCCCCGCGCCCCCCGCCGGCTCCGGGGAGCAAATAGATTAGACGCGGATCCGATAAGTCTCGCCCGGATTCGGACACAGTCTGAGAAACCCGGCTGCGCTGCGCACTTACGGTGTAGCTGCCGCACAGTGGGCCAGAGGGACGGTGGGGGCCGTCAAAATCCCGGACGCGTTTTGAGCTCCAGAGTCGCTAAATGGGACTCGAACCGAACGTGTGACCCCACCAATGGATTGCTCTCCGAACGAGGAATCCATTGGTGGGGTCACACGTTCGGTTCGAGTCCTGTTTGGCGACTCTGGAGCTCTTAACGCGTCTAGCGTTTTGGCCGCCTCCATCGGTCTTCTGGCCCACTGTGTTGCTGTTTCCCCCGCGTGCCCGCCACAGCCGCGAGCCACGAGGCGCAAGGCCTACTCCTTCCCCAAGAAGGCCGACCGAAGCAACAACCCGACGCCCCGAAATCAATTGGATTCGTTGTGCGTGCCGGGCGCGGCCGGGCCTCGGGTCGGGCGCTGCTGGGGGCGGCGGCGTCGTGTTTCTGATATCCGCGCGGAGGAAGCGGGGCCAGCTGCCGCCCTGCGCGCCCAGCGCGCCCTGCCGACTTGCTTCAAAACAAAAACAGAAAGCTCTGCGAGAGGAAGAAAACCAAGGCGAGAGAAAGCAAAGTCTCTGCGTGGCGGTGCGGCGCGGTGCGGCGCGGTGCGCGCAGCGGGGATGCCGAGGTGAAAACCTCCAGGCTTGGCTCAGCCCGGCTCGGCTCAGTCGGACGGCCTGACGGTCTCGTTACACAATGTGGAGGGCATCGCGACGAGCCCTGAGACCCCCCAGTCCCCCCTCAGCGCCCCTCAGCGCCCCTCGGCGAGGGGGTATGCGCTCTCTGAACCTGTGTACCGACTATTACGCTATTACGCTCTATTACGCCACAAATTAATCGGAATTTAGTTAAAAACGGCCTAAAACACACCAAAATTGATAAAATTTTGACAATTTCGGCTATTACGCGACTATTACGCGTATTATTACGCGTGCTATTACAGATAGAGTGAACCGACTATTACGCGAGTGCATACCCCCTCGCCCCTCGGGCTCTCGGTCGGATCCCCGGCGGCGTGGCGGCGTGGCGCGCCAGCTTCGACAGCCCCGCGCCTCGCGACCCGCGCAGCGTTGGAAGCGCGCGAATATTGGCCGGCAAAGTTTGAACCAGAGGCCAGGCAGGCAGCCAGGCAGGCAGCCAGGCAGGCAGGCAGGCAGGCAGGCAGGCAGGCAGGCAGCCAGGCAGGCAGCCAGGCAGGCAGGCAGCCAGGCAGGCAGGCAGGCAGGCAGCCAGGCAGGCAGCCAGGCAGGCAGGCAGCCAGGCAGGCAGGCAGGCAGGCAGCCAGGCAGGCAGCCAGGCAGGCAGGCAGCCAGGCAGCCAGGCAGGCAGGCAGGCAGGCAGGCAGCCAGGCAGGCAGCCAGGCAGGCAGGCAGCCAGGCAGGCAGGCAGCCAGGCAGGCAGGCAGCCAGGCAGCCAGGCAGGCAGGCAGCCAGGCAGGCAGGCAGCCAGGCAGGCAGGCAGGCAGGCAGGCAGGCAGGCAGGCAGGCAGCAGGCAGGCAGGGGAGCCAGGCAGGCAGGCAGCCAGGCAGGCAGGCAGGCAGGCAGCCAGGCAGGCAGGCAGCCAGGCAGGCAGGCAGGCAGGCAGCCAGGCAGGCAGGCGCAGGCAGGCAGGCAGGCAGGCAGGCAGGCAGGCGCAGGCAGGCAGGCAGGCAGGCAGGCAGCCAGGCAGGCAGGCAGCCAGGCAGCCAGGCAGCCAGGCAGCCAGGCAGGCAGGCAGGCAGGCAGCCAGGCAGGCAGGCAGGCAGGCAGGCAGGCAGCCAGGCAGGCAGCCAGGCAGGCAGCCAGGCAGGCAGCCAGGCAGGCAGCCAGGCAGCCAGGCAGGCAGCCAGGCAGGCAGGCAGGCAGGCAGCCAGGCAGGCAGCCAGGCAGGCAGGCAGGCAGGCAGGCAGGCAGGCAGGCAGGCAGGCAGCCAGGCAGGCAGGCAGGCAGGCAGGCAGCCAGGCAGGCAGCCAGGCAGGCAGGCAGGCAGCCAGGCAGGCAGCCAGGCAGGCAGGCAGGCAGGCAGCCAGGCAGGCAGGCAGGCAGGCAGCCAGGCAGGCAGCCAGGCAGGCAGGCAGGCAGCCAGGCAGGCAGCCAGGCAGGCAGGCAGGCAGCCAGGCAGGCAGGCAGGCAGCCAGGCAGGCAGCCAGGCAGGCAGCCAGGCAGGCAGCCAGGCAGGCAGCCAGGCAGGCAGCCAGGCAGGCAGGCAGGCAGGCAGCCAGGCAGGCAGCCAGGCAGGCAGCCAGGCAGGCAGCCAGGCAGGCAGCCAGGCAGGCAGCCAGGCAGGCAGCCAGGCAGGCAGGCAGGCAGGCAGCCAGGCAGGCAGCCAGGCAGGCAGCCAGGCAGGCAGCCAGGCAGGCAGCCAGGCAGGCAGGCAGGCAGGCAGGCACGGAGGCCGGGGTAAACAAGGCGACGTTTCCTCCTCGGCGTCCCACATCGGCCAGCGCGGCGCCGGGCGAGCCGATTCCGAGCGGTCTCGCTCCGTCTCTCTCGCACTCGCGGGGCGCGCCGCTATGCGCTGCGGGGGTGCGACAGAGACGGAGCGAGACTGCGTGGCGCAACTCTGGCGGCGCCACCGTGCGGAGCACTGAGTACAACCACGGAGTCCGGAGGCCCGAAATGGCTTTCAAGGGCAGGGCGACGCGCGCGCGCCGTCGTTTCGCCTGCAGGCGCGCACACACAATTCACATTGAAATAATTGAGTTTTGTGGAAACGGTGGGGGAGGGGAGGGGGGAGGTTCCTACCGAGTGACATGTTGGAGGGGGGAGGTAGGACCTCGTGGGACGAGATTTCCTCGCAGGGACCAAGCCAGGCAGCCAGCCCGGCAGCCAGCCAGGCAGCCAGGGAGCCAGGGAGCCAGACAGCCAGACAGCCAGGCAGCCAGGGAGCCAGGGAGCCAGGGAGCCAGCCAGACAGCCAGGCAGCCAGGCAGACCGCCAGCCCCTGCCGCGGGGGCGGGGACGGAACGCGTCTTGGTAAAAAGGGAGGCGAGTCGGCAACAATCTCAGCAGCGCGTAGCAGTGCGTGGCAATGCGTAGCAAGGCGTGGCAAGGCGTGGCTCAAGAGGCGCCGCGCCCGGCCGCGCCACCACACAGTGGGCTAGAAGACGGGTAGATGCGGCCAAAACCCTAGACGCGTGTTGAGCTCCTGAGTCGCTAAACAGGACTGGAACCGAACGTGTGACCCCACCAATGGATTCCTCGTTCGGAGAGCAGTCTATTGGTGGGGTCACACGTTTGGTTAGAGTCCCATTAAGCGACTCTGGAGCTCAACACGCGTCTTGAGTTTTGGCCGCCTCCGCCGGTCTTTTGGCCCACTGAGCACCGTGACGGCCGCCATGGCGTGGGGCCGGGAGGCACGCCGCCGTGTGCACTACAAAGAGACACGCACCGCCGCTGTAAAAAGAAGGACGGGCGAGAAGGAGCTGTGCCAGGCCGAGGCAAAATAAGAAGCACGAGTCTTAAGAGTCGTTAAAATCTGCTGTCCGCTCTCCACCTTTCGCGCAAGGACGAGTACGGGTGACAAGGGGGTGGGGGGGGGAGGGGCCGCGAGAATGGGGCGGCAGTGGCGCGGCAGTGGCGTGGCGCGGCCTGGAAGGCCTGGAAGCGACCGGACAACGTGCCGCGCGCTGCCGTGGTCGGGGTGTTTTGCGCCATTGTAATGGGGCCGGGCCGCAGCGCACAGATTCCGAGAGAAGTTTTCGTCGCTCTGTCTCTCTCGCACTCATGGGGCTTTCCCTATAGGTGCGAGAGAGACTGAAAGGGGGGAGAAAAAGGGACCGCGGGCACATTCACGCCACTTTTTACCTTTAGATGGGTCGACAGAAGGAAGACAGCACACTATAAGGCATGGGCTGCAGACCTACTTGGTAGTACACTCCAGTTTTTTTAGTGCACCAGGGCGCTCACTTTCAGAGCAACTTTGCTGCCTACTTTCAGAGTCCCCAAATTATTCAGCAACTGGCCTCCTCCTACGACAGATATTCATTTGCTACTATAGACGAAGCCAACGGGGCACACACAGTTCCTGAACCGCAACAAAGTTGCCTAGTTCCGAGAAACCTTAGACACTCCTTAACTGAAATGGTTTCTAGAAACTGGATATCTTTTCAAAATTTGCATACTATACTTTAGAACACTGACTATGGCACAGAAAAGATTCACCGCTCCACCCAAGTCCTGTCGATTGTGGATTTAACACTCTACATGTATTCTGACTCCACTCCAAATTCCTGCCTAATACTTGTTTCTCCTGTAGGATTCTTGTATCTCTTCAGCCTGCTGCATGGTTTGCAGGCCACAAAACACAACACAAAATCACACTATCCAGAGCCCGGCTATGGCTAAGTCCAAAAGGCGTGTAACTTTAGGGTTAGTCGGCATCCCTGTCACAGCCATCTTCCTCGCCTTGGCTTCAATGTTACAACATTTCAACAAGTCAACACACACAAAGCACGTCCACTCCACCGCTGATGACTTTGGCACAAAGATGAAAATATGTTGAACACTTGAGAAGCTGCTCTAACATGAAAGAATAACTCACTCACACGCTACCGCACGCGACAAAGCAACAACGAAAGCAACAAAAACAATAGTTAGGACGACAGGAGTGCCAACCAAGAAAAACAAATTCCCGAGCGACTTCTCCAGCCGGCCTCCTTTAAGAGGATTTCATTTTCTTATGTTGGCACTCCCATCGCCCGGACTGTTGTTGTTGTTGTTTCGTTATCGCGAGTCGACTTATTATTTCATGTTTGAACAGATTCACAAGTGTTCAAGATATCTTCATCTCTGAAAGAATGGATCTGCGTCATCGGCAGGGAAGTGGACGTGCTTTGTACGTGTCGACATGTCGAAATGTTGGACCATTGAAGCTAAGCCGAGGAAGAGGGCTGCGGCTGGGATGTGGACTAACCCTACATTTACAGGCCTTTCATGCCTCAGCCATACCCTGCACAGTGTGTTGTTGTGTCGTGTTTTGTGGCCTGAAACCAAACACCAGGCTGAAGAGAAACAAGAAACCTATTCAAAAACTAAATTATTAGCCAAGAATTTGAAGTGAATGCAGAATATGTGTATGGTGAGTTTTAAATCCATATCTGCTCACAAAGTACCAATCGACAACGTTTGAGTCGAGTGGTGAATGTTTTCTGTGCCTTATTCAGTGTGCAGAAATTAGTATGCAAATTTTGAAAAGATGTTCAGTTTCCGGAAATTATTTCTAAACTCTCAATTTCTGGGTGGCCATTGTGATCAGTTTATGGGCGACCAAGGCGTCGAGGAACTGGGCAACTTTGTCGCTGCCCAGGTACTGTACACCCTTTGCTCCATCTGTGGTTAATGAATATCTCCCAGTTGCTGCATGATTTGGGGGACTCTGAAAGTAGACGCCATTTGGTGCCCTTAAATCTGCAGCGGGTTCCCAAGGCGCCCAGTTTCAGGGCATGCCGTATTTAGAGTGTAGACAGGCAGACACGTGCAGACAGACAGACAGGCAGACAGACAGACAGGCAGACAAACAGACAGACAGACAGGCAGACGGGCGAGCGCGGACGGACAGCAGTGGAGCGGAGGGACCGGTTATGAATGGTGGTCCGTGGCTGCCGCTGCTGCCATGGTGCCGCGCGTCTCTGCCAATGGCTCAGGCCAGTCGACCGAACTAGTCCGTGTTCGCTGGGACGGAATAACGGGACACAGCAAAAAAAATAAAAAACATTCCAAAAAACATCCAAAAATCGAATAACGTCGACTCCACTCGCAAATCCACGATGAATTATTCGGCGTTGTCCATGCGCAATGGCGCACCTCTGCAACAACGAGCAAACAATCAGAAACGAAATGCATGCGTCCCGCTGCGCCTGCAACCGATGCAGTGCATGCGATGCAGTGCATCGGCCCTCGATCGGCCCAGTGTGCGTCGGAAAGTGCAACCGTCGCGGCCGCGGCACTTTGGCGCAAGTTTTCCGAGTGGTTCGGCTCGGCGGCTCGGCAGCCCAAAGCGTGTGGCGCAAACGGTCTAGCGATTCTGCGTTCCTCGCTCTGTCTCTCTCGCACGGCCACGGCACGCTCCACGAGTGCGAGAGAGACAGAGAGGCGTGCGGGCAGCGGAATCGGGCGCGCGGCGGGCGCCGCACAGTGGGCCAGAGGGCCGGCGGAGGCGGCCAAAACTCTAGACGCTTCAGAGTCGCTAAATGGGACTCGAACCTAACGTGTGACCCCACCAATGGATTCCTAGTGCGGAGAGCAATCCATTGGTAGGGTCACACGTTCGGTTCGAGTCCCATTTAGCGACTTAGGAGCTCAAAACGCGTTTAGAGTTTTGGCCTCCTCCACCGGTCTTCTGGCCCACTGTGCGCGGCTCGGCGTGCGACCGCCGTGGTCGGACCGCGCTGTACGCAGCGTACGCCCCATTGGAATCCAATGCGGGGGCGGCGCGTGGCGGCGAGGTTGAAGCGGGCGAAGCGTTGCGAGGAGGTGGTGGGAGGCACCGAGCAAGAGAGAGGGGCTCTGGCAGGCACTGCACTGCACTGGCCGCGGGGCCGCGGGCCGCTGTTCCTAGCGGACGGACGGTATAGGAAAACGATAGGGCCGGCCCAGGGGCGCCCAGGGGCTTCGGGGCCCGCAGGGACCCCAGAGACCACCCAGGTGGTGAGCGAGATGATGGGGCCCTCGGGCACCTCCGGGTCGCGTCCGCGGAGTCCGCGGGGTAACACGTCTGCAACCGGCACGGCGGTGGCGGTTCGGCGGTGTGGCGGAGCGGTGTTGATTTTGCACATGCCCTCGCAGTGCTTCGCAGGGCTCCGCGTAAATAAGGGCCCTTCGACGGGGTGCGGGACGGGGTGTGGCCCCCAGCAAAGCGCGCGGGGCGTCGCACGGCGTCGCTGCTCTGATTGAATCGTATCCACATCCGGTACGGTTCCCGCGGCTTTTGTCCGGGCCCGGTTACCGGAATCCGCCGCACCGCGCGAACCCGCTGCACCACAAGCCAGCAAGTCGGCGCGCCATGGTGCCGCCAACGCCATGGTACCCCCAACGCCATGGTACCCCCAACGCCATGGTACCCCCAACGCCATGGTACCCCCAACGCCATGGTACCCCCAACGCCATTGTACCCCCAACGCCATGGTACCCCCAACGCCATGGTACCCCAACGCCATGGTACCCCAACGCCATGGTACCCCCAACGCCATGGTACCCCCAACGCCATGGTACCCCCAACGCCATGGTACCCCCAACGCCATGGTACCCCCAACGCCATGGTACCCCCAACGCCATGGTACCCCCAACGCCATGGTACCCCCAACGCCATGGTACCCCAACGCCATGGTACCCCCAACGCCATGGTACCCCCAACGCCATGGTACCCCCAACGCCATGGTGAACGCCACGGTGCCGCCACGCCATGGTGAACGCCATGTTGCCGCTACGCCGTGGTGAACGCCACGGTGCCGCCACGCCATGGTGAACGCCATGTAGCCGCTACGCCGTGGTGAACGCCACGGTGCCGCCACGCCATGGTGAACGCCACGGTGTGCCGGCCGGGCCGCCAGGCAGCCCGACAGCCATTCACGCAGCTGACGTCCTGCCAGTCGGTGCCTTGCTTTGCCGGCGTGGGCAGCCCATGGGTCTGTCTGTCCATCACTCCGTCCGTCCGTCCGCTCGTCCGCCTACCCGTGCCGCGTTAGCACCCTGGTTCGTGTTTCGCCGGTAACAGGATGTTTTCCCGCCGACGCCTGGCCCGATACTACCAACAAACTGGTTTCCGCACCGAGAGGGACAGGCACTGTACGGCGATTCCAAGGTGTCGTTGGCATTGGCGCGCGAAAGCGAGAGTCTTGCGTGGAGAGTGGCGGGGCTGCACCGGGCGAGGCAGTGAGGCAGTGAGCGCGGAGCCCGCCCATCGTACCGGACAATGGATGGAGTCCATGACGGAGTCCATGGCGGAGTCCATGGCGGAGTCGTCGAAGAAAAGGACGTCACGCGGAGACAGTCGAGCGGAAACGATTCGCCAACTTTCTTGTGCCTTTTTGTTTTGTTCTCAAGTATTCTTTTGTTGTTTTTTTCTGGGGAGGCATTTTTTAAAAACAATGACTTACACGTTTTATACTTCTTCTTTTTTTTCTCTTTTTTTTTAAATGGCTGAATTTCCGTCACTTTCTCTTGTTCTGTCACGCTTTGCCTCTCTTAATTCAAAATTTGTCTGTGCGGCCCGGCTGGACAGGACAGCCGCTCCAGGCCTCAGCCCAGTGAGCAGTACTGTACTGTACTTATTTTTCAAAACCATATAAAACAGCACACTTCTCAAGCTGCATTTTTCAAAACCATAGCACACTTTTCAAGCTGCATGTGAGTGCATCAAGACGCCTGCTGGCAGTGTGGGTGCTGCAAGTTGGTGCCGAGCACGGCGTGGCGTGGCACGGCGTGGCGTAGCACGGCACGGCATGGCACGGCGTGGCGCGGCGTGGCACGTTGCCGCGAAGCGCTTTCAAGCCTTCTGCTGGCGTGACGACGCGACGGTTCCACATGAATATGTGTGAACGGCATCTGCTGGCGCGAGGCGGGGCGTGGCGGGGCGTGGCGGGGCGCGGCGGGGCGCAGTGGGACGTGGCGGGGCACAGGTGGCCCGGAGGGGAGCGCGCCCTCACCCAGTCACGTGGCATCCGGGCCCCAATCAGCAGGCAGCCCGCCGTCCTGGGCCGACCTGCCTTTCTCGTACACTCTGTAGCCCTTGGGCCCTCGGCGCCAGCGACTTCCATTATTGTGTGTGTGTGTTTTGTTGTGTTGTGTTGTGTTTGTGTGTGGTGGAGGGAGGGGGAATTGACAGTCGCGATGGCAAACTGGCCGATACGATCGCCACCTCCCGACGGCTGTAGGCTGAAGGCCCGCGCGGAGTCGCCACAGGCCGGCCGGCCAGGCTGGTTCAAACTTTCAGCAATTTGTTTCAGCATTTTTCCCCTCATTTTTGGGGCGCTTTTTTTTTTTGCTTTTGATTGTGTTCCACACGGTCCAGTTGTCTGTGCGGCATGCACCTGCCGGACTCTACTTCTCACTGAGAGGGTGAGAGAGAGAGAGAGACGGCCCCGCCCCGGGCTGGCTGGGCGGCCATCCGAGCGAGGTCCACGGTGGGTCCTAGCGGTCCTAGTCCTGGGCCGTCCTGGCGCGCAGCTTGCTTGGCTTGCTTCACGAAATCGTCTCCGTAATGAGAGCAAACAAAGCCAAGCACTGGTGCCGCGTCGCGCGTCGCGTCCTCTTGGTCCTTTCCCTGCCGTGTTGTCTCTTTTCTTTTCTTCTCCGCTCTGGGATTATCATGTTGAGGGTCAGTAGCTAAATTGGCCCACTTAACCTGGCTCTGGCTGGCTGGCTCGGGTTGTCGAGGGGGACGCCGGGCTGGCAGCAAGGCACCGCCGAAGGGAACGGGAGGGACTCTTCCTACTTTTGTCTGCTGCCAGACAGTTTTAGAGTTTGCCAAAACCACGAATATTTGAAGAACCAATTAGCTAGGGTCCACACCGGAAAGGGCAAGGCGCCGCTTGGCCGCGCGCCCGTTTCAAACAATCGTCTTTCGGACGCGCCCCGCCCTGCCCCGCCCTGCCCCGCATTCAATGGCTTCCGAGTGGCGTAACAGGTGTTCTCAATCCGAGTCCTTTGTGGCGACGCGCTACGCGCTTCGGAACGCGCTCCGAACGAGTTTCGGCGAGGGGGTAAACACTTCAAGAAATCGTGTACAGACTACTCGGTATTACGCTGTATTACGGTGTATTACACGTGTATTACGGCCTTAAAATGCCAAAATTTGGCACATTTGACCCAAAAATGGTATTACGATCACGTGTGTTACGCGTAATACACGGTTTTGGTGTACAGGGTATTACGCGAGTGGTTACCCCCTCGAGTTTCGGACGCGGCCGGGCGGCGCTTCGGACGCGTTCGGATCGACCCCCTTATCCGCAAAGTGTGCCTCTTAGTGGGCAGCCATGAGTGCGAGTGAGAGAGAGGGGGTGATCCAATGCCAACAAAGTGGAGCGGGCAGCCCGACAAGTAAACTAAAGTATAAGGGTGAGCGGTCGGCTGGCTGCCTCTGTTCTCTCTCTCTCTCTCTCTCTCTCTCTCTCTCTCTCTCTCTCTCTCTCTCTCTCTCTCTCTCTCTCTCTCTCTCTCTCTCTCTCTTTCTCTCTCTCTCCGGCGGGGGCCGTGCTATTCTCACCTCTGCCCCCCGTAAACGTGTCGACGTCCCAAGAATACGGAGTCCCTCTCTCTCTCTCTCTTCTTTATAACGCCAGAATATAACCTTTCGACCCAGTGTCAACATTACCAATTTACAAGCCTAAATAATAATGTGCCTGCCGCCAACGCCGAGAAAATAAAAAAAATTGCAATCTACGCGTTGGTGTTCCCTTTTTGTTTGTGTGCTTGCTTTTGCTGTGTGGCGGCACAAACGTCTCCGGCGTCTTTACTTTATTACGGCGAAAATGTTTCAAGGAAAACTTAATCTGGGAAACGGTTGCCGAGTTGTCTTCTCTCTCTCTCTCTCTCTCTCTCTCTCTCTCTCTCTCTCTCTCTCTCTCTCTCTCTCTCTCTCTCTCTCGCGGGGGCGGCCTGCGGCGAGCGGCTGTTATCTTAGTGATGAGAGAGTTGTCGGTGGGAAGGCGCGGGGATCACCTCCAGATTGGAAATACAGTATTGACGGTCGGAGCACTAATCAATTATTGCTTCTGGCTGCGACGACGGCGGTGGGCGTTCCTCGCCCCCGACAGAGTTCTTTTTCTGTGTCCTATTTGGCTCGGACTCAGTCACTTTTTTGTCAACTGCAGTGTTGTCTCGCTGCCGACAGGGGACCGCGGGGACCACTGCAGCTTCACGTGGGACACGTTTCTGTGCTGGCCGCCCACGCGCGCCAACGACACCGTCAAGCAGTTCTGCCCCAAGGGCCACCCCGACGTGGACCCCACCAGTGAGTGTACACCACGCCAACCACAGCGAGCTAGAAGACCGGTGGGGGGCGGCGAAAAATCTAAAACGCGTTTTGAGCTCCAGAGTGGCGAAACAGACCTCGAACCGAACGGGTGATCCCACCAATGGATTCCTCGTTCGAAAAGCAATCCATGGGTGGGGTCACACGTTCGGTTCGAGTCCGATTGGGTAACGGAGCTCAAAACGCGTCCGGACGCGTCCGGAATTTTTACCGTCTCCAGCGGTTTTCTGGTCCACTGTGTGACCCCGGGTTCCAGCTCCGCTTTACAAACCCGCGTTTCGATTCTTTTGCAGAGCTGGTGTCGAAGCGCTGCGGGCTGGGCGGCCAGTGGGAAGGCCGGTCCGACTCGCCCAACGCCACCGCGCCCTGGGGCTACACCAACTTCTCGGGCTGCTACCGCGACGAGATAGCCGACCTCATCAAGGCGCTGTACAGCGGCGGCGAGGAGTCCGCCAATGTGGGTGCATTGTGCACTTTTTGAATCGGATTATTCGAGCTGCCATCGCCCAGTAGACTGATTCCGAGAGTCGTTGTCATCGCTCTGTCTCTCTCGCACTCATGGGGTGCCCGGTATGGGTGCGAGAGAGACAGAGCGACAAAAACGACTCTCGGAATCAGTCTACCGCGCTGGGCCATGCCAGCCACGCTGCTCGCCGTAGAACGTGACTCATTTTCATATTAATCACAATGTGTGCGTTTGCGCAGGAAAAGCTCAACATAGTCGGGAAGACGAGGACGCTGGAGATGGTGGGGCTGAGCGTGTCCCTGGCCGCCCTGCTGGTTTCCCTCGCCATTTTCTTCCACTTCCGGTGGGTCCACAGCGCCTTGCTCATTGTGCGCCTCCATATTGCACCACTCTGCACGGCCGCGGCCCGCCTCGGCCCGCCGCACAGTGGGCCAGAAAACCGGTGGAGGCGGACCAAACTCTAGACGCGTTTCGAGCTCCATAGTCGCTGAATAGGACTCGAACCGAACGTGTGACCCTACCTATAGATTGCTCTCCGAACGAGGAATCCATTGGTGGGGTCACACGCTCGGTTCGAGTCCCATTTAGCGACTCTGGAGCTCAAAACGCGTCTAGGGTTTGGTCTGCCTCCACCGGTCTTCTGGCCCACTGTGCGCCGCCTGTTTTCCCAGCCAACTTGGGGCGGAGCCGCGGCGCCGCGGCGAACATATCATTTTCATCTCAATGGAGCCAAACCGGGATCCAGATTGGTTCAACAAACACTGTTTACATTCTCCACCTGGATGAGAAATGCAGGAGGCGGCACCGGCCCTTATGTGTGTGTAAACACACGTGCACACACACACGCGCACGGACAACATACACGCACGAGTGCACACACGCGAACGCGCTTTTAGCATACGATCGCGCGGGCCCGCGAGAGTGATGCAGGGCAGGGTTGTTAAAGTTAATTTAACGATTAACGACGATAATCGATTTTCGATAAGTTAATTTATCGGTTAACGTTAACTCGATAACATCCTGCAGACCAGTTATCGTTATCGAGTTATCGTTAACACGATTCCGGTTAACTTATCGATTAACTAAAGTAACTAATTCCCCAAAACGTAGAAATGCCCGCAAAATTTTTCAGAAAAAACGTTCTGACCTTCGTGTTTTTGTGCCACTAGCACTTCGCCGTGCCCCGACGGTAGTGGTAGGTTAGGTCAGTACTGGGAGTAAGTCGTCGCTAGTCACTTACTAACGCGCTAGTCAGTCAGCATAAGTTTGTAGAATTTTTAATTTTGATCTTTTCAACTCCCTATTCCTGATTGTATTTATTTTATCATTTAAAGATCGGTAATGCATACATATTAGTCCAATTAGACACTACTTTTGAGCATTTAATGTTGTGTTTTATTTTCCTTCATTCCCTCATCCAATTTTTTTAAAAAGTTAGTTACTTTTAACGATTTTCGTTAAAAGTAACTTATCGATAACTCGATAACGTGGCCGAAAGGTGTTAACGTTAACTAGTTATCGTTAACAGGGGTCGGAAATTAACTTAACGATAACTCGATAACCAAAAAAATTAACTTTAACAACCCTGATGCAGGGGCGCCGCGCGCGCGGCGTAAGGGAGGTTCCACGGAGGTTCCACGGAGGTTCCACGGCGGTTTCCAGGTAATGGAGCCGCCTTTACCCTCTCTCCGGCAGGTTAACCCGCTGCAAACCTGCTATCGGGCCACTCAGCCTGGGAGGCAGCCCGCGCCACAGTGGGCCAGAAGACTGGCGCCGGCGGCAAAAACTCTAGACGCGTTTTGTGCTCCAGAATCGCTAAGCAGGACTCGAACTGAACGTCTGACCCCACCAATGGATTCTTCGTTTGGAGAGCAATCCATTGGTGGGGTCACGTTCGGTTCGAGACCCATTTATTAGCAACTCTGGAGCTCAAAACGCGTCTGCGATTTTGACCGCCGCCACCGGTCTTCTGGCCCACAGTAGCTGATCCAGAGTCGGCCGTTGGGGGCAGCAGGCACACTAGCACTTTTTGCCCACGTACAGGGCTAAAAGTACGGTTTTTTGCCTACCCTTCAGGCGCGTTCAGGCGGCTATCTCGATGCCATGAGGGAACCCCCTCCTCTGAACCCCCTCCTCTGAACCCCCCCCCCCCCAAACCCCCCACCGGCCCGCACGATGGCCCAAAGCGCAGGCCTCTTCTGCCGCGCGAATGTCGATTGCGCTCCGGAAATTTGCAGCAACGTTTCAAAAATGAGGTTCCGTCGTCGACGTAAAGACCCTCGCCGTATTTTTATTCCCGCCCCTTTCCTCTCTCTATTTTGCGAAACCGCTTGCGGGCGTAGTGTCTTTCACGTGCAGCCCGATACAGTCTTTGATAAGTAATGCAGCTCAGCGAGTCGGTGGAAGCGCGGGCGGGTCGGCCGCCGGGCTGATTCGGGACGGTCTCTCTCGCGCGCCTTCGGGACGCCCCGCGAGTGCGAGAGAGACGGTGCTAGTCAGCCCGCTGGCTGTCCGTGCGGACGGACCGGGACGGACCAACGGCGCGGACTGTCCGCTGCGAATAAGCGATCAAAAGCCCCGCGGCGCGGCGCGGCGAGGCGCAGCGGCACTAGTTATGCAAGGCAGCGCGTCTCCGGCCGGCGGAGCTCCGTCTCGCCGAAAGAGGAACAACGGAGACCAAACTTGACCGGCTGGCCGCCCTTGGCGACAACCCCGCATCGCCGGACTCAAGGCCGCGCAGTTACGCCCTTCTCCCCGGCCCGCGCTGCCAACTTTGCAGCGCCGTCCGTTTGACCAGTCCGGGAAACATCCAGACACGCAGTGCCGTGGCCGTGCCGGCCGTGCCGGCCGTGCCGCCCCGGACGACTGGCTGACGGCGTCGTCTTGGTTCTGACTGCCCGCTCGAAACGACAGCGACTCGACACTGTCAAACCGAGTGAGGAGAACTCGAGTACTCTGCTCTTCTACTTGGTGCAGAGGAATTCCCCACTGTTGGACGTCTCGACACTGCAAGTGTAACTCACAGAGCCCAGATCCCTTGTCATAGTGCAAACGTGAAGACCTCCACACTTCAGAGTGGGCCAGAAGACCGACGTGTTTTGAGCTCCAGAGTCGCTAAATAGGACTCGAAGCGAATGTGTGACCCAACCAATGGATTCCTCGTTCGGAGAGTAATCCATTGGTGGGGTCACACGTTCGGTTCGAGTCCCATTTAGCGACTCTGGAGCTCAAAAACCGTCCGGGATTTTGACCATCTCCCACCGGCCTTGTGGCCCTCTGTGTGAGTGTGGCCGACTGCAAACTCCGCACTTCCAAGTGTGGAGTTTACAGTGGTTGCGCAGTGAAGGCGGGCACCATCTCCTTGTTTTCCTCCGGGGCACCACTCCAGCCAGGCGAGTAGCCAGTGGAGGTTCCGGCCGCACCGGAGCGCCCCGCGCGCAGCCTCCAGCCAGCACGCTGCGCGGCGCCGCGCAAGCGCTCCGTTGTTCCGTGGACTCGGGGAACATCGCCACTCCTCCGGCTGCGGGACCACGGCCGCCTGCTACGCCTGGCCAGCCGTGAGGAAAAGGGCATCATCGCCCGGTTTCCGGTCCAATGGCTCCACTTCCGGTGGGCTCTGCCGCCCGCCGGAGACGCCCCCCGGAGAGCCTTCCTGGCCTCGTGCCGTCTAGCCTCGCGCCGTCTAGCCTCGCGTCGTCTAGCCTCGCGCCGTCTAGCCTCGCGCCGTCTAGCCTCGCGCCGTCTAGCCTCGCGTCGTCTAGCCTCGCGTCGTCTAGCCTCGCGCCGTCTAGCCTCGCGCCGTCTAGCCTCGCGCCGTCTAGCCTCGCGCCGTCTAGCCTCGCGCCGTCTAGCCTCGCGCGCCCTCCAGCCTCGCGCCGCCCCACGAGGGGGTAACCACTCGCGTAATACCCTGTACACCAAAACCGTGTATTACGCGTAATACACGTGATCGTAATACCATTTTTGGGTCAAATGTGCCAAATTTTGGCATTTTAAGGCCGTAATACACGTGTAATACACCGTAATACAGCGTAATACCGAGTAGTCTGTTCACGATTTCTTGAAGTGTTTACCCCCTCGCCGCCCCATCCTCGCTCTTTAGCCTCACCCCGTCCAGCCCAGCCTTCCTCGAACTAGCCTCGCGCCGGCCGGCCTCGCGCCACCCAGCCGCGCACGGCCTAGCCTCGCTCCGGGGGAGCTAACTGGAAACGGGGACCGAAGCCGCCCGTTTGAGCGGAACCATTGAATCGCATTGAGGTGTGGACTCAAGGTGGCCGCGTTCGCCGAAGCGTTCGCCGGCCGGACCGAGCACAAGGCCGTGCTTGCCGAACCTAACCTCGCCAGGCCGCCTACAAAGTGTAAACAGCGTGTGGCCTCGGTGCCGCACGACGAGTTCCGCCGCGTGCCGCCGCCTGGCTGATCAAGTAGTTTGAACAGAGTTTGCCGCGGCAATCGCAAAGGCGACGCACACTCACAGTGGGCCAGAAGGCCGGTGGAGGCGGTCGAAATCCCGGACGCGTTTTGAGCTCCAGAGTCGCTGAATGGGACTCGAACCGATCGTGTGATCCCACCAATGCATCGCTCTCCGAACGAAGAATCCATGGGTGGGGTCACACGGTCGGTTCGAGTCTTGTTTAGCGACTCTGGAGCTCTAAACGCGTCTAGAGTTTTCACCACCGGCGCCGGTCTTCTGGCCCACTGTGCGACTCCCACGTTTCTCATGCATTTTTTGTCGTCCAGATGATTTGAAAAGAACCAAATGGTGCGGGACGCGCAGTTTTTCTGTTATTACAGTGTGGCCCGCAACGTACCCTTTCGTGTTTGCACTGATTCCACTGTTGGTGTAGTCCCAGGGCCAAGTGCGACAAACTCGTACCGAAGCCCCAGGGCGGCGGGCCACCCTACTCCGAACGCACTCTCCACCAACCCGACCGCCAATAGCTGTTCTATCTATGTTTTGCTGATTTTTCCGTCCTATTGGTGCCTGTATCCATCCGAGGACTACAAATAGTATCGTCAAATCAGCCAAATATAGGAAAGAAACGGCATTACGCAACACGGCATGTGGCCAGCCCCAGCCAGCCCACAGTGGGCCAGAGGAGCGTCAAAAATTCTAGACGCGGCCTGAGCTCCGCAGTCGCTAAACAGCACTTGAACCGATTCCTCGTTCGGAGAGCAACCCATTGGTGGGGCCACACGTTCGGGTCGAGTCTCATTCAGCGACTCTGGAGCTCAAGACGCGTCTAGAGTTTCGGCCGCCTCCACCGGTCTTCTGGCCCACTGTGCAGCCCAGGCCGGCCACGCGAAGGCTGTGCATCTCTCAATATCGGTCAGGCAATACGACTTGCTTCAGGCCCAATGCTGCCCCCCCCCGCCTTCCGTCCCACAAGTTTGATTCGCCGATGAGAAATACGCTTAAGCTCGCGGCGAAGCGGGGGAATCCAATAAAACGCTGTCGGCGGGACGCGAGTCTAACTTTACGGACGAATTAATAAGTCTGCTGCTAAGAGGGCGCGGCGGCTCTGCTCGGCGCGGCGCGGCCTGGCACATGCAGCGACGCGTGTCGAGTTGCTGCGCCGCGTGCACGCCGTGTACGCCGTGTACGCCGTGTACTTGGTGTACGCCGTGTACTTGGTGTACTTAGGTCTCGGCGTCGCTGCGGGTCGGGTACAGGACTGCACACGACATAGATTGGCTTTACGTAAGAACCCCGCGCGGGGGCTGGCGGGGCTGGCGGTGGAGGGGCGGCCCGGGGTTGTTCTCGGCAGTGACGCAACGTGACTGACGCACCGCCCACTTGCGTAACGGCAACCTGACGCTCCGGCGCCCCCGCCGAAGCCCAAGCCGAAGGCAAGCCGAAGGCTGAAGCCGGCGACTAAGTTTCCCCCGCCGCCGACCTGGATCGGGACGTCTCCATCCAGCGGCCCGCGTTTCAAGTGCGCGCCGCGTGCCTTTTTAACCTGCCGAATGCGGATCCCTCGCCCCGCCCCGCCACACCTCGCCCCGCCCCACCGTGCCTCACACCGCCCCGCCCTACCCTACCCCCCCCCCCCCTCCCGGGCCGCGCCGCCACAAGGAGCAAGGAGTGGCACGTCGGGTGGGCACATCCTGCCCGACAAGCACTATGATCCTCTTCACTGAATTACTTCTCATTTACGTATTCGTTAAAGCAAACACAATACTTAGGATCTTGAAGTAAATATGGCTGTAGGATGGATTCGACGCGCCTTGAGATCCTTCGTATTCCGCGCGGAACAGATCCTCATTATTAATTGCGTGACGTTAGCTAAAAGGCAGCAACAGGCTGTGGGAGTGCCTGCCGGTGACTTCGTTTTCATCCCGATTCGTCCACACTGCTATAAGTACAAAAGGAAAACTTTGGAATCCCTGAAAGACTCAAAACACGGAACGCATTCAAAAATAACTGTCTTACGGGGTTCCCGGTCAATTTTCCTAAAACCATTTGCCCAATGGAGAATGTTCTTAAAGCCTTTATTTCTAATGTAAATTTCCCAATGCAATTTTCCCCCAACCATTAATTTCCCCTTAAACCTATTTTCTCAAAATTATTTTTAACGTTGAGATCGGTACCATTTTTTTTCGGTAAGTCTGTTTAACGCGGCGGCATCGCTGTTGCAGGAGCCTCAGGAACAACCGGACGAGGATCCACAAGAACCTGTTCATCGCCATGCTCATGCAGGTGGTGATCCGGCTCACGCTGTACATCGACAAGAGCGTGACGATCCCCAGCAGCATGCAGCAGGGCTTCGTGCATACCACGGTAGGCAACCTTCTTCCCCCACCACCCTGCGCCGTCCAGCGCTAACCTTCGCGTGCGGGCTTCGGCCTTCGTGCGTGTCGTGTCACGGCTAGACCAGACCGCGGGAAAGCCCGCGAGTGTCCTCTAGGTGTCCACCATGTGCACACCACGTGTCCTCCAGGTGCCCACTAAGTGTCCTCCAGATGCTCACTAAGTGTCCTCCAGATGCTCACCAAGTGTCCTTCAGGTGTCCACCAAGTTAACCCCACGTGCCCTCCAGATGCCCATCAAGTGTCCTCTAGATGCCCACCAAGTGTCCTCCAGGTGCCCACCAGATGACCTTCAGGTGTCCACCAAGTACACACCACGTATCCTCCAGATGCCCATCCTCCAGGTGCCCACCAGGTGCCCATCAGGTGTCCTTCAGGTTTCAGCCCGTGCGCGTGACGGCCGCGATATATAACACCCCGCAAAATGAGACAGCACGGCGTGGGGGTGGGCGGGCGGGGTTCATCCATCGCCGTCACGGTCTGCACGGGCCGGTGCAGGGCGCGTCCACCGTGTCCCCGAATCGCCGCCATCGCCTTCCAGGCTTCGCCAGCAGCTGATTCCGGGAGAGACTGATTCCGGGAGTCGTTTCCATCGCTCTGTCTCTCTCGCACGCATGGATCGTCCCGTATAGGTGCGAGAGAGATAGAGCCGCTCTCGGAATCAGTCTGCAGGTTCGGCCTTCGGGGAGGCAAGCCGAAGGCTAATCACAGATCGGCACGGCAGCGCGGCGGGGACGGGCCGGGGGTCGGTTCACACGCTGGCTCCGGGGGGGGGGGGGGGGGGGTTTTCAGCAGAGCGATCAAAGACGCCGATCGGTGGCGCTGTCGTCGCGGTTGGCCGCGGACGCAGACATGCCGCGACGTTTTGGCGTTTTGGCCCCGGCGACGCGTGAAGCGCGCAGTTGGCGTGGCTTGGCGTGGCGTGGCGTTTCCGAGTGGGGTCCTCTTGAGGACGCCGGAGGAAACTCGTTCGCTGTGGAATCCGCTCGGTGGGGCGGGGCGGGGCGGGGTGGTTTTTGGGTAGGATGGGGCGGGGGGGGGGGGGGCGTCCAGTCAACTCTGCGAGTTATAAGTAGTCTGGCCTCCTGCCTCCTCCTCTCTGGAAGGAACGCGCCCACGAGTCCGCAAGGTCGCCAGGCGTCGCCGGGCAGTGTGATGGCGATGGCGGGGTTCGGGTCATTTCTGCCGGTCTCATTTATTTCCAACTGCGCGAGAAGTGTCCCGTCCGTTAATGGAGTGAGAGGCAGCATTCAAGAGACTTTGAAAAAAAAATGAAATAAAAAAGCAAACAATCGTTGGAACGTGTGGACGGAGGCCTCCTCGACGGTCCTCGGCACATTGCCTGCGGTTTTCCCGACCGCTGGAGTGGTGGCGCGCCATGGCGTAGGTTTTACTCCTATTTCGTTTCGCTAATGGGTGCGGTGGCGATGCGGGGCGATGCGGTGCCCATCCCGCTCCCTCGACCGGAGTCTGCCTGCATTTTGCACCGCCGCCGCGCACTTTTTTCATCGCCTTCTCCTCCATGATCCCCACTCCCTCTGCCGTCGCCCTCTCCTCCGCCGCGGCCTCCCCACTTGCACTTCAGGTAGACCGAGTGGAAAGTGTTGTTCTCTTATCGGGGTCCCCGCGGACTGAGTCGCCGCACAGTGGGCCCGGCGCCGGCTGCCAAAATTCTGGACGCGTTTTGAGCTCCAGAGTCGCTTAGCGGGGCTAGAACCGAGCGTGTGACCCCACCAATGGATTCCTCGTTGGGAGAGCGATCCATTGGTAGGGTCACACGTTCCGTTCGAGTCCCATTTAGCGACTCTGAAGCTCGAAACGCGTCCGAGATTTTGACCGTCTCCACCGGTCTTCCGGTCTACCGAGCGCGGCGTGGTCAGTCCGCCAGCTAGCCTGCCAGCCTGAAAAAGTTGTTGGCGATGACGACAGGATCATTTCATGTTTTCGCGGCGAGCCCGGCCTGCCGTGCCGAGCCGCGCCTCCTCAATGGAGAGTCCGACCACTGCGTGCCACTGCGATGGAACATCGATAACTAAGCCGCGCACTCCGGCCGCATTCTCGGCCTCGGTCGTATTTTTGCCCGGCCACGGATTCCCCCGATTCCTTCTTCCTCCGCCACATCAAAGGGCGGCCTTGTAAGTCGCCCCCGCTGCTCGGCTGCGCCCCCGGCGCCCCACCGCGTGCTGCCCTCGCCGACTATTCACACACACACGCACGTGCGCGCGCGCACGCACACACACACACACACACACACACACACATACATACATACATACATACACCTAGGTAGGCACGCACACTGACACACACACACACACACATACGTAGGCACGCACACCGACACAAACACGCACGTGCGCGCACGCACACACACACACAGATCTGAGTTATCCATTACATTTCTTTCCGATAATCCTGCGCGGCAGGCCATTGGAGCAGCCCGGACTAAGGCGAGGCGGGCCGATGCGACCCGCACGCATTCTCAATGACATCCGCCTTGATGCTGATTTCGGGCCCACCTTTCCGCTCTTAGTCAACGCAATGGCAATGGCAACCCTAGAGATCCTGGTCCTGAAAAGGGGGTGGGGGGCGTCGGTACCGTCAAACCAGATCCTTTTCATTGGGTGCAGACCGGAAACTCTGAAGGGTCGGGCCCGTCGGCCCTTAAGCTGATGTGCCCACCGACGCGGCGCCCTTTCCCTTCCATACGGGCTGCCCTTCGTCCCTGCGTCCCTCGCAGACCTCCAGCCCTTTTAATTAAAAACGGGGAAAGGGGGGGGGGGAGGCCCGGGGGGGAAATAATCGGGAAAAATCGGGAGAACGGCGCGCCGCGGCCAAAGTACGGAGTGGAGTGGCGTTTTGCGGTGGGCACACACTTTGTGTCGCCGGAGATGACCCGCGCGGCCGCGGCCGGCCTCGGCGCCGCCTCGGCGCCGCGGCCCGAGTCAGGCGTCGCTCAATTATCTCGAACCAAAGAGGACAAAGGGGCGAAGGAAGCGTGAAACATGCTGCTTGTTGCGAAGCCCGCCGAGCCCGCCAACCTGGCGAACCTTGCGGGAGGTGGCTGACATGGAGCCCGTCCATGTTTGCTCATTAACAGTCCCTGTATCCTCGTTTGGCCTCTTTGCTCGTCGTTTTACTCCCGGCCGTACTAATCCCCGCCGGACCCCTAAGCCCCATGGGCCGCGGCCCGGCGTGGCTCGGCGTGGCTCGGCGTGGCTCGCCCGGGATCGTTAATGCACACTCGTAGCCGTAGCCCCTGTCATGGCGAGGGTCGGCCAGCCCGCTCGACGCGCGCGTCGCCGGCCGCGCTCCGGGCACCGGCCGCAAGGCGCAAGGCCAGACCGGTGGAGGCGGTCGAAGTCCCGGACGCGTTCTGAGCTCCAGAGTCGCTAAACAGGACTCGATCCGAACGTGTGACCCCACCAATGGATTCCTCGTTCGGAGAGCAATCCGTTAGTGGGGTCAGACGTTCGGTTCGAGTCCTGTTGAGCGGACTCTGGAGGTCAAAACGCGTTCGGGATTTTGACGGCCTCCACCGGCCGGTCTTCTAGCCGACTGCGCGCCGGCCGCCAGCCAGCACCCAGGCAAGCAGAGCTTACTTCACCCCCTCCCGAACATGAACCAACCCAAGAACGCTCGCGGCTCAACAGATATATACGCCTGAAGTTGAAACCTTTGTTTTCGCCCAGCCTCCTCCCCCCTTTTCCCCGAGCTACTAGCTGGCCGACAGAGCCTTATATATCCTGGCATATCCGGCATTTTTAGCAGATGATACCTTCCATACCTTTACCTTTAACAGACCTAAAACTACAAGACACATAAAGGTGTCAGCTAGCTTTTACTCGAGAGTCCAGAAACCAACAATATAATAGGAGCTGGCTGCCGGGGCGGGTGGTGCGTTCGTGCCTGACGCGCAGCCTGCGCGAAATTCGACAATGCCTCTTCGGCACAGCGCCAGCGGCCGGACGTCAACAATGGCTTGACTTTCTCTCCCCGCCTACAGCGCAGAGGGTATTCGCGTCCTAGAAAATATATTCTTTAATCATATGTGTTCTAACTCTTATTTAAAATCCACACCAGGAGCACCAGACAAGTATCATCTGCTTTCATTAACGTTCGTTGAATGAGATTTTTTCCTCATTTTGCCTGTTTTTTTAGGGGCGCCAGCCTTCAACCCTCGGATATTACCCTTTTACCATCTTTCACGGTGGGGTCCTTTGCCAGGAGAACCCCGCAGGGGACACGCCCACACGAACGCGCGCGGCGGGCGGGTCGGTGTACCCAGTGTAGCGGACTATGTGGTGCGGGCTCTCGCCACCTTTGGTCGAGCGCTGCGACCGCTAGGGATCTCTCACCGAGGGCGGACCAGGTGCACTGGGGATCCGGCCTGGTGGGTAGAGCGGGCACCAATTTCGTAATGACTCTGCAGGCTGATTCCGAGAGTCGTTTTCGCCACTCTGTCTCTCTCGCACTCATAGGGCATCCCGTGAGAGAGACAGAGCGACGAAAACGACTCTGTGAGTCGGCCTCAAACTGCTTACGGACATGGACCGCCTTGCCGTGGTCTCGCCTCGCTCGTGCGGCCGCAGTTTATCTCCGGCGAGGCCTTCCCCTCACGCGGGCCGCCCTGATGGCTCGTGGCAGCATCTTGCTCTTGTTGTTGTCGGGATCGAAGTTGCGGCGGCCATCCTATCTAGGCCACGGGGCCGCCGCGCCGCACGCGCCTCCTCGCGACACACGAGGACCTCCAGGACCTCCAGGAACTCCAGACCTCCAGGACCTCCAGACCCTCCAGGACCTCCAGGACTTCCAGGACCTCCAGGACTTCCAGGACCTCCAGGACCTCCAGGACCTCCAGGACCACGCCAGAACCGCCAGGAGTGAAAGTGAGAGCGAGAGCGAAAAGGGCGCCGGCGTGCCTCGGCGTGCCCCGGCGTGCCTCCAAGTGGCGGAGAGAGACAAAAGACTCCCGGACGCCGCGCCGGGCTGGCGCCCCGCCGCCGCCGCTGCTGCATACTTCAGCGGTCGAATCAAGGGGGAGTCTCGGAGCCATTCACTTTCTGGCTCTCCACCACGGCTTGTGTCAGCGTTTTCAAATTAGTCGAACCTTGCAGCGCAGCAGGCCGTCTCTCCATCCTCCACGCCGTGCCTCCGCCGTGCCCCCTCCCGCGGCCCTGGTCGTCGAGAAGTGCGCGGTCTGCCTCCCCCTCCCCTCTTTTGTGCGTGCCTTCCCGGCGGACTTTTTTTCCCCCTAAAACTTACGTGTTGTTTTGAGGCCGGGCATTTGTTGTTTTAATGCGCGTTCCGCTAATAATTTTTGTGTGTTGATGCTTTCCAGCCCGTGCTCTGCGAGGCCTCCTACGTGCTCATGGAGTACGCCAGGACCGCCATGTTCCTCTGGATGTTCATCGAGGGCCTGTACCTGCACAACATGGTGACAGGTACTGCATTCGGGGAGCCAAGGTGGTGGGGATGACTCAGGGACGGTGAACTCAAAAATCATTCTGGTTGAACTTCCGTTTTTTTTACAATTTATTGAAGGCCTGTATCTGCACAACACTGCATTCAGCGATGGAAACTAAGAAATTCTGGCTGGAGCCATGATGGTGGGATGAATCAGGGACAATCAACGAGGGACGAAACGGGACAAACAACGCGGGATCACTAAATTAAATTTCAGTTGTTTTTTTTGTGCTTTTTTTGCGATTCTTCTTCTTCTTGTTCAAATCGAAATCCCCCTCGACGTGGCCCCGGACGAAGGGCCCTGCACATGCAACAGACTGCCCCCGTTAATCTATCGAGAGGGCTGGGCGCTGCGCGGCCATGGCGATATCCTCCGCGGCCCGGACCGACCCGGACCGACCCGGAACGACCCGGACCGACCCGGAACGACCCGGACCGACCCGGAACGACCCGGACCGACCTGAACCGACCCGGACGCCAAGCTGCGCGCGCGAGTGCGCCAAGCGGCGCCAAGCGGCGCCAAGCGCAGCCCTTTCTCGGAGCTTAAATGAATTACCCTCTCGGAGGCGCGCGGCGCGCAGCCTCGCCGCCTCGCAGGTCCGCGACAGCTGAGCTTTTCCCATCGGCGACGGGGAAAGATGGAAAAGAGGAAAAGAAGTCGGGAGGGAAAAGGGATGAGGGAGCGCCGCCAGGCCGCGGCACGTTCCCGTTTCCCATCAAGACGGTCGGGACGCAGTAAGCGCTCGCGTCGCCGGGGGGCAATTTCAATTTCAAGTGGTCATTTTGTTCGGGTTTCAGTGACCGTGTTCCAGGAGACGTTCTACTACTCGCTGTACACGCTGATTGGCTGGGGCGTGCCCGTCGTCATGACGACGTGCTGGGCCGTGACGACGGCGCTGCAGCAGGCCGAGGAGTGCTTCCGGAACTACAACCTCAAGGTGTACTTCTGGATCCTCGAGGGGCCCCGACTGGGGGTCATTGTGGTGGGTGCGAGCGAGACGGCCGGACGGCGTCCACAGCGTCAACAGCCGCAGACTGTCTCCGAGAGTCGTTCTCGTCGCTCTGTCTCACCGGCACGCCCCACGAGTGCGAGAGAGACAGAACGACGAAAACAACTCGGCGCTCGGAGTCAGCCTGCCGCTCCGTTCCTTGTCCGGCTTCCATCCCTCACCCCTCGCTCTCTGTTGCAGCTCAATCTTTTATTTCTCTTAAATATAATTCGAGTCCTGCTGGTCAAGCTACGGCAGAGCAGAACGAGTGAAATGGTGCAATTGAGGTAGGACCACGACAAAGGCACATGACGCAAGAAAAAAACCAACAGAATCACGTTTTGCTTCACGGCGTTCCACGACGAACGGCCCTCGAAGCTGATTGTGTTCCTCTTGCAACTTGATTGCCCCTTCCAGGAAGGCGGTGCGCGCGGCCCTGGTGCTGCTGCCGCTGCTGGGCATCACCAACCTGACGAACATCATGCCGCCGCCGCTGCACCGCGAGGTCTGGGAGGTGGCCGTCTGGTTCTACGTCACGCACTTCCTCACCTCTTTCCAGGGCCTCTTCATCGCCTGCCTCTACTGCTTCCTCAACGGGGAGGTGAGCAAGCACCCACACCGACCCACACGGTCCCCAGTTTCCTGTTTACCGAAGCGAGTGTCAGTGTGTGCGTGTGTGCGTGTGTGCGTGTGTGCGTGTCTGTGTGTGTAGGTAGACGTGCACGCTACACACGTTGCTCTCTGTATAGCCTCTTCTCTCCGCCCCACCTCCCCCACCACTACCCGTGCCCCCTCGAACTGGCACTAGTCCGCCACGGCGCGGCCTGGGCGCGGCCCCCCGAGTCCTCCAGCACGGCCTCCAGCAAGGCGCGGGGCGGACTGGGGCTGGTGGCGGCGCGGCGGCTGCAGTCCCTCCGGACACGCCGATGCAATTCGCTGCAGACTGATTCCGAGAGTCGTTTTCGTCGCTCTGTCTCTCTCGCACCCGTGCGGGACGCCCCAAGAGTGCGAGAGAGACCGAGCGACGAAAACGACTCTCGGAATCAGTCTGCTGCGCCGCGCTGCGCCCATTGATCCAGATTGGAGTCGAGCGGAAACGACTCTCTAAATTAAAGTCCGCGCTGCGCGCTGCGCCCGGCGGCCCAGGAGGCTCCAGTCACGCCCTGGCTCTAAAGGGCGGCATCGCCACGCCACGCCACGAACGGTGTTTGAATAAAGCGCCGCCAGAGCGTGCCACGCCGCGCGGGCATTTAGCCGGGGGTGCTATCAGCAGGTACGCGAAGCTTTGTCCGCGGCTTTCGGGGTGCCGCCCCTGGCACCCGGGGGTGGGAAAAAGGGCTGCAGGGGGCAGCTTATCTGGGCCGCTGAAAGTGCATCGGTTCCTGCATGGCACCCCCGGCGTACCTCCCCGTGGCGCTTCCTGCCACCACGGCACTGCGCGGATGCACCGCGTGGTACACTGCAAACAAACCAAACCCAATCCGATCCGAACGTGAATCTGAATGTGTGTGGCGTTGCAGGTGCGGCTGGCGGTGATGCAGCGCGTGTACCGCTACCTGTCACTGCGCCCGCGCCACTTCGAACTTGAATCTGAATGTGTGTGGCGTTGCAGGTGCGGCTGGCGGTGATGCAGCGCGTGTACCGCTACCTGTCGCTGCGGCCGCACCACTTCCAGCCGAGGAGGAACTCGGCCTTCTCCGGCGTGTACGTGACGGCCGAGCCGGACCTGCCGCGCCTCCACGCCGTGGAGCTGGAGGCGGCTGACGGCGTGCAGTCGCTGCAGCAGGTGCGGCAGTGCGCGCGCGCGCCCTCCGTGGTCGTGCTGGACGCACCGCGGGCCGGCCGCGCAGGCCGCGCTGGCCGCCAGGGCCGACTGGCGCTGCTCTGCTGCCGCCCCCGCCCCCTGCGGCCCTCGCCCCGACGCCCCGCCGCAGGCCATGCCGCCGGCCTTGCCGCCGGCCCCGAGCCCGTCGAGTAAGTCCACATCCCACACACGCCACTAATTGACTGTCAACTTGCTGGCATGTCTACTAGTCACCCGATAATGTTGCTGACACGACCAGTGTCCGCACTGCCTCGGCACTGCCCAAAGCGATGACACGCCAGTAACGAACTAACTGTTTGACCCGTCGCCCGGGAAGGGCGGGCCTTGAAGGGCCCGGGACGTGTCTTCTTCTTGAAACGCCAGCACCTTCCCGCGTAGTCTCTTAAGCATGTCAACTCGTCGTCGCGTCAGCCTCTTCGACGCTTTCCTAACGGACCTCTCTTTGCGCACTGTCAAACCGACCTGTCAACTTATTGACCTGTCAAACGCGTGGCGTCGGGTGCGGCAGACCCACACACCGTCGACCAACATGCACACATAGTCTCACTCGCGGCCCGCCAGGCCATGGCCAGGCCCGCCCACCGTAGTCCCGTCCTACGGCTAGCACACTCGTAGTCACACCGGCGGGGCTGGGGCAGGCTGGGGCTGGGGGCGGCCGGGGGCGGCCGGGGGCAGCCGGGGGCGGGGAGGAAGAGGAGTCTGCTTCGACCCCACCCCGCCCGACTCGCGCACAGGTGAGTGTCCTTTCCGTTTTTCTCCTCCCTGCATCCCTGCATGTCGTGCACGGCGGCCTTCACCTGCAGCCCTCCGTCTCTCTCGCACCCAGTACCCCACAAGTGCGAGAGAGACAGAGCGACGAGAACGACTCTCGACATGGGTCTGCCTTTGGCGGGTGTTGGCCAGGCTCGAGGCCGGGCTCACGCAGAAGGCGGGTTTAAAGCATTGAAAGCAGAATCCGGGATCGGGGCGCCGCTAGAGCGCGGCGGCGCGGCACGGCGGCACGGCGGCAGCCCCACGCGGCCACCCCGCTGCGCCGCGGGGTGCGCGGCACGGCACTGTTCTTTCACTCGGCGTACGTGGACGACGTGGACGCGACGTGCGTTGCCGAGTAGCTCAGTAGACTCGGCGGCACCAACACGGTGGTGCAGCACGGCGGATGCTGCGCCGCTACGCCGCTGCGCGTCGAGAGCCTCAAAACAACGCCACAACGGGAAGGGTGGGGTTTCGATAACGACGTACTTGCAGTGAGCTGGCTGGCGGTGCCGGCGGTGCCGGCGGTCTGAGGGGCACGCTGGGGCAGAGGCACAGGCAGGGGCTCGATAGCTGCGCCGTTGTTTCGCCACGCTGCTCTGTTCTGGCGGACTGATTCCGAGGGTCGCCCTGTCTCTCTCGCACGCTTGGGGCGTCCCCGTGGGTGCGAGAGAGACAGAGCGACGAAAACGACTTTTCGGCAGGCCGTATATAATGGCTTCGTAATAGAGTTGCGAGTCCGGCAGTGGCGCTGCAGCCTGCAGTGTGCAGTCGGCAGGTGAAGCGTCCCACAGTGGGCCAGAGGACCGGTGTGGGCGGCCAAAATTCTAGACGCGTTTTGAGCTGCAGAGCCGCTAAGTAGGACTCGAACTGAACGTGTGACTCCATCAATGGATTGCTCTTCGAACGAGGAATCCATTGTTGGGGTCACACGCTCGGTTCGAGTCCTGCTTAGCGACTCTGGAGCTCAAAACGCGTCCGGGATTTTGACCGACTCCACTGGTCTTCTGGCCCACTGTGCAACGCCATCATGGCTGTGCGAATTATGGCGCGCTTAAAATGCACACAGAGTAATCGTGGCCTAATTGCACTTTGTGGCCTCCCGCGCGGTGGGGCTTGCCCGCTCATTGCGCTCTGTCTCTCTCGCACTCGCGGGGCGTGGCGTGGCGGTGCGAGAGAGACAGAGCGACGACACGTGTGGTGTGGCGTTTGCTGTCCCTGCGTCCACCGTGTCACGGACCGCGGGGTCCTCGTGGACCTCCTCGGACAAAGGGCCAGGCGGGTGAGTCCGGAGAGTCGTTTCGCCTTCCCGTCTCTCTCGCACTCCCACGGAACGCGCCATGAGCGCGACAGAGACGCAGTGAGTGAGTGATTGAGAAGGCGGCGCCGAACCGCAAGGTCGGAGGGCTGTGGGGGCCCTGCAGGCTGATTCCGAGAGGAGGTCTCTCTCTCTCTATATATATTTCTCTATCTCTCTCGCAATCACGGGGCGTCCCGTGTAGGAGCGAGAGAGACTGACCGATGGTACCTCCTCCTCGGATTCGGCCGGCTGGGCCCTGTGTGGAGACAGGGGCCCTCCCTAGCGTCCCTCGCGTCCCTTGCACCGCGGCACGTCACTAGCAAAGGGCCCGCCTTGCGACCGCCACGGCCCCGCCACGGCCGCCTGCATGGATTTCGACTTCGACCCACCCTGCTGGTTGTTGTTCCGTTTCTTCCTCCACAAAGGCCGCATGCTATCAACTATCTTGTGTACCAGCCCGGCCTGCTCGGCTTAGGAGCGCTTCCCCCCCCCTTCCTCCCCCTTTTCCGCCCCTGCCCCCGCCACGTCTTGCCAAAGCTATTCAGACGCCGTCACATTCAGACCCGGCAGAAACCAACAGCCCAGGGCAGATCTGGGCAGATCCAGCGGCCAGGAGAAGTACCTCTCCAAGTATCTCTCCGCGTTTTGGCGTATGCATGAGTATAGATGAAAGAATACACCAAACAATACGCATAAATTTCCATCGTATTTGGCGGTTTTTATTATTTTTTTGTGGCGCTCTGTAAACCAATGCCTTGGGTTCGTTCAGCTCAGCTCTTTGGAAAAACTTGTGAGCTATACTCGCGAACACTCCAGTGCTTCCCCCGAGAATGGCCACTTTCTTCCAGTGTCTCGGACGGGTCGAGCCGAGTCGCTTTCGAGTGTCACGGCCAAGGTCGCGGCTCGCAGAAAAAAGTATAAAAATGCGCCAAAAACACGACTCGTTTTGCGGTCGAGTGCCAAACGGCATCCTTTGCCGAAGTGCGCTGGAAAGCCGCCCGGCTTGCCAGACTAATTGAAAGACATCCGAAGGGCCGAAGGGCTGGGAGCCAGCAGCTCTGAATCCGAGAGTCGCTTTCGTCGCTCTGTCTCCCTCGCACTCATGAGGCGTCCCCTGTAGGTGCGAGCGAGACAGAGCGACGAAAAGGACTCTCGGAATCAGTCTGCAGAAGTGCGCACTCCCTGGCAGCCAGCCCTGCTGCCCTGCACCACGGCGCGCCAGTTCACCGGTAGCCTCGACTTTCGCAAATTGGATGTTGCGCCGCGGCTTCATTCCGAGTGAGACAGATGACCCACTGCCGACAGTCCCGCTCCTCCAGCCGAGCGATTTCGGAAAGATCGCTCTGTCTCTCTCGCACCCTTACGGAGAGCCCCATGAGTGCGACAGAGACGGAGCGACGAAAAGCGACTCGCTCGCCAGGATTCCGCGTGGCCGGACGGCCAAGCGCGTCGCTCGCGCCCATTTTTGCCATTTTTTATTTTGGTAGATTATTCCCTTTTGCGAGAGCCTCGGTGAGCGTCCGCCCTGCATGCGAGATATGGGGGAGGGGGTTTCTGACGAGATTAAAGT
Source organism: Thrips palmi (assembly GCF_012932325.1). Classification (NCBI taxonomy): domain Eukaryota; kingdom Metazoa; phylum Arthropoda; class Insecta; order Thysanoptera; family Thripidae; genus Thrips; species Thrips palmi. Next base: position 10,934,492 of record NW_023144620.1, on the reverse strand, counting down.
CGACGTGCCAAGTGATCAGCGAGCACGATACTCCCCCGGGGGTAGAAAGGGGGAAGGGGGGCTAAAAAGAGGTCGTCCGAAATACGATTTCGGAGGAGCAGGAGGAAAAGCGGAGGAGCTGCCCGGGGGGGGGGGGGGGCTTGCGGTACGAGCGAGTTTTCGTCAGACGCGAGTGTCGCTGGCGTCCCGGCGGCCGGCGGTTTATTCCCCCTCTAACAGATCCCGCCCCCTCCTCCACACACTGACCCGCCCTTTCCATAAAGAAATATTTTGAAATTTTAGTTTATTTGCCTTATTAGGTCAACGCCATACCGGAACAGAAGGAAATTGACGGCAGGGCCACATGCGGGGCTCGCCGACCGGAAGTCAGTTCCGATTCCGCCACGGGCTTGGCCCTGCCGCATGGCTGCGGCTTCGCTTTCATCTCTGTACACAGCGTGGGTATGAGCCGGCACTGCCCGGCAGGTCCTGCTGGAGTAGACCCTTCGTGCTCTTATCAAGGCTCAACCCTTTGGCAGTCGGCAACCCTATACAGCAGCCTTAGTTGGCAACCCCAGTGGGCAGCCCCATTCGACAACCCTTGTCGGCGAGCTCTAGTCGACACCCCTAGTCGTCGGCAGCCCTTGTCGGCAGCCTTAGTCGACAACCCTAGTCGGCAGCCCTTGTCGGCGAGCTCTAGTCGACACCCCTAGTCGGCAGCCCTTGTCGACAGTCTGTCGGCAACCCTAGTCTGCAGCCTTAGTCATCAGCCTTGGTCGGCAGCCCAAGTCGACAGCTCTAGTAGGCTTCGGCAGCCCTTGTCGTCAACCTAAGTCGGCAGCCCTAGTCGGCGAAAGGTTGGTTGGCAGGACTATTGGCAGCACTTAGCCGAGGCGTGGTAGTGAAGCGAGCGCGGCGGCAGCGCGGCAGACGAGAACTGCCCGGGCATGTTCACTGTTAAAAAAAATTTCTGAAAATTCAGACTAAATGAACTGAAGAAAATTTCGCAAAAGGCACTCCTAATTTTCAGACCAACTTTTTCAGAAACATGCGGTCTGAAAATTCAGACCTGTGAATTCAGACCACAAGTCTGAATATGGATTAAGACCTCTAGTCTGAATTGGTATTAAGACCGCTGGACTCTGAAATTTAGGAATTTGGTGAGCTTAAAATTGAGATGTCTTATTTCTTAAAAAAGGGCTTCCTGGTCTGAATTTGCTTTTAGCAGTTCACTCCCATACCCCTCGCCTCCCTCTTTGTGCGCAGTGCGGGCAAGGTAATATATGAAAGTTGATCCAACCAATGCTGGAAGGATGAAAATTGCTGTGGCTAATAAAAGTCAATTTTGTAACCTTAAGGATACTGTCAAGTGAAACTTGCATGTCCTAGAAATATTTGTCACAGGAAGTTCATTTTGAGGTCAAAATTCCACCACTACTAGATAAATTTATTCTCAAAGTTGGGGACTCCAACTCTAATTAGTTTCTGAGTTATGGAGGTTTACGTAAACTTTTAGTCGTTTCCTCCAAATTCTTCTCACGACAAAGGATAAGCTACCCAGCCTTCAGATTCTGGCAATTATATCTATTTTTGCATATGAAAAAGAAAGCGTTGTCAAATTTGAAAATACAAGTCCAGAAGAGGCTGTATTAGCTTTTAAAAAGCTAACTTATCAGGCCCACTTTTATTTTTCTTCAAATTTAAAAGACTTTGCCTTATTATTGGTTTATGGTGTTTCAGGAAAACTAAGGGAGATATTTTTTAAAAAAGCTATCTATTTCCTTTGCAAAAATAGATATAATTACAATAATATGAAGACTGGGTAGCTAATCCTTTGTCGTGAGGAAAATTTGAGAGAAACGACTAAAAGTTAACGTAAACATCCATAACTCAGAAACTAAAATAAGGTGGTGTACAACTCTTAGTGCATGAGTTAATGCAATGGAAAGGAACTTTTATCCAGGAATTGAGATATCTGGACAAATATTTAGAAAAAAACTTAGAAAGTCACTTTGGTCACTTGAGTCATCATAACCATAAATTTCTTTGCTTATCATCGCAAAATCAACTCAAACCTTGGTTGTAACAATTAACTCACTGTGGCAAGCACACGATCCAACACGCACCGGTGCACACGAAGTGAACGTATCAGATTCGTCCAACCAGAAGTTTGAACTAATATCCGATGAAGGCACTTTGGGGACGAGTGTGAACGGGGAGAGGCGAATAACTTAGAACACCTCTCGCCCTCTCACCGCCCGCCCCTTCAGTTTCGGGAGATGCGTACAGCGAGCGCAGAGTCACTACAGCGTCAAGAAGGGTCATCAGCAGAAAACACTTCGAACTAAAATGCACTTCTTTCCGTCGACATGACTTCAGCGCGCCGAGCGAGTGGACCTGACGCAAAATACACGCGATGTGTGCACCTTGGAAGACTGCTGGAGACTGACGTTTTGCGTGCAGGGCGCCGGGTCGCCGGGTCGGCCAAAACATTCTGAGTTGCCGAGTTGCCGACGGATTAGCGCTCCCCTCCTTGCCGAGCCAATCAGAGGGCGCCTCCAGCCGGCCCTGCCTCGCCGGACTTTCCGAGAATGCACCGGCGGGGACAGTCCTGCGGCCGCTGCACTGGGCTCGGCTCGGTGCTCGGCCCTGCTCGGTGCCGAACGGACTCAGCCGAACAAGTCCGAGACAAACTAGATCGCTTTCGGGCCTACTAGCTTAGCTGGTCAAGGTGCTGCCAGAGCGCTATAAAGAGGGCTACTCTGGGGCTCAAGGTGCTACCTTCGGGGCAGTCCGATTAAAGCAGCGTATAGAGACACTGAGAATCCAAACGCTATGAGTATAGCGTCAATTGGTGCAATGCAAAAGCATTGCACATGAAGTGCAATGCCTCCCCATTCCTATGCATTAGCATAGGGCCTTTTCGGGATGCATTGCACGTTAGGTGCAATATGGCTATGGCATTGCACGTATGGTGCGATATCTCAGCTGCATTGCACCATACGTGCTATACTCATAGCGTTTGGAATCTCAGTGGAGAGGGGGCGGGAGTCAGACGAGTCGGGCAGAAAATTAAGACCGGACGCTGAATTCTACTTTCAGACTCGCAGGGCAAATTATTAAACCTTGTTAAGTCTGAATTTTCAGACCGCCGCGTCTGAAATTTTTTTTCAGACTACAAGGTCCGTATTTTTAGACCTGCGGTCCAAATATTAGGACTCTAGTCTGAAAACGAAATTCAGACGGACAAGTCTGACACTTTCGGTCTGAATTTTCAGAATTTTTTTAACAGTGTTGCCACGACGTGGCGCTGGCGTTGGCTGGCGGGGCGCCTCCTCAAGGAATGCCGTCAGGACGCGGCGGAACGGACGGCATCACCTAATCTGTCAACTTTCATTTTCATGACCGTTAAGCAAGCACTTTTTCATTTTTATTTTTTCGCTTGTTGCGTTCTATCCCTCCTTTTGTGCGTCCGACTCTCAGCGATGAAACAAAAAGATAGTGGCGCGGGCGGTATTTGAACTCGGAACGCTGCTGCAGAGGCGCGCCTAACACCGCCACCTGTTTGTGACCCCCGGGCTTTGTACTTTGTAGTCGGAATGCACGGCGCCGACGGCAGGCCGACGGTGTGCCAGCCAAAGAGTGCGCTACACGCGGCACGCGGACGGCGGACCGCGGCGCCTGGGGGTAGCCGGAGGTAGCAACCAACCAGCGCTTTCAAAGTGTAAAAACTGGGAAGCATAACAATCTGAATGTAGCGGGGCGAGCGCGGCGGAGGGAATTTAATCATTCTTTCCAGCGCCCTGCCGCCGGTTCCGGGGCCACTCCCGCCGCGACACCCTCAGCCCGGTCCTCCGAAGTCCGCGGAGTCAACTATCGCGCTGCCGCCACTCCGTGACACTCCGTGACACAACTGGAACGAGAGTGTTCCTCTCCTTCCGGGGCGAAAACGAGCCTCCGCGCCTCGTGGCGCCTCGTGGCGCCTCGGCCACGGCCTCCTCGAGGGAGAGGGGGAGGGAGTCCTCGGAGGGACCTTGGCCCAGAGAATACTACTTGTGGAACCTGGCCGTCCCTGCTAGTCCCTGCTCCCTAGTCCCCGCCCTAACTCCGAGTGGATGGATATCAAAAGGGCCGGCCGGCGGGCCGGGCCTGGCCGGGCTGGGTCGTTAACAACGAGCCGCGAGGAAAATGGGAGAGTCACTCTTCGCGCTTCGCGTCTGCTGCTCGCTGTAGCTCGCTGCTCCCCCTCCACCTGGCCTGCCTGGCCGGGCCGGCCCCTCGGCGAAACACTCCTCCCGACCGGAAAGCCAGCGCGATGAGAAAAACGGGAAAACGTCGAGGTTGGCCATCCACAGTGGGCCAAAGGACCGGTGGAGGCGGACGAAACTCCAGACGCGCTTTGAGCTCCATAGTCGCTAAATTGGACTCGAACCGAGCGTGTGTCCCCACCAATGGATTGCTCTCCGAACGAGGAATCCATTGGTGGGGTCACACGTTCGGTTCGAGGCCTGTTTAGCGACTCTGGAGCTCAAAACGCGTCCAGCGTTTTGTCCGCCCACCGGTCTTCTGGCCCACTGTGCCATCCCGGGCCGTCCAGCCGCGGAGAGCGGCGCTCGGAGCGCCTGCCAAGCACTGGGTGGGCCAGCCCGCCACGCACGCCCGCCACACCGCCAGGCAGGCCAGGGCAAGGGCAAGGGGTGGATCGGTGGATCCAGAGACTTGGCTCAGGGGAGACTATGTACCTAAGTGCGACAGCTATTCCGAAGATTCGCTTTGTCGCCCTGCCTCTCCCGCACCCCAACGGGGCGCCACGTGAGTGCGAGAGAGACGCTGGCCGCTGTCAGCCCGACCGGCCGCTCGTCAAGGGCGCGGCTCTGGATCGCAGAAAACGAGAAGTCTCCCCGCTGGCGAGCCCCGGCCGCCCCGGCCCCGTCCGCCAGCCGAGCGACTCAGCGTCGCTCTGTCTCTCTCGCACCGACACGGAGATCCCCATGAGTGCGACAGAGACAGAGCGAAGCAACGAACCCGGAGAGGACAAGGCGAGGAGGATAAGCGCGAGGAGTTACATCACTCCTCCCTCCGCGACACATTATTTGCGCGCCAGTTTGAGGCGTGGCGCCGCGTGGCGAGGCTGCCGCCAAGGTCGGATCCAGTATCCAGTACCCGTGGCCCGCGGCGCAGGGCACAGTGGGCCAGAAGGCCGGTGAAGACGACCAAAATTCCAGACGCGTTTTGAGCTCCAGAGTCGCTAAACAGGACTCGAACCGAGCGTGTGACCCCACCAATGGATTCCTCGTTCGGAGAGCAATCCATTGGTAGGGTCACACGTTCGGTTCGAGTCCCACTGTGCAGGGGCCCTTGCGGGGCGGCGCGGCGGTTGCGTAGCGTCTGAGCTGCGTATCCCCGATGTGTATTCACCTCTCGGGAAGCCCCTGCTACACCTGCCTGGTCATTGTTCTCTGGAGCGAGGCGGCGAGGCGGCCGGAGGAAAGGGGGAGGGGGCGCACCGCGTTATGTAAGGCACAGCCAGGCAAGCGCCACACTGATTCCGAGGGAGCTGTCCCGTCGGTCCGCATCTCTCGCTCCCTCACGAGGCGACCGAGAGAGGGAGCGAGAGACAGACAGACAGACAGACAGACAGACAGACAGACAGACAGACAGACAGACAGACAGACAGACAGAGAACAGCTTGCTGGAAGAGTCGAAGCGGGGTAAGCGGTGTCGCTGCGATTAGTGTTGACCCTAAAAAGACCTTTCTTGAACCAAGATAATTTGACTTGAATGTACTGCATGTACTTGATGCCAGTTTGTTATTTTGATTCAATAAATAGCTATATTTTGGGGGATGGCTGGTGTGGCTGCTGAGTTTTCTGCGTCTCTGTGGGTCAGCCTTCCACGCCCAGGCGCGGGGTCGTCACACAGGTCGTGACCCACCCCCCTTTTTGCAGACTGGATCCGAGATTCGACGCTCTGTCTCTCTCGCACTCATGCGCGCCCCCTCTGTAGGTGCGAGAGAGCGACGGAAACGACTCGGAATCGGTCTACAGTGTGCCCGTGTGCCGCGGCGCCGCGGGACTCCCTGGGGACGCCCTTGCCTTACCGACCCATTATGCAGTAGGTCGCCGAGGGACCGCCAGTAAACCGTCGCTTGTCGCCTTCTGACCGCAGGGCCGCAGGGCCGCAGGGCCACGGGGCCGCAGAGATGCTCGGTGGTCCCGACGCCTCTGGCAGGTGCGGAAGGTCCCGAGTGAGCGGGTGGCGCACAGTGGGCCAGATGACCGGTGGAGGCGGCCGAAATCCCGGACGCGTTTTGAGCTCCAGAGTCGCTAAATGGGACTCGAACCGAACGTGTGACCCCACCAATGGATTGCTCTCCGAACGAGGAATCCATTAATGGGGTCACACGTTTGTTTCGAGTCCTGCTCTGGAGCTCAAAACGCGTCTAGATTTTTGGCCGCCTGCGCCAGTCTTCTGGCCCTAGCCCTGCTGCTGTTTATTTCAAAACGGCTTCCCGCGTCGATGCCGACCGCGGCCCCGCTGCCCGTCCCAATCCCGCCTCAGAACGACGTGCCTCGACCTTTGCGCGGAGGGTAGTGGTGCTCCAGGCCGCGTAGAGTTTGTGCGTGTGTGTGTGTGCGTCCGTGTGCGTAGGTGTAGGTGTGAATAGGTATCGGCGCTGCGCTGCGTGTGCTGTTGGTTTAGTGACCCGTTCTCGTTACAGGACACTCGTGTGACGACCGCTGCCCCGGGCGGTTCAGGACCACGACACCTCCCGGACAGTGGCGGGCTCCACTCGCCATCCCTGCTGCCGACTCCGCCAAAAACTCCGTCAAGGACTCCGTCAAGGACTCCGTCGAGGACTCCGTCGAGGGCTACGCCGTCGGCGCGCGGGTCGGACCTTTCTGGATGATCTGCCGCCTTCCTGTGCCACTGGAGCCCTTTGGAGCTGGAACCCGACTTTCTCACCATTTTTCCTGGGTCAATTTATCGGGAACTGTGAAATTATGAATTTATAAGTTTACGGCAAGCGCGCGGTCGACTCGGCGGGCGACCGGACAGGAGTGGCAGCCGCGCTTCATACACTGTGGCTCTTCGCTGTGTGCGTGGCAGTAGTGTGTGTGAGAGAGAGTGCGCGTGTGTGTGTGCGTGCGTGTGTGTGTACGTGTGTGTACGTGGGCGGCGAGCCTCTCGTGTTCATCGCAAGAAGAGCCTCTCCAGAGGCAAGAGGACAGGAGTATAAAGTTACTTAAATTGTGTGTATTCTTTTTTTGAATTCTTCTTCAGTCCGAGAGAAACAGGGATACCCAACTTGAAAGTGTGTGCTAGGTTATTTGGATGTAAGTTTTACGCTCGTTTTGTACATAAACATGTAAGATATTATCTCGTGTTGTGTCTTTTTACATTTACTTACGTAGAGTTTATTTACAAAGGGTGTTCGCTGCTGAAATGTGTGGAGAAAAGAAATCGTCTCAACTTTGTAAAAATAAAAGGATATTCTTTGCTGAAACTAGTCAAATTTCCAGAGTGCTGGCCAATTTGAAGCCGCCCATTGCGCTGACGTTACCAATTGTGTTTCGGCACGAGGCCCCGCGGCCGGCGGGGCGGGGCGGGCCCCACGTGGGGCGGCGTGGGCCGCCCGGGCCGAGCCAAATTACCATATTTATTGGTGTTGCATCGGCGGGGCCGGGCGGGGCCGGGCGGGGCCGGGCGGGGTGTAGCCGCCACCAGTTGACACACCGCCAAACGCCTCCCCGGCCTCGTGGCTGCCTGTCTTGCTCGTGGGGGCCGAGGCGAGCTTGCTTGACACACGGTGGGGCTCCACGCCGTGTTCCACGCCACGCGGCAGCCCCGACCAACCCCCGTTTTGGCGGGAGATTGGCTGGGGCAGTCAGTCTCGTTGGGCGGCACGTCATGTTTAATTCGGCCTCCACGGCCACGCACAGTGGGCCAGCAAACCGGTGGAGGCGGACAAAATCCCGGACGCGTTTTGAGCTTCAGAGTCGCCAAATGGGACTCGAACCGAACGTGTAACCCCACCAATGGATTGTTCTCCGGATGAGGAATCCATTGGTGGGGTCACACGTTCGGTACTAGTCCTGTTTAGCGACTCTGGAGCTCAAAACGCGTCTAGAGATGTGGCCGCCTCCACCGGCCTTCTGGCCCACTGTGCCACGGCGCGGCCACGGGCTCGGCCTCGGCGACGGAGGCAGAGTCACGCAGCGCTCGCCGCCGCTCCCCGCCACTCCAAGACGCAAGACGCCGCACGACGTCGCAGACCGCAAACGTGAAAACCAAACTTATTTAATTCCATGCACCGAGGGCTGTGTTTAGAAGCATATTTCGTCGTGTTAGTGGCCATATCGTATGTGTACCCATTCCATCGAAAAAAGAAAAGGATTAGAGGTATTTTAGTCCAAAAAGCGATATATTTTCGTAAGCTTCTCGTGAAAGTCGGGCCAATCTTTTTATTCTTTGCTTTGTGGCCCTTTTATTTTTGTAACAGATGGGTTTATTTGTTTTTTGTTTTTTTCTTGTTGAGAGAATGCGTGTATGTTTGATAACGAGTGTTTGCTGGGCCGTACAGGCTTTCAGTATTCCATTGGAATATTTGTTCAACTTTCCTTTTTCAAAAATATAAATATTAGAGATAAGTCCATGTTTTGTTATAAAAGACTATGTCGCCTAAGAGGCATCCTGTTGTAATATTATCTGCGATGTCTTGCTTTGATATGCCGAAATAATACGAACTACTTTGTTTTTATCTCTGCTGTGTACACTCATTCCGTTCCAGAGACGTGGCGTGGGCGGTGCGTCGCGGCCCCGACCAGCGAGGCCAGCCCTGACCCTGAGACACACTCCATCCACTCCACCGTCGGGCCGTCAGGTTATTCGCCAGAAGACAAGTCAATCAAACTTTCCACCCCACTGGCACCGACAGCACGCCGTTTGCAGGCTGCAGCACGAGCAAGTTAGATGACCATGACCAGATTCACGCACCATTTCGGCTCTCTTCCACTTTTTTTTCGAGGCTCCTCGCTGCCTGCAATCCCAGCTGCCAGGCTGCGCGCGCCCCGCCGGCTGCAGGCGTGGTGCATATTTCATGCAGGGTGGTGGCCCCGGGCTGCGCGGCGGGCAGTGCACCGTCAAGACGCGGCGGGGCGGGGCGGGGCGGGGCGGGGCGGGGCGGGGCACTGGCTGAGCGACAAACGCAGTGTTCACTGTGTAGGTTGCGTCGCGTGGGACAGGACGGCCCGCTCATCCCGGATCAGCCCCTGGCCGCCCCTGCAGACTGATTCCGAGAGTCGTTTTCGTCGCTTTGTCTCTCTCGCACCTGTTGAGGACGCCCTATGAGCACGAGAGAGACAGAGCGACGAAAACGACTCTCGGGATGAGTCTGCTGGCTACACGTGCAGCACGCCCCACATGGGCGGACGCGCCAAGGACGGCGAGGCAACGGGAGCAACTGACCTTTCGGTGGAAAACTGCCGGTCTAAAAGGGAGGGGAGGTGGAAAAGCGGTGCCAGCCGGGGGGCAGGGCAGGGCAGGGCGTGAGGACGAGGGGAACTCTTTTGCCTTTTCACTGGGGGAACAGGATGTCTGGTGCGTAATATACTCCCCTCTACTCTAATATCCCATCACCGCGCGGTGACGTGTCGAGTGGGTGGTCTACCTTCACGGCGCCAATGTTTTAAGTAGCGTTCAGGGAGCAAAACGCTTCTGCTTACGGGCTCGAAGGCTTCGCCTTGAGCTAGTAGGGCCCGAGCCTTCAACTTTGCCCTCATGTACGCTCACGTTTATAGCGAATTCGCATTAATGCTGCTTCATAATAACGCCCCAAAATAGGCAACCCACACGGCAGAGCGCCGCTTGCTGGGAATGGAACGCGTCGACGCCCCTGGCGTTGGCGGGGCGGGCCGGCGCGGCAGGGCGCTTCGGTGAGGGCTGATTAAAAAAAAGGAGCGCTGCGCCGTCCCCGCGCCGCCCCCGACGAGTACACACCGGCGGCCCTGCCACGGCCCTGCCGACCTTGAGGCGGCGGCAGCGACGCAGCCCCGCGCAGCCCTCGGAGGCAATCGCGAATCGCAGTCCTGCAGACTCATTCCGAGAGTCGTCGCTCTGTCTCTCTCGCACTCATGGGGCGTCCCGGATGGGTGCGAGAGAGACAGAGCGACGAAAGGGACTCTCGGAGCCGGAAGCGCGCCGACCACTACACCGCCACGCCGGTAGGGAGGCACCGCCCGGCACCGCCGCTCCGGCAAGTGGCCAACTTCTTCGGACCGCAACTTTCCGCGCTGATACAGTCTTACACGGCGCGGCGCGCGGCGTTTGGCGGCGGCCTGGTGGGGCGTGGCGGACCGCTGCGGCCGCGGCCTCCCCGCCGGACCGCGACAAATATTTGAGTTGGCTGTGCGGGCGTGGCGGGGCGCGGCGGGGCGTGGCGGGGCGCGGCGGGGCGTGGCGGGGCGTGGCGTGGCGGGGCGCGGCGGGGCGGGGCGTGGCGGGGCGCGGCGGGGCGTGGCGGGGCGCGGCGGGTTCACTGGCGCGCCCTTCTCGGAGTGTGGCACCAGCACGGCGGCAATAATTGACGAACTTGAAGGCACGCTGTTGGACTTGCGCACCTCGGGGACCGTCGGGGACCTCGAGGGAAGGGAAGGGAAACTAAACGCCGCGACGCCAAGCTCTGCCAGCAGTGCCAGCGGGCCATTATTAAAATGTGGTCCTCACGTCTCTCTTCTGGCTCAACGGCGAAGCGAGGCTGTCCCCGCGTGACGACACGCTGCTGCTGGCAAGACTCGCAAGGCGTCCGAGAACGCCGGGAAGGCCGTGGTGTGCCACGTGCAGTGCGCGGTGCGGCACGGCGCAAAGGCTTGCCCCAGGTTGCTCCGCGCGCACCGCGCGCCCCTCGCCGCCCCGACCACTTTCATGTCCTCTGCGAGACGTCGCGGGTAGACTGCTGCTTCGCCTGCTCCGCGCGCAGCACCGCGGCACCGCCGGTGGTTCCGCCTCGCCGCGCCTCCGTCTGCCTCGTCTCGGTCTCCTCCGTCTCCGCCGAGAGGCAGCCAGAGGCAGCACACTGATCCAGAGACTCGTCGCTCTGTCTCTCTCGCACTCATGGGGCGTCCCGCGCAGGCGCGAGAGAGACAGAGCGACGACTCTCGGCATCAGTCTGCAGCGCGCAGAGCGGCGCGGCGCGGCAGAGGGGCCGAACCAAAGGGGCACCGCGGGCAGACCGGGCAGAGCCACACAGATAACAATCCGGCCAGGTGGCGCTGTGCGTCGCCAGTCGCCGTGCATGGCGTGGCGGTGTGTCCAGGCCGTCCAGGGTGGCCACTCCTATTATGCACGCTTGGCCTCGCCATCCCAGCCATCCCCCACAAGGCCCCCTCCAGGGCCCCCTCGGGCAGGGCGGACTGGTCGCCTGGTGGACGCAACGCAGCGGGCGCCGTCCTCGCCGTCCTCGCCCGACGAACCGGGGCAACCGGGGGAACCGGGGGAACTGGGGCGGAAGGCGGGAGAGAGGTGGAGCGTCGACGGAGCGCTAACATTAACCGAAATATTTTTTCGCCGCGCTAATTCGTAATCCGCTCCGCGTCCGCTTCCACCTGCGGGAAGGCCGTCCGTCTTGTTAGCAGCGCGGCTTAGTCGCGGATTCCCGGGTTCAAATACTGCGCCAAGAGGATATTATTTCTGCGCGGGAAGGTAATGCCTCCCCCTCCCCTGCCCAAAGTGTCCGTGCGGTGCCCTTGAGGGGGTTGAGTGGAGAGGAGGGAATGGAGACAATCTGTGTCGTCAGTTTGGATCAAAGAAAGCGCCGAAGGAGCGGAGAAGAGAACACGCCGCCGTCGTCCTCGTCAACGTGCCCGCCCCGTAACAACCTCGTCACTTTTTTTCCCTCGCCCTGACGACAGGACGCAAAAGTATGGCCTAATTTCGTTGGCTGCGGCGGGTAGTCCGCCTCTATGGTATAGTCCGGCTAGAGCTGGGGCCAGAGGGGCATCTTGAAAGGACAGTGGGCGGAGCGGCGCAAGGCAGGCAAGGCGCAGGCTGTGCAGGCAGCGCAGGCCGAGCGGATTCAAAGGAGATCCCCTGCAAACGTCAATCAGAGCGTTCACCATCTCAGCGTCCTCGTCAACACTTCACAGCGCCCATGAATAACTCGGTGATTTCTTTGCAGGCGGCGTGGCGTGGATGCCACCTCCCCTCTCCCCTCGGCCCGAATGCAGATGACTTGAAGCCTCCATGGAGCAGAGTCCCGAGAATCCCGTTGTGCTGATCACAGCGAACCTGGAGCCTCGCCGGAAGTGGGAGGGGTGGGAGGGAAGGGGGCAAGCTGTTGAATCCCCTAGCCTCCTTCCGGCTGCGGCCGAGCGAGCCGAGCCACCCGAAGGGCCCGAAGGCTTCCGAACACCACTTTCCACACACACGAAGCGTTCGCCATCGGCTGAGAGAGAAAGGGGAGTGTCCGAGTACGAGTACAACCGTCACTGTCATTGTGTCAGTCAGTCAATCGTCTTTGACGATCAACCGATTGCTGGCCGCTCGGACAGTCGCAGGGGCGGCTCTATAGAATTATTTTCCAGAGGGAGGCATGTCACAGTTTTTGCAGGCATTCCCTCTTCCCTGTCCCGTCGTGTTACGAGGATGAGCGGGTACCAGCCAGAGACTCAGAGAGATTGAGTGCCGTAGCAGTTGTGGCCCGTGTTTCAAATCAGAAAAGGGTATGATGAGCGCGAGTGGGGATCGAGGGGGGCGAAAAGTCGCCAATTTATCCTTACGAAATTAACAGCGCCACCACCACCAGCCCCTTCCCTTTTCTCGCGAGATACGAAGGCGCGTGAACAGCCGCCGCGTGCCGCACGGTGGCAACCCCTCGTCCCGAAACAAAGAGAGCGATGCTGGCGTGGGGCTGTGGAGTGGGGGCGGTCGGGGACTGCTCAGGGGGCAGGGGGGGCACTCGACATCAGCTGACGAAGCATGGGGCACACTAACGCCGCATAGTGGCGCAGGGGAGGGAAACGGGGAGGGGAGAAGAGCTCTGTAACAATTTTAATGACGCCAAAAATCAAAGGCAAGACCATCTCTCCACCGGTAGCGTCGTTTTTCTTTGGTCCCAGTTGTTTCGAAGGTAGCGAGATTTCCTGTAGAAAGGCTTTTAAAGGGGGTTCCAAGTCCAGGACACTGCATGGGTTTATTCATTTATTCAGATGCAAGGTACGGCAATAATACAAAGAGCACAATCGGCAGTCAGTAAGGGCTCACAAAAATAGAGGGAGGGCACCATACAAATTTATAATTTCAAGAATAAATATTTCTCACTGATACATTGAAAGATATTTATCAGGCTTCATACAATGTAGAAAATACATTACAGTCAATATCACAGGTGTAATTTTCCAACCAAAGGATCCATCACCAATTAAATAATTATTTCATTTACATCCACCACACTTATAAATTTAAAAAATGTGAGAATAAAGTTTTTGCTCTGATTTGAAAGTAGTACACATGTGTTCTGCATACATTCTTTATACAATAAAGTCAGCACACAAGATACAACAGAAAGGAAACAACACATCACTTAGAGCACAAAATGTTAAAATACAAGGAGTGGAAGACAAATATACAATTTAAACGAATAGAGTTGCATCTTACTCATGATGGAAGACTGGATCACATGACTTGAACTCGACATTACAAGATTGGCAGGTGGATGGATTTTGTTTGGTTTCTTTGACTAAACAAGGGCGGCACAAAAAATGTTCACATGGCAACTTATACAGACAGCTGAGAGCCTTACAGGAACCACATTCTATCTGAACAGTCATTGGTGTAGATGGATTAACAAAAGATGGCAGGCCTGATAAAACTGCTTTTAGAGCAGAATCTAAACTATCATCAAGTTTCTTCTCATGAGTTTTCAGATCATTAACAGGTTTAGAATTATCACAGGGCGTGATGCAGATAACATCATCCTCACAGTCATTGTCTTCCTTAATTGTCAAAGATTCAGTCAATCTTGGCTTCTTTGACACAGTGGAAGTGACTGAACTCTTGTTTTCAGCCTCAGTTTTACTGTTACAACTATTAATGCTAGACAAATTTTCACTAACACTTATACTGAGGTGTGGTCTGTACACATTGGCACTAGTCTCTCCTGAAAGAAAAGCACTGGTAGATGTAGCCACAGCTGTTCTTTTCCTACTGGTTGGAGCCGAATCAAAACATACTCGGTTGCTGCGGAATCTGCTCACACTTTGATGGCAAACCTGTGGATGAGCACGGCCAACAGTTCGAGGTACAGTTTTCAGATCTTTGCGATCTTGATTTAAGAACAGAAAGCGATCAATTCTGGCTTTCAGAGCTGAATCAATAACTGGGCGGCATCCATCACTAAACATAAGGCCAGTGAAAGGATCACTTGGGTGGCGGCCCCAGTTGGCCTCTGCTTGTGCATGGAGATCTAATGTTCGCTGGTCAACAACCTTGCCACTTGGTAAGACCATTGGCAATGCCATAATTTCTACAGTGATGGCATCAAGAAACTCTTCGGGAATATCAGGAAGCACAGACATATCAAGCTTCTTAGACAAAACAGGGACAACCTCTTTAGGAATTGCTGGAAAGGAAGAGACCAAACAATCAGAAACATTATTATAGGTAACAAGAGGACAAAGGGCAATAATAAATGTAAGTTTTACCGTCTATGTGACCAGCATCAGAGGACTGTTTCTGTTGAGCTGATATCCACTGATTCATGATTTCGGATACTTGACCAGGAGGAATGCAAGAACTCGGCCCTCCCCATATTTCTATGCTGCCAATGGCAGGTACTGACGAACCAAACGTCCTAAATATACGTATTGTTATGGAAGATGCGTGGGCAATAACTGATCTTTTTTTCCACATCAAGGACCGTTGAATGAAACCTGCTTTGGTATTGGGCACAGGAGTTGGGCTGTGGCGGCCATACTGTAGGGGACAGAATGCAACGACACCTCTTTCTCCTTCATTCAGGAAAACTGAGACTATTCTCTCAGATATGGGTGACAAGAGTAAGCTTGATTTGGACTGGTGCTTGGCCTCAGATGAGCCAGAGCACAGTGAAGAATTATAAGGGACAGAAGAGGAAAAAATATCCAACCCACTTGATTTCTGTTGCCCCACCTCTGCCCCAATTTGGATGTATCTGATATTTGCATCAAAGGGCAATTTTAACGTGATCTCCACGGGAGCTTTGATGAAGCGGTCACACAAAAATCCTGCTTTCCTCTTTTGAACATCATCTGATAAGAGGTTGGTCACTTCGTAACCTTCGCTCGTCACCGTGTCGCAAGTGACAATAGTCTTGAAGACCGGATCACACAAGTTAATCAGTGCCGATGATGAAGTCAAGGTCGCCATGGTGTTGCAGTAGACTTCCTCCGACCGCGCAGAAAACTACGACCGGCCGCTACATTTCTAGTGAACTCTTTCCCTGTCACTTGCAAGCCACTTGCCCAGCAAGCTGCAGCTGTGTTCAGTGTTTACATATCAGTAGTTTACTTTCTGTGAACAGCTGACTGGCACCAAGAGCGCCATCTAGCGGATAAGTTTGAAACCGCCGCGCCGACAGATGACAGCTGGTATGAGAAATCCACGCGGCAGAATGGGAAAGGGGAGGGGGAAGAAAGGGGAGGTTGGAAGGGCGTCAATGTTGTGGCAGGCCAGGCTGAAGTTGCGTAGCGCACTGGAGATGTTTATCTGGAAATGCAATCTCAGCTGTGCATGATCGAACAAAGTCTGCTGGAGAATCACATGACCCTGTGAGCTGTAAAGAGGGTGGAGCCCCGACCATTTGTTCAAAAAAGAAGTCTCTGTATTGAATCAACTGCTTCGTAAGTACGAGGAGCATTGTTTGCTGTGCGCAGTAGGGTAGTGCGGGTTTCGCCATTCGCAAATTCAACGAGATGAAACCCTTCATTGTGCCGCAAAGTCTTAGAGGGTCTCCGAAATAAGCCGCGATCTGCCGAGCTTTCCGCGCTCACCTCTCTTCTGTTGTTAGTCTCTTTATTGCTGTTTTCTTTTATTGTATTTTTAATCTTATTATCTGCTTTGGGGGTGCTTTAATTCATCATTTTCTGTTTTTGCAAGTCACTTTGCGCATGTTCTTTGTTCATCATACTCTATTCTCCACCCGTCCCAGAGTGAAGGCCTTCCGTCTATTACGGCTGATTTTGATTCAATTATGTAGATTCATTTTCTTTCGTTCCAGGTTTTCCCTGCAAACATGGAGTGGACGCCTTATCGAATATTTCTGGCATTATTGCTAGTTGTAACTGGCTCTATAAATACGTTGAGCACAAAGTAAGAATGCCTATTGTAATATTATGCATGATCTGTCGGCTCATTATCTAATTTTTAAATTACCATTTCACTCGTCTTCTTTCTTTTCAATTAGATGGGCTGATCGTATGACCTCTGTAGGTCTGGATGGTGAAAGTAGACCATTTGTTCACCCATTCCTCCAGGCTAGCACCATGTTCCTTGGAGAGGTAGCTTGTCTTGCTACCTTTAAACTATTGTACTGGTACTACTCTCGAAGACAGGTATGTATGATCTAAAGTTTGGTGCCTTCACAAAATTTTCATATTGTTATTTTAAAGCAAATTTTATTTTTAATCATCAGGATGGTTCAGAGACTCGTGAAAAAACTACATCAGGAAATACCAACTTCAGAGCTCTTATTTTGCTTCCCCCTGCAATGTGTGATATGATCGCCACCTCAACCATGTATATTGGACTTAATCTCACCTATGCTTCATCATTCCAAATGCTGAGAGGTACAGTAGTATTGTCGGTGGGAAGTAAACTATTATTTATTTATGCTGACAACTCTCTTAATGGCTTTCTTTGAATTCCAGGTTCTGTTATTGTCTTTGTTGCAATCCTTTCAATTGCATTTTTGGATAAAAAATTGAGAGGTGTGGAATGGGCTGGAATTCTATTTGTCATTAGTGGCCTGACCGTTGTGGGCATGTCTGACTTTGCTTCTGGATCATCTCAGGAACACAAAGACACGAATTCCATCATTACTGGTCAGTAAAAATCAAATTCACGTCGAAGAAAACGTTTTTCTTGTTTTTCAAATACATTATGACAAGTTGTATGCCAGAAACTTGTTTTATATGTTACATTTTATTTCTGTTCATATAGGTGACCTTCTAATTGTTGCTGCTCAAATCATTACTGCATTCCAAATGGTCTATGAGGAAAAATTTGTTAAAGACAAGGATATACCTGCTCTCATGGCTGTTGGTTATGAAGGTGAGTACATGTTGTTTTATGAATTCTGACCTTCAGTGTGGTCTTGCCCACATTCTGGCAATGTTATGTTTGAAAATTGTAGGATTTTGGGGCTTTGTTGTGCTGGGAAGTTTATTGGTGCCCTTCTACTGGATTCCTGCCTACCCTCCATTCAGTGCAAATCCAAGAAATGTTTTGGAAGATACACCTGACGGCCTTGTACAATTGTACAACAATGGATTCCTTCTGTTAGCTATGCTTGGTATGTATACAGAGTTCTTTCAGTGGCTTCATAATTTGGAAACAACCTTTTATTTTTCTCTTGGTTCTGTTTTCAGGTACATTTGTTAGCATTGCTTTCTTTAATTATGCTGGTGTTAGTGTTACCAAGGAAATGTCTGCTACAACTAGAATGGTGTTGGACAGTGTCAGAACTCTAGTTATTTGGATTGTTTGCCTTGGTCTACGCTGGCAAGATTTCAACTACCTGCAGGTATGGTTAATTTTCAATCATTTTATTTTGGGAAGGTTGTGTGCAGTAAATCAGGATCTCACCAAAAAAAATTTGTGATTCCTCACAGGTAGTAGGATTTGCTCTGCTGTTGGTTGGAATGTGTCTGTACAATAATGTATTCCTAGAACCAACATTTAAAAGGATTGTTGGGTACATGAACAGACGAGCAGGCATGACGGGGCGTCATGCTAGACTTGAAGAGGAAGAAGCTGGTGTGTTAGATAATCATGAAGCAGACAAGGCTACAACTAGTTGAAAATTTCTTATCCTATTATCAAGCTTATTGTCAATGAACTGGACTATAAAATAATTGTTTGTACTATAAGAAATATACTCTTAACATTGTCGTTTTGTAGTGGAGCATGAGAATGTGAAGCTATCTGTGATCTGTGTCTCTTACATTGATGCATTCATCATCAATGAAAATGAGTATATTTTTTTAATTTTTATCACATTGTATTACGGTTATCATACCTACCTCATGTAAAGCATTTGCTCCTTAAATATACATTCTTGCCAAAGCAATGAGGTCAGTAATTTTGCTTTGAGAGGACTGTTAATATCATGGTATAGTTTCTCATTGTTCGGTAGTGATTAGAAGTTAAAGTGTGTTTTGGCACATTATTTAGTCTATGAAGACTGATCTAATTTTTAAAGTTTTGGTCCAAGTGTATGAAATGCTAAAGAAAGATTGATTGAAAATTGCCTACATGGAAACAACTTTTCATAAATTTGTGATAATGAACTTTAGATATCCATGTATTGCCTTTAGTGTTTTAATAATGCCCATAATCTTACTGACTATAAGCTGCAATAAATCATTTTACAAATAATTCACAAACTGTGCTGATCACGAGTGGAAAGTATTGGGTAGGGTAGTTCCTTCACCATTATTAATTACTGACATAAGAAAGCCCAAGTTCTTGATTACCACTGTATAACCATTTAATAAACAATTTCTGTACAACAATTTTTAAAAAGTTAAGTATGACACAATGGCACATATAGCATTTGTGTAGATCTCACAAAGTATCAAAGGGCACAATTCATTATACCAATGACAAGTAAGGGCATGGAATGTATACATTTAAGTCCAACAATGAGCATGATTTTACAACAAAATCATTCCATAAAGCCACATCACATCATAATGCACCGTATAGGTACATGTGACAAAGAGAAGGGGTAAATGGCCTTATCAGAACATTTTCACTCACATAATAAAAAAACTCAGAAAGTAAAGGAATTGAGATAAACACATGAGGGGAAATATTGTATCACAAAACTGATATTGTTATGAAATATGGTACAATCAGATTGAAGCAGTCTTCCTTAGTTTTCATTTCAGTCGTCTCATTCATTTAACAGTTTCTACCTCCTTACAGAAAAATGGAAGAGAAGCGAGTACTAGATGACTCTTGTGCAAAAAAAAAAAATGACTACAGATTCATCCACACTACACTTTTTAAAAGTACAATATGTAATAAAAGTTTATATAAATCCCAATTAAAATAATTGATAGAGTTGTCTGCAAGTTACTTTCCCAACATACAGTAGGTTTAAAAATACATATGAAAAGTGTACAAAAAGATAAAAATTACAATGGTAGAAAATCATTTTAAGTACCAGTCAGGAAGTTGATTTGACTGAGCAAGTTCTATGACAAATAACACAATTCAAATTGTACAATGGAAAGTTTTGTCAAAGTCTTCTGAATAATACTGTCAACACTGTAAGCAATCAATTAAGAGGCAGCATTACAGTGCACTATGGTCCCGTGCATCAAAAGAGGGGAATACAGTCCAAGTCAGGGCACAAAACAACAAGGGAGTCCAATCAAACTTACAACAGCGGTAATAAAATGCCAACATAATGGTAAGATAGTAAATTACCACATAAAGGTTATAAACCAAAACAATATGAACGCACATAAGCTACTCATCAAGAGGTCAAAATAATACAGTAAGAAGCTTTTTTAAAAAAAAGACATAAAAACCTTAACAAGTAAAATGTTACAAACATTTATAATAATACTGACCAAAACTTGACTCATGGATGTAGTATTTAGATGTTCACTTCAGTGAACAAAAGCATAATTTAAATTTCTTCAAATTTATACATACTCTACATAACTTGACTGAAAAATCAGAAAGAATGCTGATTTTGGGAGACCTGAAAGCATCTGCTTTCCACTCCAGATACTATTTTATTTACAGCTCTGTGGTCATGTGCGATGTAAGAGCTTGAACTCGCTTAGCATTGCAGCTCTTGCACAAAACATGGTCATCCAGAGGATAGCAGCCTCGGCCTTCTGCTTCGGTGGACAAGACAAGTCCACAATCCTGGAAAATCAGATTATTATTGTGATTAATTTTGATTACAGGGTTAAAAAATAATAGTGGAAACTATTCAAAGAGCATTGTGTACCTCGCACTTATAACATTGGATGTGAAAACTTCGATCCAAAGCAACAACCCTAACAGTTTCATCTTGCCCAGCTTCTGGCATGATAGGCTTCTGGCACACACAGCAACGTGGAGCAAATTTTCTGAAAAAAACACATAACAGGTATGAAGAAATGCATGGTAAGGACCAAAGGGGGCATGAAATGAGGACGATACTCTGGGCTACACTTACTTGTGAAAGTCTTGAATGCAATGGATTTGATTGGTGGCATCAACTGTAAAAGGAATACCATCAAGGGATTCTCCACAGACAACACAACAAAAGCATTGTGGATGGTAAGGGCGCCCAGTAGCTCGCAGGATACGATCCAAAATAGGTTGGAGACAGACCGAA
Source organism: Thrips palmi (assembly GCF_012932325.1). NCBI lineage: Eukaryota > Metazoa > Arthropoda > Insecta > Thysanoptera > Thripidae > Thrips > Thrips palmi. The sequence continues at coordinate 10,913,917 of NW_023144620.1, read as the reverse complement.
CATTTTTCCAGGGTATTCTATAATAGAATAGAAAAACATTTGCTCATTTATATGTTCTAGAATACATTGAAGAAATAAAACATTACTCTCTAAATAAAATGTAGTTACCAAATAATCTTCTTTGCAGTAGGGTTTACCCTCCAGAGCATAAAATGGTTTCCCTTGTAACTGTACAGCACAGTCACAGCAAGTAAAGCACCTAATGTGATACACTTGATCCATTGCTGTACAACCAGAGCCCTCTCCAACAACTTTTTCACCACATTTGGTGCAGATACCTGACAAAGAGATAGACCAGAATAAAACACCTGACAGGATCACTTTAGTTGGAAATTATCATTATTGGGCTGTGGAAACTGACCGTAGATGTCTGAGTCTGTTGATCCATCCATGGATTGAACAAGTAAATCAGTGAGTGCATCTACCTCTGCCTCTTTTTCATTATGAGCAGAGGTATGCCCTCCTCGTTGGAGTGTTCCTTGTTGACTGCCAGTATACGGTGCATACAAAGAATAATTGGAACGGGAAGACAACTGTGATGGAGGTCGAGGATTGATTGGTTCGTAGATGGATTCATATGTCGATGAACTCTGCAGAGGTAAGAAGTTTTACATAAAACGGTGTGTTTGTCAAGTACCACTTTGTTGAGTAGAGGATGCCTGTTCCTGAGCTTACTTGAGATGATGATCCATAGGTTGAATAATCAGGTGGATAATTAGAAGGGAAGCTTGGTGGATATGAGGGCTGATATCCTGGTTGATAAGTTGCTCGTCTAAGTTCAGAATAGCTTGAGCTAACAGGAGAAGGTGGTGGAGGCAGGTCTTCTGGCGAAGTTTCTGGCACTTCCTCGGGAGGTGGTGCGGTGGTTGGTTCAGGTGGTGGTGGTGGCATCTCTAAATTACAACAAAACCAGCAATTGTTTACAATGACTGTAAGCCATACACAAGTAATATATCTTCAGATGGAGATGAAAGCTCTTATTTTACCTGGTGCCGCAGTTCGGCTGGCTTGCTGAAAACTTGGGTAGTTACTGTATGTGTTGCTGTAGACTGCTTGTCGTTGTGTTTCCGGCAGGTTACTGTATGTGGCTGTGTTGTTCATTCTTCCCATCATTCCTGAAATTTAATAAAACACATGAACCATTGGTTTAGAGGTAAAGTGGCTGTGGTTGTAAAAATTTCAAAAGGCAATGAAATTTTTCTAGGCTCAACTATTACCAGGGCTTTGACTGTGAGGTAGATTTGTGTAAAGGGGAACACTTGGTTTATCTGGGCTTGTTGATCCTCCACTTTGCAACGGAATACTGTAGGAAGGCTCACAAGGCCCATTGAGGGAATAACTCTTTGGAACCTAAGATTAATTAATTGCTGTTGTTAGTAAGTAGAATGTCAGTTGAAAATTTAGATTCACAATGAAAGTTCGAAAGATTACCAGGGGTGTGGCCTTTTTGGACGGTTTTGGGGGAACAGCCGGTCCTATTTTTCTGCTTGGACTGCCTTGGAAAGAAGGTGATGCATTCCCGGGTCCCGAGTCACCTGACTCACTGTGATTGATTTGCAACCCCGCCAGCTGGTGTTCCAAGTGGCTTGCCATTGTTTTCCTGAGAGAAAAAAGAAAACAAGTCTATAAAATTAAGCTTCAGACATTTTGGGAAGGGTCCCCAAGATTTTGACAGCGAGAAAGCACATTAGAGGAAAGAAAAAAGGGGCGAAGGCAGGCTTGGTGCAATACATTCACAACATTGAACTAAAGGCCATCAAATAAGTGATGTAAATTTTCAGCTAGGCCAACGTTAACTAGAGAAAACACTGAAAAGAACAAACAGGATGAATGCCAATCAACTGTTCTGACAGAAAAACTTCTCTTCTAATAACATTAAAGCAGCAGTACAGTTAAAAACAATCACTCATAGTATTTTAAGGGACAAACCACAAAAGAATTTTGCAAGAGAGGCAAACAATGGATCATGCGCCAGATGTCTTGACAGGTCTTCACTGATAAGCTGCGCAATTAGTCATCAACCCGGAACTCTGACGACGAAAGCATAGCAGACGAGTCATCCGCCCCAAGAATGTTGGCGCTCGCCGCGACATCTTGCTGACAACGTTCTAACGCTGCCCAGGCGAACGTGAGGCAAACGTGTCATTCCATACGGCAAAACACATGCCAAAGAGGGCAGAAACGAACCTTTGAATGCTGAATGAGGCCTGTATAGTTTGCTTTGAGGCGGACGGGCTGACGAAGAAACTAGGGTTGGATGCCACCTCCTTGGTTCAGTTTCTCTTTCTTCAGGAAAAGCAGAAGTTGCATGCCTTCAACCATGCGTTTTAACGGGCGGTAGATCTTCGAAGAGCAGCAGGGAAGTCCGAATTCTGCACAATTCGGCTATTTTTGCACAAATATCAACACTTTGGAGGAGAGGGTGTCGGCTGGTGCCAGCGAGTAGGGTCACCGCCCACACACAACGCAGTGCAGTGTGCAGTAGTGGTGCAGCTACATTTATAGAAGGCCGTGACTGCGTGGCGCGGCTTTTGAACCAGTGCGCGACAGCAAGTCGTTGAATAACTACTTGGATTGTCTGAACGGAAGGGCCCCAGAGTGGATACAAACCCCTCTCAAAACTTGAAAAGAAAATATTAAAAGATAAAAAACAAAAAAAGACCACAAACACACATGTCAACATTGCAAACAACATTTTATTCAGCGTTTGACAGCATAGCAAGTTGCTACTGAACACATTAGATGTAAACATAAACTTGAGAACTAAATTTACTACTATTACATAAATTTTACAACAACTAAACAGATAATCACAGCAGAAATTTGACAACAACTTATACATATAGAAACAGCATTAGGCACACGTCTCAAAATTAAAAAATTCTTCTAAACAGTAACAAAACCAACAGTAAATATATACAAACAATTTAAGTAACAATTAAAGTAATAGCTTGTAGCTTGAGTACAATTTAATAATGTGGAAAGGAGCATTCAGGACGGAGTGTCACATTGCCACAACTAAGCTTCAACTTGGCGCAATACAAATTTTTGCGATCTTTCCTCCCAGTTTTAAATTCTTGAAATAAGCTTGGTCCCACCAATAAGAAAGGGTCAAATCGGAGCACTACACCAAGGAAGCACAACAATGTCTAAAATTTCGAGGTAAAAGTTCATTAATGAAGCTTGATAGATATTTCTACAAAAATTGTTTGCCCAGGTAAGAATTTTCCTGCATTGATTGATTAAATGATTGATGTCTTCAAAAAGAAAAATGCAGGTGGTATCTTGTAGTTGATAGCTGACTGTTACTTATTACACCTCTTAAGATGGAATTCATTATTGGCTAGTGAGGTACTTATGCAGTGAGCGGATGAAATGTCTAAACCGTTTGTAACATTTTATGGATAAATTTGAGAAAATCGTTTTGTGAGTAAAGCTTGTAAAGTATGTGGAAGAGTTTCCCACAAGCTTTGATTTTTTTTGTGATACTTCAAAGTAGCATTTAAGCTCAATCTGAAAACAGAAAAATAGAAGAAAACCCTTCATAGAATCAACTTAAATCAGTCACATAGGATGGGAACTAACTTACCTCAGGAGAGTTAGTGGTTTGAAATGGATAGTGAGCATCACATTAGTATGGTCCTAAAATGGGTGGAAAAGAAGACAAGGTTAAAATCAGGACAAGATATTATATATCAGTAATAATCAGCCTATTTTAACAGTAGCAGGCAAACAAAGCATACATAAACTAGAAATGATAGACAGCCTTTGTTTTAATTTTTTGGCTTAACTTTATCACACAATAAAAATTTACTTTGAGTTTCATTGATGTTTCATAGAATGGTTGGGTGAGTCCGCCAACAATTAACAATTGTTGCTCCTCAAGTTCATCAGATCTTGTTGTCAAAATACCCACGACACTTGCAGTGTGGGCACATCTGGGTTCCCCAAAGTCATAGGGAAGTTTAAATTCCTTCCATTTTGCGGGGAGAAGCTTCATGACAGCCGTTTTTGATGTTTGCACCTCCAGCATCCAACAGTCATCTAGATGCATACCAAACTCATTTAAAAAAAAATTAAAATATGGAGTTACAAAATAATAATGAAAAAAGACCAGATGGTGGTCAATTACATTACAAAATACTTCTCCACTTTATGGGTTTGGAAGGTTTTTACCTTAGGGAAATTAGGCAAATGTTAATTGACGCAGAATGCTTTCATGCACACAACCATTTACAAGTGATTATTGATTAATTAGTGTGAATTGCATTCATTCATTTGCGCCAGGAAACCTAAGAACTATGAACAGAGAAGGGGAAACGATCCATTCTAGTTTACTTATGCTTTGGCGGTCCTTACTGCTGCTAACTTTATATTTGACTTTGCACTTCAAAGATGAAAGAACTACTCACTGGCTTTAAATCCTGATCCTGAGTGTGGTCTTCATCATCTGCATGAATTACAATCTGAAATTTAACAAACAAATCAATCTTAAAACTGAACTAAGGCCAATCCTCTTAACTAATTGGACATGATTTTCTCTTCCTTCTAAAACTCAGTGTTAACGGTGTGATTCTACAAATATCATGTATTATTTTCAAATTAAATAATTGGTTTGAGGCAACACTTACTAAAGGTGGATTATTGAACCGATTAAATCCACCAAAACATATTAAATCTCCAGTATCCTCTAAATGTACTGTCTTATGCCAGAAGCGCCGCAGACAGAACCTTTGTGGGTGGGGTGGTAAGCTATATTTGACTTTCCACTTGTTACTTGTAGGAGTTCTTTCATCAGCATTTGTTTTGTTTGAAGAAATATCCACATACCAACAATCATCTAGATAAAATGTGAAAGCAAAATATTATTTCAGTTTCAACACGTAATATCACACCAAGCTAGATGATTTATCAACAAACAAAGTCAAAAGTTTGTAATAGACAGCATGCACAGTTTAAGATGTGAGAAACACAAATTGCCACACAGCAGACAAGCAACACTCAGAAGACCACAAGCAGCTAATGTGTCATCAAATGTGTTGCTACATTGGGAAAGGTTTCTTTACTTACTTAAAATGTTATTATAAGTACTAAAACCACCATAAAGAACAGCACGTTCTTGTGATACAAAAGTAAAGCTGTGCCAAGAGCGACCTGGAGGTACACATTCCGCACTTTCATTTATACTGCAACATTAAAGAAATCAAAATGAATAGCCAGCATCCAAGAAAATAAAAGAGAAGTTTTTCAAGTCCTTTTTTTTAAATTTAGAATTCTTAAACGTACTTTCCACTCCAAGTCATAGTATCCATGTCCAAGACGTACAAATCATTCTTTCTAACAGTCTTCAGGCGGCCTCCGTTAATAAATACTTGCGGACCACACTTGTCCCCTGCATGAGCTGCCCTCGGGGATGGTGGTTGACCATTTACATAAGGCCACTCCCAATTGTTGGTTTGTGGGTTGTAGCCAAAAAATTGATTATTCCATGCACTGCCTGTTTCATCATCAATTACAAATTGGAAAAAAACGTGCCTGTCTGGAACTGGTCCAAATCCACCAAAGAAGTAAGTCCTATCAAAAATGAAAATTCAAAGTTAGATGATGGTAGTGGTCCACTTATTGACATTTTGCATGGCAATAATGACAGAACAAGGACTTACTTCCCTCCATGCTCCCACCCCACTAGCTTTTCACAAGGGATTGGTGGAATACCTTTAGGCTTCAAAAGAGTCCAAGTCATTGTCAGTAAATTTAGAGCATACAAATCATTTGTATTCCCACCAAATTCCTCAACTCCTGTAGTATGAACATAAAAAGTATTAGTTTTAACTTTAAAAAAATCTTAACAATTTAAATAATGATTCTAGCAAATGTTAAATTTTTCACATACCTCCAAACAAGTAAAGTGTATCTCCAAGCACCACTCCACATCCACCAGAGCTCCGAGGTGGAATGTCGCCTTTCAACAGCTTGCGTTCCCTAAAGGCAGACAGCCAAAAAGATTATATGAACGACTGACCCTGAACACAAATTAAGAGATATGTAACACGAAAAAGTATATGAGTCTTGCACATACCATAGCTCAGAAAAAGTTTCATAAATAAAAAGTTCATCAGTTGCATGGTGGTGAGTTGCTGTTTCGGATGGGTCAGAGTATTCCTGAAAATAAAAGCAGACCCTTTTTGAGAAGTGCATGGTGGAGTGTCCCATGTTGACAACATGATGGAGTGAGTTGAAAAGTCAATTATATTAGGAACGACAGTTGACAAGACTCAAAAGTTAATTGTATCGAGATACATGTTACGAGAATGTCTGATTAATGAAAACGTGATACAAAGTTTTGTTTACCATGTAACCACCCCAAACAAGCAGCTTTCCTTTGTAAGAGACAGCTACATGTCCCACTCTTTGATTGATTTTCTGATGAAGAGGCAGTAGATTCGAATTCATGGCGATGCTGTCCGATCGCAAGTTCCACACGGTGTAAACACTTATCCAATTCCACAAAATGAAGGTTCTCAACAACTACAGTAAGTCAGTAGCAGAAGGAATCTGTGTGGAAAGGCGAGCCCAGCGCCGCCTGGCCAGGCATGGTGGCCGCCTTCGGAACTACGCGTGAGTTGTGTCTTGTGAGCGGCTAGTTTGAACTTTGTTGTGGTAGTGTTGACCGTGGGCCGTGCTTCGTCTGACAGTATTATGCTTGTCGTGGGTAAATTTTCACTCGTCAAAGACAATTTCTGTGTTCTTTTGCATGAATCGGAAGTTGGTCTCCCTTAATATAGTGAGCCAAGCCCGCAAGATATAAAAGCATCAAACGATGGACACCACAAGTTCAAACCAACCGCTCAATTTTGCTCAACTTTTGATGGTCGACGGTGCTGCTCTCTGGCGGGCCTTCGAATCCCTTGCAATGAACAATGTTCTACTACGCGCGTCGATCCCCCCAAAAGGAGGAGAGCGTGCGGTTGCTCTTTGCACAGTTGGGTTCCCAATGCCTCTTGTATCAGCGCCAAATAGTTTTGAAAGAAGTTCAAAGCTTTCGAGCACTGCGAGCAGCGTTCACGTGTCAACAAACGAACGCTCGCGTGTGGTTTCTTTCATCGCCGCTAGGTGGCGCTCGTGCTTGGTGCTTCCACGGCCGCCCGCTTGGCGGGAAAGAGGGAGAGAGGGGGAGGTGCGGTGTAGTGGCGACGGGTGGAGCGGGAGCGGCTGCAGGGAATAGCTAGAGAGAAACTCATCGGGACCTCCGTCAGTGCGACGAAGACGGAGAAGGAACGCGTGTTACTCGATTCCGATTCCCTCCCCGATGACGTCCGCTGCTCCGCTGCGCAGGCGCACTGTCAGCCGAGGTTCAAAATAGCAGAAAGCCATGAAGAGTCTAAAAACGGCGGGAGTTGTGTTTCGGTCTTTGGCAAAGTAACTTCGAAAATTATTTGAACTTATAAAACGAGGAGGGGCGCAGGCGCGAGTGTTCGGAACAAGATAATAGTTTAGTTTTTGTGATATTTTTTGGATTGAGAAGTGAAAACCGTGTGGCGAAAGCATTTAATTTTTTGAGATGGCACAGCTTATTAGTGTGAAGCTTTCGCGATACGACAACTCGCCGTGGGGATTTCGCCTGCAAGGAGGAAAGGATTTTGGCACCCCTCTAATCATCCAGAAGGTAAGAATCGTGTCAATGTTATGGATTGGTGTTGTTCAGTGAAGTGGAAGCCGATCAGGAAGCATCCCGTTCGTTTGACCAGGACAAGTGAAATTACGTGCGTTCACGTCACTTTTTTTCGTCCGCTATACCGATGCGCTGTGTACAGAAAATAGTGGAAATCGAAACAGTGTGTTTTCCAATGGAAGAAGTAGTGTGGTGTACCACATATTACTGAACGGTCAAACTGTCAATCTTGTTGGGGACCTCTTAGGGAGTAATTTAAAGTAAAGCATTTAGAAAATGGGTGTAATGAACGCACTGAAAAAAAAACTTGTGAATGCTTATTGTTGCGTACATGATTTTTTGCGGTAAATGCGATAAAAATAATTTATTTTGGTTTTCCAAGAATGTGTTGCACCAAAAGTGAAACAAACACCTCGTTGTTTTCTATGTCGCGCTAAGTGAACAATTAACAGCGGCCCGACCGGCTAGTTCAGTCGAAGAATGTATTGCCTACCTCAAGGTGGCAAACTGTCAAAATTAAATGGACACGTCCTCGCATCCTCCGTTCGTCCGCTTCAGTCAAAAACGGGGAGCGCTTTTCAAAACGGTGTTTGCTAGTTATTTATTTCAAAACTTTTTGAGAAGCATCGCACGTTGCCGCAGGCCAGGGTGAGGCACAAGCGAGCCACCACGCCTCCCCCGAAACTTTGGAAACGACTGCTTTGAGATGACCCCGTTGCTTTTCCTCGCGATATGTCGCGGAATGAGCTCAGGTGGGGCGACCACATGTGGGCGCGCGGGGCGCGCGGCAGGGCGGCGGTCGGCGGCACCCGGCACACCACCGGCGGCCACCTGCCCTGCTGATAAGATACACGGGGGCGGCCAGGAAGGCCTCCCGGAGGGGCTGGCGGCGGGTGGCCGCGCGCGCGGCGTGGTCGTGGAGGCCGTGGCGGAGGCCGCGGCGGAGGCCCGCTCGTGTTGACATTGTGAACTTTATGCCGTGCTAAATATACCGCCGGGCCACCGGGACGGACCAGCGCCAGCCGCCGCCAGCTGGGGCCGTGGGTGGGTCAGCCGGACACCCACGCACAGGCCGGGTGGGCCAGGGCACGGCCACCGCCCACCGCCGCCACGCCTGCGGCTGCACCGAACTGCGCCTACAACAGGTTGCAGCTTTGCAGCCTCCACGCAGAGAGGGCTGCGCCCCGCCCCGCCCCGCCCCGCCCCGCCCCGCCCCGCCCCGCCCCGCCCCGCCCCGCCCCCACGGCTGGCTGCGCCGCGGGGCGCCGCGCCTGGCTGCGCGCTGCGCTTCGCGGCCGGTCTAGTCTCATCGGTCTGCTAGCCCCGCTAGCCCCGCTAGCCCCAGCCGATCGCAGTCGTCACAGACTTACAGCTGTGCTGACGTGGCGGCCTGGCCAAAGGCGCCAAAGGCGTGGCGGCAGCGTGAGCGTGGCGGCGAGGGCGAAGACGGGCTGGCATGGACGTGGCCATGTGCCTCGCTCGGCTCGCTCGCCTCGCCCCCTGAAGCTGAAGGCCTCAAGGGTCCGGCGCCCACCCGCACGCACCGCAAGCCGCCGGGGCACCGGCTCGGTTTTTATAGGTGAGGCACGGCGTGACCGGCATGGGGTTTAAAACGAAGAGACAGAGCATTTGAACCCGCGAGACCTCTGCAGAGACATCCTCCCTCCCTCCGGCCTCCACCACGCCCCACGTTCCCCCGCCTGCCCTACCCTCCGCCACTTGCACCGTATAGACATTCGAAGCCCCCCAAGTGCCCTGCACTGCTAGGCGCGGCACGGCGCGGCCCTGGCTGCCCTGCTTGGCGGCGCGGCCGACGTGCAACTCTGGCCGACGGCTTCCGCTTTGCATGTCCACGGGTGTTTTTCTGTCGAAGTTGCGCGAAGGGCGAACCAACGCAGGCCATGTTTGGCCCGACACAAGCCAGGCCTGCCCGCGTCCCGCACAAGAACATCTCTCATGCGGCCCGCGGTGCCCGCTGCCGGTCGGGCCCGGCAGACAGCCCGCCAGCTCGCCGGCCGGGCCTACACCGGCTCAGCCGGAACGGCCGCGACTTCCAGACGCGCAGATTTGATATCCGCCGTCGAGAGCGTGAGTCGTTTGTCTGGAGCCGGCGAGGCGTGGCGCGATTCGCGGACCGAGAACGAGGCGCGTGTTGCCCGTGCCGTGCCTCGGCTTATCGAAGTGCTCGTTGGGGCCGCACGTCGTATCGGAGCGGCGACAGATGGACGGAGACGGGCTGCATGAAAAAATAAAATCGGTTGGCATCTTGCTGCAAGGGAAGAGGGAAGGAAGCGGCCGCCGTGGAGCCCCTGACGAGGTCAGGGTAGGCCGGCCCGCCGAACAGCCGCGTCCTGCTGGAGGACCGCTTGCCTACCTCGCAGGCGCCCTCCGCTCTGCCAGCCCGCCGTCGCCCCCTCCCACAGTGGGCCAGAAAAGCGGCGCCGGCGGCCTAGACGCGTTTTGAGCTTCAGCGTCGCTAAACGGGACTCAAACCGAACGTGAGACCCCACCAATGGATTGCTCTCCGAACGAGGAATCCATTGATGCGGTCACACGTTCGGTTCGAGTCCCGTTTAGCGACTCTGGAGCTCAAAACGCGTGTAGAGCTTCGGACGCCTGCGCCGGTCTTCTGGCCCACAGTGGGCCAGTCGCCCTCATCACCCTGCCCATCGTCGGACGATTCGTCTCAATCTCTGAGCCGCGTCTCTTCCCCACGAGCGTGCCTGTCACGCGCGTGACGCCGCGTTGTCGCTTCCTGTTTTCGCGCGGCACGCCGGAGTGACGCGGCCGTGACGCGGCACGCACGCCGATAACGCGCGGCCGGGCCGGGCCGAACAGACGGGCCCAACAGACGGCCTGGTCGTGGACTATCGCGATGCTGAGATACCCGCCGGTCGCGGAGGGCCGCGGAGGGGACGAGGGAGAACCGCGCGGATCACCTGGTGCACTGCCAATCCGGCGGGGAGGCACCGCCAACAGACAGAGTGCGAGCGCTGTGTCGGCGTGCGTACCGCTTGCCGCTTGTCACCACGGCGATGATGACGGCCGATTCCCAGTGCCGGCCCATTGACGGGATGCAGGGAGGGCACTAGCTCACTGGGATGCGCCTGCGAGGCGGGGCGGGGCGGGGCGGGGCGGGGCGGGGCGGGGCGGGGTGGTCGGCGGCGAGGCGGTGGGCTGGTCAGGGCTAAATATACACTCGGGGCCTGTCACCACAGCAGCGTCTCGACGCGGTCGCGTTTTTCATAACCTCATCCCTGCTTCGCGCTTCGCGCTGCCACGCGCTTTTGCATCCAAAGGGACCAAGGCCCCGGCACACTTCCGGGGAGGGCGTGGGAGCGAGGGGGCCGCAAGTCGGCGGCAAGGCACACGGCAAAACCAACGTCCGGGTTTCCCAGGCGCACCCTGGAAAAATGCCCTGTTTTTCCAGGGTGCGCCTGGGAAACCCGGACGTTGGTTTTGCCGTGCAGGGACCTGTGGGGGCATGTGGAGGCCGAGACCAGCGGGGACCCGCGGAAATGGAAACCGGCTGCGTTGTCTGTAGACGCTCTGTCTCTCTCGCACCTATACGGGATGCCCCATGAGTGCGAGGGAGGCAGAGCGACGAAAACGACTCTCGGAATGAGTCTCCTGATTGGCGCGACGGCGGCGGCGCGGGGACAGCCAGCCCTCCTTGTTATGAGTTGGCCTTTGCGTAAACAACGGGCAATCACCGGCCGCCCCGTGCGGCCCTGCCGGGCCCTGCACCCCATCCCCAGTGCTCTCTCGCCAGACAAACGAGCCCATAGCCGCGGCGCGGGGTGGGGCGGGGTGGGGCGAGGCGGGGCGGGGCGGGGCGGGGCGGGGCGGGGCGGGGCGGGGCGGGGCGGGGCGGGGCGGGGCGGGCAGCTGCAGCCTTGGGCTTGGCCGCTCGGCCGCGAGAGCCGCGGCGTGGGAACGGGGCGTGGCTGATAGGTTTCAAAACGGTCGGGCGGTGGCGCGGTGGGCGACCCATGCTGATGACGGCTTTGTTTCAGGTTAACGGCGGCTCCCCCGCGGAGAAGGCCGGTCTGCAGGCGGGCGATGCAGTGCTGAGGATCAACAACGTGGACGCGACCGCCCTGCGGCACAAGGACGCCCAGGACGTGATCGTGCGGGCGGGCAACAGCTACGAGCTCGCCGTCCAGAGGCAAGTCGAGACGGAGCACCCCGCCGCCGCATCGCCGCGTCGCCGCACCACACAGCGGGCCAGACGACCGGCGCCAGCGGCCTAAAGTCAAGACGCGTTTTGAGCTCCAGAGTCGATAATCAGGACTCGAACTGAGCGTGTGACCCCACCAATGGATTCCTCGTTCGGAGAGCAATCCATCGGTGGGGTCACACGTTCGGTTCGAGTCCCAATCGGTGACTCTGGATCTCAAAACGCGTCTAGAGTTTCGGCCGCCTCCACCGGTCTTCTGGCCCACTGTGCTCCGTCGCGCCTGTCTGCCTGCGCGCCGTCTGCCCCGCGGTCCATCATCCGGTGGCGTGGCGGAGCGGCGGAGCGAGATGGTCGAGGAGGGCGTGATGCTGGTGTGCCGGTGCGAGCACGTCGGCGCGGACGACGGGACGGACGACGGGGCGGAGGGGGTGGCCCAAAGCCCGACCCGGGCTAAAAATACGGGGCATCGCTCGCGCCGCGTTCGCGCTGCGGCATGCGGCGTGCGGCACGCGGCACGGCGCGGCGCGGCACGGCACGGCCCATGCGGTACCCTGCAACGCACTTCGCCGGCAATGCCCAACGCGGCGGGGTGTCTGTCAGGGCGACGCGCGCCCAGGGCGGCAGCGGCAGGGCAGGTCAAGGGCGGCGCGGCGTGGGCGGCGCAGGGCCAGGGTGTGGCTCCCGAGGGGGAAAAGGAAATCCGAGATGTTTTCAAAACAACAATGTTTGGAATGAATGCCACGCCGCGAGGGTGTGCGATGCGAGGGCGCGGAATTCAACTCTCGTTTCGGATTGCTGTTGACTCTGGCCGCCCTGTGGCACGCATGCACACGCATGCCGGCGTGCCGCTCGGCGTGCCGCTCGGCGTGCCATTCGTCCTGCTGGGTGAATGACAGAGACGGAACGACGCCGCGATTTATGTCCAATAACTCTGTAACGAGCAGCGGGGCGGCGGGGCGGCGGGGCGGCGGGCGTCGCCAAGCCTCCACCACCACCGCGGCGCCCACGCGGCGGGCCGAGGGCAGGCCGAGGGCCCCGGGCTGCGAAGAACGCGAACGCAGCGCACAAATACAGCGGGCCTCTTTAAATACTGCGTGCGGAATCCATGTAGCCGCCCCCGCCACGCCCCGCCACGCCCCGCCACGCCCCGCCCCGCCACGCCCCGCCACGCCCCGCCACGCCCCGCCCCGCCACGCCCTGCCACGCCCCGCCACGCCCCGCCCCGCCACGCCCCGCCACGCCACGCCACGCCACGCCCGCCACGCCCCGCCACGCCCCCAGCGTTCCGCCCCCGTGCTGTAGCAGGCGGCCCGCAACGCCCCCGCCAGATAGCCAAAGAGACCTTCCCTTGCAAAACGTTTTGCTCGTTCCCGTCGGCGCGCATCGTCGTCCATGACATGATGGGTTGCTCTTCGAACAACCGCCCAGGCCGCACTGGCTGAACGGGCTGCTCAGTCTAGGACAAAAGTAGCCGCGCTGGGTTTCCGCGTCGGAGGTCGTCCTGTAGGCTGATTCCGAACTCTGTCTCTCTCGCACTCGTGGGGTGGCCCGTCGTTGTAGGGGTGCGAGAGAGAGACAGCGACGCCGGCCGTCAGACCGTCGCACAGTGGGCCAGAAACCGGCGGAGGCGGCCAAAATTCTAGACGCGTTTTGAGCTCCAGAGTCGCTGAATGGGACTCGACCCGAACGTGTGACCCCACCAATGGATTCCTCGTTCGGAGAGCAATCCATTGGTGGGGTCACACGTTCGGTTCGAGTCCCATTTAGCGACTCTGGAGCTCAAAACGCGTCTATAGTTTTGGCCGCCTCCGCCGGTTTCTGGCCCACTGTGCGTCGCCGCGGGCGGTGCCGGTCGAGGTCGGCCGGACCCGGTGGCATTCGTCGTCTAAACGCTTTGACAAGGAATACGTGTGGCGCCATTCAGGACACGGTCGAAGCAGCGAAGGACCGCAGGTACGAAGGGCGGGCCAAGCGCCCAGCCGCACCGCGACAGCATGCAACAGCAGCCGAGTGATTCCGAACAGCGCCCTGTCTTTCTCTCTCGCTTCTCTACGGGACGCCCAACGAGTGCGAGAGGGACAGAGCGGGCATGGCCGCGACGACGCGAAGGGCACCAAGGGCACGCGGCGCCACCGGTAATGAGCAACTAACGAAGTGCCAATGAGTCGCAGCGTGGCACAGCGTTGCTTCGTCGCTCTGCTTTCTCTCTCTCTCTCTCTCTCTCTCTCTCTCTCTCTCTCTCTCTCTCTCCCTCTCTCTCTCCCTCTCTCTCTCCCTCTCTCTCCCCCTCAGCGTAGCGAGGGCGACGCTCCCAAACTAAGTGTGTTTGAGGCGTTCCTATTGCGGGTCTTGAGGGAGTTAGGTCCAAAGCGTATTTCCCAGGAAGTTGAGGGATGGCTTAGACCGATCATAGCTAGATTGGGCGCAGTGGCCACTCAAATGAAGCAAATATTTTATTTGTAGAAATTTTGACAGCTTTGGGAGGCTTGTGTTTATATATACCAAGTGTGATCGAACCGTTGATGGGGGCACGACCCAAGGGCTGAGAAACCGCTGGTCTAGGAATGCGACAGAGACAGGGCAACGAAAACCCTGTTCAGATAATCAGCCTGTAGTGAGAAAGATAACTGATGAAATAATTTTTTGATGAAGCTTGCTGACGGTGTCCTCGTCGTGTTCCAGAGGCGGTGTCGGCATGAGCACGTGGAAGCCCCACGTGGCCCCCGTGGGTCCCAGCCCCGTCAAGCCCGGCAGCCAGGGCAACGTCACCAAGACCTCCCTGACGTACAAGGGGCCCGCCGCACAGCCCATCGGCACCGGCCACAACACGTCCGCCAAGCCTTTCGGCACCATCCCACACGTGAGTACACAGTGGGCCAGAAGACCGGTGGAGGCGGCCAAAACTCCAGACGCGTTTTGAGCTCCAGAGTCGCTAAACAGGCCTCAAACCGAACGTGTGACCTCTCCGAAATGCTCTCCGAATGAGGAATCCATTGGTGGGGCCACACGTTCGGTTCCAGTCCTAAGTGACTTTGGAGCTCAAAACGCGTCTAGAGTTAGTTTAGGCCGCCTCCACCGGCCTTCTGGTCCACTGTGCGCAAGTACGGAACAACCTCGAGCGACTCGTGCGTCCAATTTCCCCCCAAGCTCCACCGGGGAAACTGCATGTCATTTTATTTTCTGGCTTTCAGATGAACGGTGGTCCCGATCAGCAGATCGTCAATAAACAGTTCAACAGCCCCATCGGCATCTACAGCGAACAGGCCATCGCCGAGACCCTGTCTGCCCAGGCGGAGGTCTTGTCCGGAGGCGCCATTGGGTACGCTATACGACTTGACGGTGCGACTTGACGGCGCCAGGCCGCACAGTGGGCCTGAACACCGGTAGAGGCTTCCAAAACTAGACGCGTTTTGAGCTCCAGAGTCACAAGACAGGACTCGAACCGAACGTGCGACCCCACTAATGGATTCCTCGTTCGGAGAGCAACCCATTGGTAGGGTCACACGTTTGGTTCGAGTGCCATTTGGCGAACTTGGATCTCAAACTCCATCCGGGATTTTGACCCCCGCCACCGGTCTTCTGGCCCACTGTGGACCGGTGCGGCGCCAGTACGCCAGACGGGACGAGCGGCGTGCTTTCATCTGCATGACGCCGAGCAGGGCGAGCAGGAGGCGTGGCCGCCGGCCAAGCGGGTAACACACTGTGTGCGCCGCACCGCGCGGCATGGCGCGGTACGGCGCGGCACGCCGAGTGTCGCGCTAGTGACTCAGCCGCAAACATGCCGGGCTTAGCCGGGCTGCACCGCACTGCACTGGCATGGCATGGCATGGCATGGCATGGCGGGGCGGACGCTTCGGCTTCGCCCCGCCGATGCGATGACGCCGCGAGTTGTCGTCCTGATGAGTGGCAGGCAGCCAATATGCCGCCCGCCCCCCGCCGCCCATGCATCAGCGCGTCGAACAGCAGCGCTTTCGTCGCTCTGTCTCCCTCGCTCTCTCGGGGCGCTCCGTCGCGGTGCGAGAGAGACAGGGCGACGTTCGGAACCGGACGGCGGCCAACCCGATCAGCTGGGAGTGGCGGCTTCCGAAGTGCGAGGGCCCTGAATGCGACGACAGTGAACGTAAACGGCGGTTCATGGAAACTGAAAATCGCAGCAGATGCTGTAAAATAGATTCGGCTCTTTCCCCGAGACTTTCCTGAAAAAGTTGTTGACGGTTCGTGTCTCTCGTTGCAGAGTCAACTTCAAAAAGAACGAGAAGGAGTACAATGCCGCCAACAGCGAGGTGCTGAAGATGGTGCAGGAGGCCGACAAGGAGCCCCGCCTCCCGGAGCCTGGTAAGGATCGAACCTCTGTTCTTGCACACGTCACAGTCCTCCCTCCAGGGTGCCAGGCGTACGATGGCGTTGGTGGTGGTGGTTGGCGTCGCATCATCTCGGCCCCGACTCGTAGTACTTGTCTTTTAGAAGCGCTCGCGCACAGCAGTGCATTCCAGTTGGTGGGAGGCGGTGACCCTTGGAATGCACTCCTGGCGGGCCGCGTCGGCTGGCCCTCGGTCAAGCACACGGCTTTGGTGGCGTAGATTCACAGGGTAGCGGCGTTGTCGGAAGCCCCGGCGTCGGCGGCCCGGCCCCCGTTGCCGGCGGCGTGCCCACGCCCTTCGGCGTCCACGGCCTCCGCCACGTTCAGGCTCCCGAGAGCAAGGCGCCCAGCGCGCCCCAGGACCCCTTCAAGGTGCTGCCGCCCGGACAGAACATCTGCGCCGACTGTGAGCGTCTCATCGTGTAAGTAAGGGATGATTGGCCGTGCGCCTCCGGCCGCGCGGGCCGGGGAGGCGACCTACCCGTCGCGGGGCTGGAGCTAGACCTCAAAGTTTCGTTTCGAAAAAATACCTTATTTGGAAGTCAATTGATTTAAATGTGACTCCAGCCCTGCCACGCGGTGGGTCATCCTCGTCCTGCGACGCCCCCTGCCCGCCGCGCCCCGCCCACCCCGCCCGCCGCGTGTATGATATGGGTGCTTTGTTGCTGCGGTGGGCCTGGGTGGGCCCGGGTGGCAGGCCAGGGCGGCCAGGCTTGCCAACCGTACAGGTCGCTCAGCAGGCTAACCAACCTCCCCGTAGGCAGCTCGGCGTCAACTCATCGTCGCTGTACAGAACCGCTTCACATCATTATTGACTCATTATTCACCTGCTGTGCTCAGTTCTCATTTGCAAATGCAGTTTTGCCTCCCTGTCCCATGATCTCCCTGACCCGTCCGGGAGGAAACCGGGGAGAGGCGAAGCTTTAAATTTCGTTGGGTGTCTTTCCGATCGACCTTAAAAAATCCTAGTTTTCTATGCTCGTCATGAGAACCGAGCTTCGCCTTTCGCCCGGCCCTCCTCGGCTCCCCGCCGTCGAGCTGCCGGCCTGCCGGCCTTTCTCTCATGCTTCCGGTTCGGTTCCAGCCCGGGTGTTCAGTGTTTCGAACAGGTCCCTCTCGTAAGTACGACCCCGCGATGTAGCGCGGCACCGTGCACGGCTTGCCATCTAAATTGAACGCGGGAATCTAGACGTCCCGTCCGGACCGAGCGTGACCGCGTCCACGGAGACACGCGCGCTCTGCTCCGAGGCGTGGTCAAGGGCCTAGCGAGGGTGG
This sequence comes from Thrips palmi, assembly GCF_012932325.1. NCBI lineage: Eukaryota > Metazoa > Arthropoda > Insecta > Thysanoptera > Thripidae > Thrips > Thrips palmi. The sequence continues at coordinate 10,896,430 of NW_023144620.1, read as the reverse complement.
AGGCGGCCTCTTCCGAGGGTGTTTCATTGAGTGCGCTCAGCATCTTGGAACTGAGAGGCTGGGGCGTCGCTGCGCCCCCTCGCTGCACCCTGGCTACGCCCCTGGCCACCGTCAGAGCAGCGCGACGCACCCGCACCCCTCCCGGCCGGGAGGGGCGGTCATCGGGCCATCGGGCCATCGGGCCATCGGGGCGGGCCACTGGGCCAGCAGCGCCAGCAGGCCCACATCCGCAGTGCGTGCCTCGCGTGCGGTGCGTGCGTGCATGACAGAGAGGCTAGGCGGCGGCTCGCTCCTCCCTCCCCCACCTCGGCGCCTCCACCTCCACCGCATCGACACTCGTCACTAGGCCCCGGTCTGTCCTGGTGTGTCCGCAGAGCGGCCCGCCTCCACGACGTACTTCGCCACGCACAGCCACGCGGTCGGCGGGCGCGCCTTCTCCCCCGCCCCCGCCGCCCCCGCCGCCCGCCCCCACACGCCCTCACACTCGCCCGCCCCCGGCGTCGCCCCCTCCGCCCCCTCCCCGGCCCCGTCGGCGTCCAGCTTCGCGCCGCCCGGTGGTCCCGGCCAAGTCAGCAACCTGCCCGTCGCCTCGGACACGCCCAAGTGCGCCGAGTGCGAGCGCTTCATCGTGTGAGTCTGGCCGTGCCACGCCCCCAGTGGGGCCCCCACGCCCCCACGCCCCGCGCACCTGGAGCATGACTGTCCAGGGCAGCATGGCGCCAGCATGCCCGTCCCTCTGTCCGTCTGTCCGGCTTGTCACAGTGCCTACCCACCCTCAACAGACAGACAGACTGACAGACACGACGCTCTCGTCCCTTCCCCATGTATGGAAGTCACTCGGTTTCTCCCCTGTGCATCCCGATGTGCCGACGTGGCGGACTTTGTGCGAGCAAGGTGCGGCGACCGTTCGGCGCCGACGTCAGCACACGCCCTTCCCGGGCGCGCGGCGCGTGGCGCGTGGCGCGTCGGGTCTGCGCGGTCACGCACTGCATCGAGGGCACCAGCGCCCCGACACTGCCAACACGAGACGGACACTTCCACCAGCACCGAGTCTAGCCTCTCAGCTACTTCTGTGTGGGGACTGTCCCTCTCTTTCTCTATCTTTGTCTGTCTCCGTGGCGTTCACAGGCAAAACAGTCGCGGTCCTCGCCCCGCGACACGACCGCACGTTTCACTCTTTCAAATCTGCCCTCCTCTCCGTTTGCAGTTCCTATCGCCTACATTTCTCGTAGAGCATGCCCTGTGATGTAGTCATAGTCAGCAACGATCTGTTCCGTGCCTCCCCGCGTGTGCAGACACCACACACTTGTCTTGAGAATGTGCATGCGCGGCTTTCAAGATTCTCGCAAAAGAAAGTGCCCTGGTTGGCCGGCAAACCGCTTCGCGACCACGCACCGTGGGCCAGAAGACCGGTGGAGGTGGTCAAAATCCCGGATGGGTTTTGAGCACCAGAGTCACCATTCAGGACTCGAAATGAGCGTGTGACCCAATCAACGGATTTCTCGTTCGGAGAGCAATCCATTGGCGGGGCCACACGTTCGGTCCCGAGTCCCATTTAGCGACTCTGAAGCTCAAAACCCGTCGGGGATTTTGACCGCCCACCGGTCCTCTGGCCCACTGTGCAGTGCCAGTTTGATTGGACTCCGGCGCTGCGGCGGCGCCACGGCGCGTCACGGCGCGTCACGGCAGGGTAACGTGCGTTTAATGGGCGCGTCGGCGCGGCCGGTCGGGCAGTCCTCGCGGTTAGGCGTCGGGCTTTGCGCAACATCCCGTGGAGGGACGAGTAAATTAAGCCCTGGCCCGCGGCCCAGCGGCCCAGCCTCTCGCCGCCCTGCCTGCCTGCCTGTCTGCCTGCCAGCCCTGCCTGGCCGCCCTGGCCGCCGCCCTGCGTGACGGCGTGCCGCGTGGCGTGCCGTCATTCAGCCCCTCAGACAGCACGTCATTAAAGCAGGACAATACCCGTACCCGCAGGGGCGCGCCGGCTGCGTTCGGGGTTGGGCGATTTCCTTCATTCTTTTTGGGGCGTCGCTGCCCGAGTCGCTGCCCCCGGTGCGCGGCCTGGTCATCCAAGACGGCAAGCCGAGCCCCTGGCGCAGTGGTGGTGGTAGTGGTGCGGCTCAAAGGGTAACTTTGGAATGCTCTCGACCCACATTGTCTCGTCTTCAAAAAAGCCGCCCCTCCCCCCCCCTCCCTCCCGGCGTCCTCTTCGTCTCGCTTTTTATTGTTGTCCTCCTTGCCCCGCTGCACGCACGGGCATACATCTTCATCGGGCTGGCTTTGGTTTTGCTTCGTGCTTCTCACCGTGTCGCTTCTGGCTTATTTTCACGCCCTTTTTCATTGCAAGTGACACTTTTAATTTTTCGAATTTGAAAACGACGCTCAGTCCTTCCTTGGCCGGTATCAGGACCAGCGACTCTCGGACTAACGGTGGCGTGTTCCTTGCAGGGGCGTCTTTGTCCGCATCAAGGACAAGAACCTCCACGTTGAGTGCTTCAAGTGCGCCACCTGCGGCACCCCGCTCAAGAACGTGGGCTACTACAACCTCAACAACAAGCTGTACTGCGACATCCACGCCAAGCTGGTGGCGCGTCAGAACCCGCCCGCGCCCAACCTGGAGCCCGTCACCGTGCCCCCGTAAGCCGCGGCCGGCCACTAGTATTCGCAAACAAAAACAAAAGCTTAGTGGAAAAAGAAAATTATTTTTTGTTGTTTGCTTGCAGAGGCGCGCGCCCCCCAGCGGGAACCATCTCGAACGCCCTGGCTGGCCTCGGAGTGACGACCGGGCCTCCGTCTGCCGCGCCCCTCAGCCCGTCCGGAGGCCTGTCCCCGCAGCCCGGCGTCGGCGCCCCCCTGCCCTTCCACGTAAGTCGATGACGTCACGCCGCCATTGTCTTCCAGCCCGTGCAGACGGAACCGAAGTGCGCTTCACCGAGGCCCGGAGCGAACAGTGCGTTTGAGTGAGTGTGTTTTGTTTGACAGAAGGGTCTACCTGCGACCGACGAAGCTCCCGCGTCCGATGCCCCCGACTCCACCCACGGTCCGGTTTTAGTTCCCCAGCCCCCCGTGGAAGCTGCCCCCAGTGTACCTCCCGCCGTGTCCACCCCGTTTAGACCGTCTATCGTCGCCTTTACCCCCGCACCCTTCAAACCTTCCATCGTTTCGTCCACTCCCGCCTTCAAACCTTCTGTTGCTGCTTCCACTCCTGATCCCTTCAAACCATTTGTTGTTGCTTCCACCCCCGCCTCCGTCGAACCCTCTGTTGTTGCCTCCACCCCTGCTTCCTTCAAACCTTCTGTTGTTGCCTCCACCCCTGCTCCCTTCAAACCTTCCGTTGTTGCTTCCATCCCCGCTTCCTTCAAACCCTCAATCGTTTCTACCACCCCCGCCCTGTTCAAGCCATCCGTCGTTGTTCCCGCCAGCGCCCCCACCCCCTTCACCCCCTCCCCCTTCAGGACACCCGTCGCGCCCCGCTCCCCTCCCCCCTCCCCAACCGCGCCCGGCTCGCCCCCAGCCCTGGACACCCTGGACGTCACAGCCTGCAGCGACCAGGCCACGTCCAGCGACTCGGCCCTGGCCCAGGCCCTGGAGGTGCTGGAGCAGGAGCTGGCGAACCAGATGCGGGAGGTGGCGCTAAAGTCCCCCATCGTGGAGGCCTCCGTCGTGGACCTCGGGCCGCCGCACGACGTGCTGCACGGCCCCGTGCCCGTGCTCGTGCAGAAGGTAGTCCTGCTGGTCGTGGTGCACGTTGGCGGACTGCTCAGTCCGGGGACTCCTATCGGTGCCGGTTTCCTCCTTCTCGTGAGACATGTCGCAGTGGGCCAGAAGACTGGCGCCGGCGGTCAAAACTCTAGACGCGTTTTGAGCACCAGAGTCGCTAAACAGGCCTCGAACTAAGCATGTAACCCCACCAATGGATTCCTCGTTCGGAGAGCAATCCATTGGTGGGGTCACACGTTTGTTTGAGTCCCATTTAGCGACTCTGGGAGCTAAAAACACATCCGGGATTTTGACCGCCTCCACCGGTTTTCTGGCCCACTGTGCACCGTTGTTGCCTCCCTGAGGGCCTTTTGCTTCGGGTACTCTCGGTTTCTTCCTCTGCCTTCCCGGCGCGAAACAAGTTCTGCCGCGGCGCGCGAAAACGCGACGGGCGCTTTGACTGCAATGTCCGACGGACGTCCCTCGGCCGGCGTCAGCACTCTGCCTGTCCGAAAGGCGTCGCGTCAGCCACGCTGACGCCCTTCACGGAGCGGCAAGGCAACGGCCTCGACTGCCATGCCGAGGGTTTGGTGGCGGCCTTCGTGGGTGTTGGTTTTGGGTTTGGGGGACACAGCTTCTTTGGTGCTGCTTGATCAGGATGGTGTCCGGTATTCAGTGGTGTAGTACGTTGGCGGCCACCTTGTGCTGCAGGGCTAGTGCATCCTGGAGCAGGCCCTCCACCTTGTCACCTACTTCGCATGCTTCTCCCTGTCTTGTGCACGTCCCAATGGTCCTGTCTTCTTCTTCTTAGTGGAATGGTTATCTGAAAAGCATGCGCTCTAGACGGCAAAGTCACCCTTCTTGGACCTGTACGCTGTTTATCTAGTACCTTCTTAGATTGTCTTCTTGGCCTGCGCCTGTCTCTAGCGAGAATGCTGTGCTGTGTTACAGGCTCCTCGCGTCGGAACGTCGCATGTGAGCGCTCCCAAGCCCCAGGTAACTAGTGTGACAGCAACCAGTAACACCGCTTTTAGTATTTTCAATCGGCTTATTAACTACACATGCATTTTTCGTATCTTTATGTCGCACTGCTGCGCTACCGTGTTGCAGAAAAATAATGACAAGGTCCTGAAAACCCGAAGAGGGCACGTGTTCAGCTTACAGGCATTCTCACTGATGCACAGTGGGCCAGAAGACCGGTGGTGGCGGCAAAAACTTTAGACGCGTTTAGAGGTCCAGAGTCGCTCTAAACAGGACTCGAACTGAGCGCGTGACCCCACCAATGGATTCCTCGTTCGGAGAGCAGTCCATTGGTGGGGTCACACGATCGGTTCGAGTCCTGCTTAGCGACTCTGGAGCTCAAAACGCGTCCAGGATTGTGACCGCCTCCACCGGGGTTGTCCAGGCGCCTGGCCCGCCGAGCAAGCGTGCCTCGCGGCGCCGCCTACTGGCAGGCGCTCCGCCCGGCGCGGCGCCACCCCGTAACGCGACGCGACTTGACTGGGCACTGCGCGACGCTAACGCGAGTTAGCGCGAGCTAACGGGACTTGGCACCTTGTTTGCAGACGCCCTCGGCGGTGTCCGGCCCCAGGCCGTTCGGCAGCCCCATCGGCGCGCCCTCCGCCCCGGCGCAAGCCCCGTCCAACGCCTTTGGCAGACCAGCTACTGGTGAGTTTCCACTTTATTTCCATTTCAAAAAAAAAAAATATGACAGAAAAAATGACACGTGACGACGGGCGGTATTCAGAGGACTTCGTCGTCCTTTGTCTATTTCTGGGCGGGTAGTGTCGCCACGTAGCCTCAGGCTGCCTCAGGCTCAAACGGCGATGAGAGTTTCAGCAGAACACTCAAACGGCTCGCGGGTGTTACGTCAGCCGTTGCCAAGAATTCGAGGCTGCGAATTCATCGCTGTCCACCGCGTGGCTCGTAATCGCACCACGGCTTTTGAGCGGTGGCAGTCTCACTGTCAGAGCAATTATAATATTAATGAGGCAAGGTTGTACCTTGTTCTTTGAAACAAGCTGAGGATATGCTTCAGTGGTCTGGAGAGAGATGCAGCACTTCGTAGACCCTGTCGATGGTAGAGAGACGCTAATGGAGCATGTTTGCACGCCGCGGTCAGGCACTCTCTAACACTTCGGACGAATTGCCAGATTTCATGGGTTTCTAACTCAGAAAAGACGAGGGTTATTCAAGCGATACAATTTAGACTAACGTGACGCTTGTAACCTTCGGCAGCTGCGAGGTTCACACCCCTAAAATCTGGCGTTTTGTCCCTGACGGCCCACTCGGCGCCTTGCCTGTACGTGTATGTGATGTCACTGTTCTGTCATTGTTCTGTCACTCTTGTGTCCGTGACTCTGTGTCGGCGTTGGAGGAGCTCCTCAATCTCGCTTTCTTTATAGCCATTGTACTGAGTTTGTGTGTCGCGTCGCCTCGGCGCGGACCCAGGTTTCTCCCCGTCCGCAGGTTACACCCCCTCGCCCGTGTTCGCCCCCTCCTCAGGGTTCGCGCCCTCCTCAGGGTTCGCCCCTTCCTCAGGGTTCGCTCCCTCCGCGGGTTTCTCCACCAATCTGAAACCGCTCACCAAGCTGCGAGGTAACGGGGCAACCCTGGCGACGCCCTTGGCGGCGACGCCCTTGGCGGTGCCCCGGCGAGGCCCTTGCCAGCGCCTTGTCTGTCGGGAGCGCCACCACGGCGCACAGTGGGCCAGAAGACCGGCGCCAGCGGCCAAAATTCGAAACGCGTTTTGAGCTCCAGAGTCCCTAAAGAGGACTCGAACCCAGCGTGTGACCCCACCAATGGATTCCTCGTTCGGAGAGCAATCCATTGGTGCGGTCACACGATCAGTTTGAGTCCCATTTAGCGACTCTGGAGCTCAAAACTCGTCCGGGATTTCAACCGCCTCCACCGGCCTTCTGGCCCACTGTGCAAAATGGCGCTGGCCGGTCCGGGTGGCGCCCCAGCTTGTGTGACGTGTGACGCGAGTGCATCGAGTGCCGCTCCGCTTGGCCGCCGACGCCGACCCGGCCACAGCGGCCGCCACGCCGCGGCCCCTGGCTGCCTCTGCCTGCCCCACGGGCACGGCGTCCAGGGGCGTCTGGCCGCGTCGCGGGGCACCGACACCCGTCGACAGTGCCCGGCAGTGCTGAGGCCGTGGCGTGGCCGTGGCGGCAACACGGCGGCCTGGTTGTAGGCCTTAGCCTCTAACAGGCCTCTGCCTCTAGCAGGCCTCTGCCTCTAGCAGGCCTCTGCCTCTAGCAGGCTGAGGCCCCAGGCCTGCAGGCCCGAGCTCGGCCACTTTGCAGTGCTTTGCAGCTGCGGACCCGCCTCACCCGCCTCACCCCAGCAAAACCCCCACTCCGCCAAAACCGCGCCCCGAAGTCATGTCTCCGCCACGCCGCACTGCCCGGGGTTCACGTCCGGCGATACCCCGCGTGCACGAGGCACGGGGTAGCCGCGGCTGAAGTTGTGGTGGCGCGGCACGGCGGACGGAGATACCCCTTGCACGCAGGAAAAGCGATTTGATGGCAGCACTGTGTTCAGTTTCGGTTGTGCAGAGCGAGAAGCGGCATCACGGCCGCAGAACAAAATCCGCACTTTTGAGAGCTGCTGCGATTAAAGTCCCAAAATTACATAACACAGAGCTTCCCATCCCAACTCTCCCAACCTCGTCAAGATTTCGAAAAAGCTTCAATAATTAGGGGACTGGTTCAATGCTAACGAGGGAGAGGTAACTTCGGCGGACCGGGGGTGTAACTCTTCAACTCTTCCCCATTCAAGACTCTCCTGTTTACATGACTCACACAGAAAGGTTTTCTCTTTGTTTCTTTACAGAGTTCAGATCCTTCAATCCCAAGCCCAGACCATTCTCCATTTCCTCAAACTAGACAACCTTTTTTTGTACAAATACGAAAATTTTAACACCAACAATAAATTAAGTTTACGACTGAGCATAGCAGCTCTCAAAAGTTTTGTGCTTTATTAACTGAAATTAGCATTACTCTTAGGCCTACTATTGAAGTATTCTGATAAGTGCTGTACATACGTTGCTGTTCCTGCGAACAAGGAGTGTGTCCAAGTCTTTACATATCATCCGTCTTTCCGGCTCGCTGCTCCATGGGGCCTGGCGCCCCTGGCCGCGAGCCACCCCTTGCTCAAAACTATTTTCTACTTTATATGGATTTGTGTTAATTACTTGATTAGCGTCTTCCCCGACTGTCGCCTAGGACCCGCCAGCTTGTCCGTAGTGTAGCCGTAGCCAACTAAGCAGCGTTCCTCTTGCACACCTGTATTGGCGACTCTTCTGTTCTAGTCTGTAGTCTGTCGCCGCGCCTCTCTAACATGCTTCTGTTTTCTCTTTCTCTCTTCCCGCGTGCTCTCTGTGTGCCCGTCCCTAACCCGCATGCCCGACGGCGTCGTGTGTGTGTGCTGTGTGTGTGGCCGTGACTCTCAGACACTACTGGTGGGGGCGACCGCGTGGTGTGGCCGCCCTTGCCGGACGAAGGCACCTCCCTCGCCACTGCCTGCCCCATCTACGTCCCCCCCAAGCCCAGCGACCCCGTCCTTTACCCCCAGCCGGCTGAGCGCGGCCGCGGAGGCAAGTCCGCCTTCGCACCGGTGCCCCGCGGAGACCACGAGGGCCGCGAGCAGGGCCGCGCGCGCACGCCCACCGTCACCTTCCAGGACGAGATCGTCAACCACAAGAAGATGTCGGTCTGCTCGCGAGAAGTGTGCGACCTGTCGGCGCGCCTGCAGACGCTCACGGCCGCGCTCGCCACGCACATGATGGTGGAGTCGCTGTCGCGGCCCTCGTCGCCCGTGCCGGACCAGAAGCTGGCCGAGCCCGTGGTGACCGCGCTGCAGAGCATCGTGTACGGGTCGGGCCGCGCCGGGGCCTCGTCGGCCGCCCCCACGCCGCCGCCACCGCCGCCACCGCCTCCGCCGCCGCCGCGGCTCGAGGTGCCCGACGGCGTCTCGACCGGCAAGCCGCGCTGCGTCCGTGGGCTGTCACCGGAGCCGCGGCCGCCCACGCCCGGACAGCTCATCTCGTTCCCGCCGGACTTGCCCCCGGAGATGTCCCGGCCGGCGTCGCGCGCCAGCAGGACGAGCCGCGCGGCCACCCCGCAGCCCGCGCAGCCCGCCTGGCAGACGCCCTTCGTGTCCGCGCTCACCACCGCGCCGGAGCGGCCCTACTCGCCGCTCGAGCCGGGCGTCACCCTCGCCACCAAGGAGGCCCACCGGCAGCAGACGCAGCAGGCCGCGTCCTGCGCGGCCCGGCAGGTGGAGCAGGTGCAGCAGCTGCAGCAGGCCCAGCAGGTCGTGCGGGCGCAGCAGGAGGTGCAGGCGTGGGAGGCGTGCAGGCCCCTGGAGATCGAGGACGCGGCCTCCTGCAGTGGCGGCGGTTGCCCGACCAAGGCCTCCAGCGGGGCGGTGCAGGTCACGGAGTCGACGACGGAACAGCGGCAGGCGTCGTCGCTGCAGTACGCGGCGCGGGAGGCAGAGGCCTCGCAAAGTCGCAGGGTGGAGACCTCAGCCACCCTGCGGCCCGTCGACCCCGGCCCCACACTGCTGCCCCCCGCGCCCAGCCCCGCCGCCGCGGGCCCCGTGGCGGGGCCCATCATGTACCGCGCCACGGCCAGCCCCATCCACATGCGCACCTTCGACGGCGAGCTCGTCACCGAGGAGACGGTCGAGGAGACCAAGATGGCGGCCGAGAGGACCGTGTGCGGCGCCAACGAGACGGAGACCACCGTCATCGAGAAGGAGGTGACGACCACCTACAAGCAGCCCGTCGCCGACGGGTGCTCCGGGCCGTGCGGCGGGGCGGCCTGTGGGGCGCAGGCCGCCGTGCAGTCGTGTGGGCAGCAGCCTTGCAGTCAGGGGCAGTGCGGCCAGGGCCAGTGCGGACAGCCGCGGTGTGGGCAAGCCACCCAAGCCCGGCAGTGCTGCCAGCAGCAAAACACGTGCCAGGGGCAGTCCCGCTGGACCACCTCGGCGACGACCTGCTGCCAGCGGACCCAGCGCTCCTCGTGCTGCTGCCAGCGGACTGCCTCGCTGTGCTGCAACGCCAACGCGTGCGGCGCCATCTGCGCGGCGCAGACCTGCTGCCGCCACATCTCGCCCGTCCTGCTCACGCCGCAGCCCTTCATCCGGAGGGTGACGGACTCGCCGTGCTGGCCGTGCGACACGTCGTGCAGGTCGACGCCGTGCCCGCAGCCGGTGCAGCAGCCTTGCGTCGCGACGCCTTGCCAGGCCAGCCAGGCCGCCCAGGCCAACGAGCCGCCCTGCAGGGCCGCGTCGTACTCGCAGTGCGGGCAGCCCAGTCAGACGAGAGTGGTGCCCATCGAAACGGCGCCGTGCCGCCAACCTGCACCACCATGTCAACAAGGAAGAGCTACGCCGTGCCAGCCAGCCGCACCACCATGCCAGCAAAATACACCATGCCAACCAGCAGCACCACCGTGCCAGCAATCAGCGCCACCATGTCAGCCGGCAGCACCACCATGCCAGCAAGCTGGACGAAGCACGCCGTGCCAACAAGCTGGACAGCCCGGGCGGGCCACACCCTGCCAGTCTACCGCACAACCGTGCCGTTCCAGGCAGCCCTGCCGCACGCCGCGCACCGAGCAGTCTCCCAGTCCGTCGCCGATGGCGCGTCGCGTGTCAGAACCCGCGACCTCCATCGCCCAACGCAGCGCCGCGGCGTCTCCAGCGCCACCACCGCCGCCGCCGACCCAGGCCGTGCCGCTGCCGCCCGCCGACGAGCCCTACATGCCTCGGCCGCCGAGCCAGCTGGCCCCCGCGCCGCGGCCCAAGCGCTCTGTGTCGCCCATCACGGCGGCGCACCGCTGCGTGTCGCCCTTCCTCGCCGACATGGCCGTCAACGCCATCCGCTCGCACTCGCCGGTGCCGGCGCGGGACGACACGCCGCCGCCCGCGGCCAAGCAGTCCACCCGCTGGCCGCCGCCGCCGCCGCCACCACCCATGCCGCAGCCGCTGTACAACACGCGCAACCCCGTGCACACTGAGGGCCAGCGGCGCCTGCACCAGCACCAGCAGCTCCAGGAGAAGGTGCAGCGCGGCCTGGCGGGCGCGACGCCCGAGCCGGAGCCCGAGGCGCAGGCCAGCGCGTGGACGCCGCCGGGACGCAAGCAGTACGAGCACCAGGCCGACCCCTTCCAGACCAAGATCAACTGGGCGCAGCAACGCAGCCAGGTCTGCCAGCAGCAGCAGCTGCAATTGCAGCAGCAACAGACGCACCAACGAACACAACTCAAGCAGCAGACGCCGACGCCTCCCCCGCAGCAAAGGACTCAATTCAAGCAGCAGACTCCGACGCCTCCCCCACAGCAGAGGACGCAACTCAAACAGCAGACGCCGACGCCAACGCCACCGCCACAGCAGCGTCTTGGGTGGCAGAAACAGCCGCCGAAGCAACCGCCGCCGCCGTCACCAAAGCCACAGACGAGGCAGCCGCAGCAAGCTCCTCAATGGCAGAAACCACAACAGCAGCAACCACCACCGCAGAGACAGCAGCCACCGCCTCAGAGGCAGCAGCAGCAGCCCGCCCAGTGGCTGCAGCAGCAACAGCAGCAGCCGCAGTGGCAGCAGCAACGCGAGTACGAGTTCGACTGGCAGAGGGAGGAGGCGGAGGCGGAGGAGCTGGGCCTCATCCCCAGCCGGCAGGTGGACACGGTCATCGTGTGCGTGTCCCCCACCATCGTGGACCAGCACGGCGGCGAGTTCTCGGGCCTGGACCTCGGCCGCGGCGTCGCCCAGGGAACGAGCCAGGGTGCGTCCCAACCGCAGTACGGCTCCACGCAGTCTCTCGGCCCGTCCTTCAGCCAGCAGGCCAGCCAGCAGGCCAGCGGCGGGTCGCAAGGCTTCGCGCAGTGCTTCAGCACGCAGAGCTACACTGCCCAGAGCCACTTCGCGCAGAGCTACACGGCCCAGACGTCCTCCTCGTCCATGATCTCGGCGCTGACCACGGCGCCGACGCGGGCCTACTCGCCGCTGCACGCGCCGGCCGCCACCATCTCGTCGTCCGGGATGGCCTCGGCGTTGTCCACGGCGACGCGGCGGCCGTACTCGCCGCTGCAAGTGCCCCCCGCCACGATGCGCACCGAGCCGGTGCCGCTGCCGCCACAGACCACACCCTGGGAGCCGCCGCCGCGCCACGACGACCCGATCCCCCGCATCCCCGTGAGGGCCGTGTCCCCCGTGGACGCGGCGAGGCGCTGCGTGTCGCCCTTCCTCCGGGACCTCGCCGTCGGCGCCATCCGCTCGCACTCACCGCTGCCCGGCGAGCACCCCGACGACGAGTGGGCGCGCCGCGAGGAGGAGCGGCGGTGGCGCGAGGACGAGCGTCGCCGGCAGGAAGACGAGGAGAGGAGGCGTCGCGACGAAGAGCGCAAACGGCGCGAGGAGGAGCGCAGGAGGCGCGAAGAGGAAGAGCAGCGCAGCCGGAGACGCGCCGAGGACGAGGAGCGGCAGAGACGGCAGGAGGAAGAGTGGCAGAGACGGCAGGAGGAAGAGCGGCAGAGAAGGCAGGAGGACGAGCGACAGAGAAGAGAGAACGAAGACCGCCAGAGAAGGCAGGATGAAGACCGCCAGAGAAGGCAAGAGGAGGAACAACAGAGAAGGCAGGACGCGGAGCGACAGAGAAGGCAAGACGAAGAACGCCAGCATCAAGAAGAGCTCGGAAGGGCGAGGCAGGAGGACGACGGAAGACACCCCTTGGAGAGGATCTCCATGAAGGAGGCGCTGACCATCGCGTCGGACAGGCCGTACTCGCCTTTCGTGATCCTGCCCCCGCTGGTGGAGTTCACGCCGTGCTGCATGGCGGAGACCACCCCCTGCCAGCCCATCCCGCTGCAGACAAGCGCGCCGTCCGGGCCGCCCTCGCAGGCCCAGCGCGGACCGCAGTTCAACCCCGTGGACATGCCGCAGCTGCTGCGCAGGCCCAACGAGGCCCTGGGCGCCTTCCGCCCCTTCCCGTCGTCGTCAGCGTCGTCGCAGGTCTCGGACAGCAGGAGGGTGTCGTCCGTGGCTCTCTGCTCCGTCGTGGAGCACACGGACGTGCGCTCGCCGTCGCCGAGGAGGGACTTCGAGGTGTACGTGCCGCGCTCGCCCACGCCCAAGTCGCAGGGCCATGCCGCGCAGGCCCCCGCCAAGCCCACCAGGGCGCCGATGCCGCTGGAGGAGAGGAAGCGCCACCCGTTCGTGGAGAACCCCCAGGGGCTGCGATCGCCGCACGTGGTGCCGAGGTACCAGCAGACGAGCAGCGCGCCGCAGCCGCCACCGCGCGCGGCAGGGGCGGCCTCCCCCATGCAGTGCACCGCGCAGCAACAGGCGCCGACGAGCAGCCTCAAGGACCAGCCGGCAGCCAAGCCGGCCGCGCAGCACACCCAGCAGCAAGCCCCGCAGCAAGCCCCGCAGCAAGCCCCGCTGCCACAGCCGACGACCGTCCGGAAGACGCCACCGCCCAGCCCTCGGCCCACCGCCGGGCAGCGAACCACCCCCACGCCAGGCTTCGCCGTGTCGCCGCTGGCGGGCAGGGCGTCCGTTTTCGGCGGTGGCCTCCGCGCCGCCGCCCCGGCCTTCAGCCGCGAGAGACAGGGCCCCGCGTCCGAGCCCCAGCGACGCGCTCAGCCCGGCATCCCCAAGCAGGCGGGCAACCACCCGCCCCTCAAACCCTCCCCGCTCTGCACGCCCCCGCCCGCCTTCACCCTGCCCGACCCCGAGCCCGACGAACCCCCCAGACGTTCATTCCAGCGAGTACCCGACTCGCCCCCGGCAGTTGTCCCCGCCCCCGCTGCCCCGTGCCCCTCCCGCTCCCAAGCCCCCGCTGCCCCCTGCCCCAGCCGCTCCCAAGCCCCCGCCCGCCCCACTCCCCCCGCACCTGCACCGACGGACTTGCACCCTGGTTGTTCCCTCCCCGACGCAGGTGGACCTGGGGGCGCCAAGGGAGGCGCGTTCGCCGGAGCGTCCGCGCCGATCAGGGGCCGCGGCATCCTCAACCCCGCGGCCATCGGCGGCACCAGGATCCCGCTGTGCGGAGCCTGTAACCAGCAGATCAGGTACCGACCAGCACCGACCGTGTGCGGCATGTGTGGCTCGCCTTGCCTCGCCTCGCCTAGACGCATGCTGACCTGCACAGCACACCGTGCCAACCGGAATCTTCTCCTCTCCTCAGAAGCTGCACCGCACGCCCGTTTGTCTTATTTTTGAGAACACGACTCCTTGCTTATTTACAGGACATTTACCGCAGGGTTTTTGTTGTTGTTTTGTTTCTAAAAAGTAGTCTTAATAATACTGTCCACCAAAGCAACTGTTTTTGTCTTGAACGCATAATGTTGATGGCGTTGATGGCTCTGTTGAGATTGTTTGTTCTGCTGTGTTATTTTGTCCACTAACTTCCTGTTTAGTCGTGTGCGTGCGTGTTGTGGCTTTAACTGCACGGCTTCCTCGTTGTTGTCTACAGAAATCCGAGACGCCCTGGACAGGGATGAGTACCCCGTGTGCATCAGATGCAATTCGGAAATCACGAGGTAAAGTTTGACTAGCATGCTGGTAATCTTTTGAAAAGGTTTACAATATTTCCAAACGATCTGATTGTTCTAGTAGTGCAACGCAGTTTCCGAAAAGTAATCCTAAATTCGGAACGATTCTCACAGCAAATGTTGCGCACTTGCGGTATAACGACAAACTCACGAAAATTCGGAGGAGATTGGACACTTTTGGAAAACTTCACGAATGCATGGGTAGTCATTGAATGTTGGTGTTCGCCAGGGGTCCATTCATCACCGCCCTGGGCAAGATCTGGTGCCCCCACCACTTCGTGTGCACCAACGCCAAGTGCGCGCGCCCTCTGCAGGACATCGGCTTCGTCGAAGAGAAGGGCTGCCTCTACTGCGAATACTGCTTCGAACAGTTCATTGCACCGCCGTGCGACAAGTGTGGCCACAAGATTAAGGGGGTGCGTGTCTGCCTGTGCCGTCTGGTTTCACTCCACATGTTGTGTCTTTGTCACGATTTAGGCTTAATGGTATTGATCTCTGTCGGCAGGATTGCCTGAACGCGATCGGCAAGCACTTCCACCCAGAATGCTTCAACTGCGTCTACTGCGGGAAACTGTTCGGAAACAGCCCCTTCTTCCTCGAGGATGGCCAGCCTTACTGCGAGAACGGTAAGTCGCATTCAAACATTTCATTTTTTGAGTTTTTATTGCAGTCTACAAAGTTGTTTCATTTTTCGAACTCTCTTTCAGATTGGAACGAACTGTTCACCACAAAGTGCTTCGCTTGTGGGTTCCCCATCGAGGCTGGAGACCGCTGGGTTGAAGCTCTCTCCAACAACTACCACAGCCAATGCTTCAATTGCAGCGTAAGTTTTTAAATCCTCTATCCGAAACAAACCATTTCTAATGAATTGAAAACTGAAATTTAATTCAACTTCTTTTTCTATTGAAAATAGATGTGCAAGAAGAACCTGGAGGGACAGAGCTTCTTCGCCAAGGGAGGACGACCCTTTTGCAAAAACCACGCTCGTTAGATGGCGCGCCCTCCGAGCGGCCCATTTGACCCGCTCCGCCCGACCGCCACCTGGGAGGGAGTCGCCATCATCCCGCAGCTGCTACAAACGGTGCACGCCGCTGCGGCGCGGCGAGGCGGCGAAGCCCACCGCCAGCTGAAACGCACCGAGCCCTTATCACCCCGTGCCCGTGTGTGTGTGTTTGTGAGTGAGTGTGTATGTGTGCATTGATGTGTGTGAGCGCGCAGGTGTGAGAAGATTGTGCGTATGTGTGAATGTGTGTGCGCGCGCAGCCGCTGCCGAACACTGCCGAGTAGTACATCCTGGCCGTGGCGGTGGCCCTGGGGCGTGGACGCGTGTGTGTCTTTTCTTCGAGCAGTGTGACCGAATATGATGGAATCAGACGCAGTTTCCTACCCAACGAGACTTTGCGCGTCACTGCGATGAACTGACCCGGGCTCGCCACGCCACGCCCCCTCCACCACCGCGGCCAAGAGCGGTGTCGGCGTGGCTAGGGTCTCATCCTGGCCGCAGCCGACCCGCAGTCAATCAAAATTATGGACCTCGCACAATGCATGAAGAAAGAGAGAGTGCTTGAGTATGTCGCCGAATGAAGAGACTCTGGAGTGTTTCTCTGTCAAATAGCTGTGTATTTTGCTGGGGAGATTGTCATCCCTAGGGAGAGCTTGTTTTCTTTTAAGATGTTCCTTGCAAGACTAATTCAGCTTTCTCCTCTAAAGTATGGAATAGTACACACCATTCAAACTTTGCTTGCTTTAGGTTTCTCTTCACCTTCTCTTCAAGTTTCAAGTTTTCACAATACTTTTTTCTTCTTTGATACTTCTATTTAGTAACGCATCTGCTTGATTTAAAGAAACAGAAAAAAAAAGACAAAAGTATTTAAACAGTTTTGTGAAAATAACCCCATAATATATTTTGCATCTTTAAAGACCGATAGCAGGTCACTTTATTTGTAATGTTTATGTTAATTACCTGTGCCAAAGACTCAACTAAGTCATCTTTCATTAACAGGTACGAAAAGACTCAAAGTTGATCCCACATTGTTTTTGAATACTTCCCTGCAACGATCGTTGTTTTGTCTTATGTAATATACACTGTACATTGATATTTTTTGATTGTTACTGTTATCCATAATAGACCATTAAAATCGATCGTCTGGGAGTAATAATGTAACACCTACAAAGGAGGGAGTTTCAAATAAAAAATTATTTGTCTAAAGACTTGCTCTGTATTTTTATTTATTTTCCCGGCATCACTCAAAACAGTTACAGCTTTGACGCACCCGCTGCAATTCGGAAATATAGTACGTACCGAATTACAGATTTTCTGTTTCCATATTCTTTATCACAAATCATTATCAACACAAGCTTCAAAAATTTGAAGAATTAATGATGTTCCACAAAACTAATGACAGTAAACTTAAAATACTTTGACTAGAATATTAGCAATGATAAAAATTTCAGGTACTCTCTAGCTGCTTGTTTTCTTTTCTCAACATACACGAAAACTAAACTGGGCGTTTGAAGCCCTCGCAACAAACAGTGTTCTTGTTCTCACTCATGAAATACGCATCAATTCATAAAACCCTAGACTCTCGGTGACAGTCCCAGCCCGTTTGCGACGGTGACCCCGTCAGCCGAGCCGCACGGTCTGCACCATGGGCACCGAGTACAGGATGTTGAGGAGGGCGCTGCTCACGAGCGTCACGGCGCGCTTGGCGTTCTTGACGCGCGCGCGCAGGCGGCCCAGCATGGACTTGCGGTCCGCCGGCGGCGCGGGCGGCGGCGCGCGCACCTCTCGCATCCGCTTCAGGTTGGTGTAGGCGTACATGTAGCAGGCGGGCGTGTCGCTGACGGTGTGCACGCGGTGGAAGGCCGCGCTGGGCACGGCCGCGCTGCCGCCCGCCTCCAGGGTCACGTTGGCGCGCCGGACGTGCGGCGCGGCCGGCGCCCCCGTCACCGCCGGGTTCAACTCCAGCACCACGCGGCCCTCCAGCACCGTCAGCGTCACGTCCTCCAGCTGGTCCGAGATGTAGTTCTCCAGGTGCAGGCCGGGGAAGTCCGCCACGAACAGCGCGTCCGAGTAGTTGGACCGCGATTGCACCTGCGGAGGACGTGGCCGTCAGCAACTGGTAAAATGCGTCTCATTCGGGAAACGCCCAAAATTCTACTCGCGGTCTGAGCTCCAGCCAGAGTCGCTGAATGGGACTCGAACCGAACGTGTGACCCCATCAATGGATTGCTCTCAGAACGAGGAATCAATTGGTGGGGTCACACGTTCGGTTCGTGTCCTGTTTAGCGACTCTGGAGCTCAAAACGCGTCCAGAGTTTTGGCCGCCCCCACCGGTCTCCTGGCCCACTGTGCTACCTGCGCCTCCAGCTCGCGGATGCGGCGCCGCATGGGCGACAGCTCCGTGAGCAGCGGCATGACCCACGGCACGCGCATGAAGGGCGACCAGGGCGCGGCCAGCAGGTCGACGCGGGGGTCGAAGATGCGCTGCTGGAAGCGGCCGTTGAGCGAGCACCACACGTCCACGTGCACGGCCAGCTTGTCGGAGCGCAGGCCTGTGGGCGACGGGCCTTTCGACGGCCCCTTGGACGGCCCCGCGACCAGGGCGCCGCTGTGGCGCCGCAGCTCCGCCTGCAGGTTCCGCTCCACGCACGTCGCGTACTGCTTGGCCATGTCGGCGTGCCGCGCCCACCGGTCCGAGAACACCCACGCGTCCGGGTCCAGGAAGTGCTCGCGACCCGTGTCCTTCTCCACCACCTTGACCACGACCAGGATCGTGTCCCAGGAGTGCACCATCATGTCCCACGAGTAGCCGTACAGCCCGTTGGTCCAGGTGTTGTAGCCCTGCAACGGCAATCGTGTGATGTGGGCTCATTGTAGAAAATCGCGGAGGTAGGGTGTGCTTTTTGGGGTTCCCCGCCGCCGGCCTCTTCTGGCCGTGGCCTCACCTTGGTGATGAAGTGCGAGTAGGGCAGGAAGAGCTGCATGCCCGTGTGGCTGAGCAGCAGCGCGGCGGTCAGGTGGTGGTACCAGCGGAGGGGCGGCGCCGGCGCCCTGGAGCCCCGGTCCTGCTTCTTGCCGGCCGGCACCTCTGTCGACGACAAGATGGTAAACAGCTTGCTAAGAATGGTAGCTATACAAGGTCGCAGCGCAACTCCTTCGCTCTTACCGGGAAGCAGAAGACAGCCCGCGTCGACGACGGCGTCCTTGTGCAGCGCGGGCTGCTGCCACGGCCAGGGCTGCGGCGGCGGCGCCTCGGCCTCGGTCTTGGCCTTGTCGTCGGCGTCCTGGTGCCGCCACCAGTGGCGCCACCCCGCGCGCAGACGCCGCGGCCAGTCGTTGTGGCAGAACAGCGGCATGGTGGCGAGGCACACGTAGGGGAACATGCCTGCTCCGCGGAGACAGACGGAGGAAAGTAAGAAATTGAGAAAAGGGGAGCAGCTGGCGCACAGTGGGCCAGAAGGCCGGTGGAGGCGGCCGAAACTCTTGACGCGTTTTGAGCTTCAGACAAGGGGGAAATCACTCTTAAAAACTGTGACCCGACTACTCCCTATTACGTTCTATTACGCTATTACAGAAGGCTTATTACGCTCAAAAATATCCAGATTTAGGCTAAAATCGGACCCTAAATAAAGGAAATTTTAAGAAATTTGGCTATTACGCTATTACTATTACGCGTAATACTAGGAATCGGTGACCCGACTATTACGCGAGTGATTTCCCCCTCGGCTTCAGAGTCCCATATAGCGACTCTGGAGCTCAAAACGCGTGTCTTGGAAACTGGCGACTCACTCACCAATCATAAACAGGCGCGAGTTCATGAGGTGGAACATAGCGCAGAAGATGAAGGCCACCGGCCGGGTGGCGTCCAGCCACATCCAGAAGCCGATCGTCAGGTCCAGGGTGAAGCCCACGATGTGCACGATCCAGAAGTCCACCTGTTCCGGGGACAGCACCAGCCTGGCGGGGGTAGGTGCACTCGTGACTCGGTCGGTAAGGGCTGACAGGAAACAAGTGAGGGTTGTACTCACTTGAAAGGGTCGAACACCCAGTGGCTGTTGAGGTGCCTCATGGGGAACCCTCCGATCCAGTCCGGGTCGAACTTCTTGACGCCGGCCAGGAAGTAGAGCAGGAAGAACTGGACCCGCAGCGCGGTGTAGTTCCACAGCGGAACCGGCCGGTCGCGCCAGCCGTGGCGCCACGCGTCCACGGACCTGCGCACGAGACACGAGTCAGCCAAGTCCTTCCTACAGTGTACCGGATGGACTTGTGGGCGGTCCTACCAGTAGTGATGGGCGCTGGACCGGCTGAAGAGGAGGGCCACGATGCCGAACAAGTACGAGTGGTTGTTCCAGCGGCTCTTGTCCAGCAGCAGGATGTACCAGTAGGGCGCGGCGAACAGCAGGCAGCTGAGTCGGAAGCGGAGGCCCAGCATCATGCCCACCGCGCCTGCAAGGCAACGGCTCGCGGCGGCATGAGGTTACAGTGCACAGTGAAGTGAGGGCCAGAAGACCGGTGGAGGCGGCCAAAACTCTAGACGCGTTTTGAGCTCCAGTGTCGCTAAAGGGGACTGGAACCGAACGTGTGACCCCACCAATGGATTGCTCTCAGAACGAGGAGTCCATTGGTAGGGTCACACACTTGGTTCTAGTCCCATTTAGCAACTGGAGCTCAAAACGTGTCTAAAGTTTTGGCCGCCCGCACCGGTCTTCTAGCCCACCGTGCGCTGGTCGCCTCCACCCGCTCCACTCACCTGTCCATATGGCGAGGTACAGCATGCACATCCAGGGCAGCGGCAGCGGCGTGAGGAAGTCGAACAGCGGGAAGTAGCACTGCATCGGCTTGGCCCAACGCAGGTCCGCCTCGCCCAGCCCGCGCTCCTCCAGGGTGTCCACCGCCATGAGGAAACCTGCAGCAGCAGCATCCCGGGTTCGAATCCCGTCTGCTTCTCCGGGCTTCGTCGCGATAACGGTTTGAGGAAGTTCCGCGCTTGTTTTCCGTGTTTTTCCGGCGGCCCGACAGACTTGGCGGCGGCGTGGCGGCGACGCGCCGGGCATTGCGATAACGAACGCCACGCCGCCCTCCGCCCGGCCGCCCCGCCCCGCCCCGTATCAGCCCAGCCGTCTTGTTATTGCCTTTTAACCGGCGATGACTAATTAGCTGGCTAGACACAATGCGGCCACCATCCCGATCGCGACACGCGCGCGGCCCGCGGCCCGCGGCCGTCAACAAGCTGTCAGCTTCGACACTCATTTCACTTTTTCGTTGCCTCACCGAACAAGATCCGCGCGACGGCGAGGGACGCCGGGTCGGTGGGGCGGTACAGCAGCGCCACGAACCGCCTCCACGAGGATAGGTCGGCGACGTCCACGCCGAACACGGCGCGGAAGGACCAGGGCGTGTCCTTGGCGTCCTGGGCCGCCTCCTTGGCGGCGTCCTCGTCCTCGGTGCTGTCCAGGGCGGCGGCCTTGCGGTCCATCGCGGCGACGGCGGCAGCGTCACCGGCCGACAGGAGCCGTCGCCTCAGCGCCATCTGCGTCGACATCAGAGTGATGGGGCTTTTCGTCTTTTCCGGCCAACCGCTCCAAACTGCGCGCGTCCCGTCCCCGCCGTGGCGGCGACCGCCGCGACGCACCGCCAGCACCGCCAGCACGCCGATGGCGGCGATAGCGCTTCCAACACAAACACCGGCACGGCGGTGCGGAGCGGCGTCGCAGCCGCGGTGGCACCCTCTGTCCACGGCGTGTGCCCGTGCACACGACGTGAGAGGCCTGCCGCTCTGGGCCTCGCCGGCATGGACTTCGGCGTCGCTGTCCCCGGCCCGGCCGGGAGGTTCCAGAAGCAGGCGGACAGCACCGGCCCGCGCTGGTTTCCCCGGCCGCGGCCGGGCGGGACTTCCCCGCGTACTCACCTCGTCGCACACGGGCGTGGCGTTGACGTCCTCCCTGCGGCCGATGTCCGCCGCGTGGCTAGGCAAGCGGCAAGGCCGGCAAGGCTCTCGGTGGTCTTGGTCGTCTTGGTCTTCCTCGCCGCACCGACCGACGCCGCGCCACGGAGTCACGGAGCGCTGCGGTGCTCTGGCCAGCAGCCCTGCCCTGCTCCGCCCTGCTCCCCACCAGCCGGCCGGGCAGGCTGGCCGGGCTGGCTCTGGCTGGGCCTTGCGCAGCGTGCGCAGCGTGCGCAGCGCCACGCCGGCCTAGGCTGCGCCATGCTGCGCCATGCTGCGCGCTGCCCCCGCCCCACCCGTCGCATCCTCCCTTCCGCATCCACGGCCGCCCCACGCTCGATCACTTTGGAAACTCCACTGTGTGTGCGTGCGTGTGTGAGTGAGGCACTGTGTGTCGCCCTCCGGCCTGTCTCTTTCTTCAGCCCCATAAAGGCAGCCAAGGGCGAGGGCGGGGCCTGCCAGGAGAAAAACAGCCCCGATCGGAAGCAAAAGTTCGGCGGGACGCGCGACACGCCGGGATTAAGTGCTTGCTGGTCCGGCTGCGGGTGCTGCGGGCTGACTCCGGACATCGGTCTCGTCGCTCTGTCTCGCTCACACTCGCAGGGCGTCTCGTATGGGTGCGACGGAGACAGAGCGACGGAGTACTGTTCGGAACTCAGAAGCAGCGCTGCGGGCGGGACGGGCGGGACGGCGGCAGCACAGGACTCGCGCTCCGCCGCAGCCACTGCCTCCGTTCAGACGACACTCCGCGTTCAACTGAGGCTCCACTTGGACTAGATCAGCTGGGCCAGGCTGGGCGTCGCAGGGGTCGCGGCCCGGCCCGAGGGCCCGAGGGCCCGAGTAGAGGGGTCAGCCCTGGTCACTCATCCTGTCGCCGTGCAGCTGGTCTGCCGGTCACTGGTCAGCTGGCCGGGCTGCGTCCGAGTCGACGCGGCCTTGCCGCTGCGCTGTCGGTACGGCGGCAGGGCGGCGCGCGTTCGGACGCAGCCGCCCACTGTGTGTGTGTGTGTGTGTGTGTGTGTGTCGCACTCACCGCGGCGATCACCCGGTCGGGCCCAGACAGCAGCACTCAGGCCAATGGACCAACCGACACTATGATTCACTTGAGGGCTCACAGCGACATAACGCCCGCGTCAAAGAGCACGGCACACTGTAAAAACTTTTCCCTCTTTTCTTTTCTTTGTTTTACATTTGCAGTTTCACTTACGGTGCGAGCCATGGGCGTGAAGAAGCACTTGCTTCTGCCGGCAGACACGCTTAAGCTGTAATTTTTCCCCTTCATCGGATTGCTGTCAGAAGGTGTCAAGTCAACATTGGGCTTCTCTCGGTACGAGGCGACGGGCGGTGGGCTGGCGGGGCCGGCAGGGCGCGCAGGGTGGCCAGGGTCGGTGTCCTGTTCGCCGCGGCGTCCGCAAGCCCTACCGTCCGGTCCCGCGCGGAGAGCGAAACTATGTATACCACGGGTACCGCCGCCAACGCCGCACCGTACCGCCACCAGCTGGTGGACAGATTCCGAGTCGTTTTCTGTCTCTCACGCATTCATGTGACGACCCGTAAAGGTGCGAGAGAGACAGCGACAAAGACGACTCTCAGTCTGCAGTGGCGGGCGCCGATTAAAACCGCCCCCATGAATAAAGTTCCACCCCCGCGCCCCGCTCGGCCGGCCGTCGGAAGCGATTCGCGTTCCGCCCATGACGCCCACTTTGCATCGCAGGTCACAAACAACCTCACGCTGCGGGCTGCGGGCCCCAGGGGAATTTCGGCACCGTGACGTGGAGGCAAACTTCAATCAATCATGGCGCGAGGCGCGAGCGTCCCGCCCCGCCCCGCCCCGCCCAGCGACCGGCGGAGTTGGGGGCCGCGGGGCCGCCCTTCCCTTGGCTGCCAGTCGCTGCCAGGGCCCGGGCCGCCGCAGCGGCAGCACGTCGTGGAATGGAAGCTTTGACGGGGCAACGGTCGTCCCTTCTTTTCTCTTCCCCTGCTGTCCCCGCCGGTCCGGGGCCGGTCCCTGCTGCAGTGGGCTGCGGTGCGGCGACTGGAGACTGTCAGGAGCATGATGAGTTGCCTATGCGCACGGCGCCAGCGCGTCCCGCCGCCCGTGGCGCCACCCCCGCGCCGCCCCTCCCCTCCTTTTCCCGCAGACGGCCACCCACCGCCCCACCCACTACAGCATCCGCGAGCCGCGAGCCGGACCGCCTGACTGCGGGCACGTACGGCGGGAACGTACGGCGGGAACGCCTGGACGGCAGGCAACCCAACCACGGCTGCGCCCGTAACGCCCGTAGAGCCGAAGGTCTCCGCTCGTGCAACGCGAGTTCAATGAGCTTCCACGTGATCGCGCACTCCGTCCTCGTGTCAGTTTAGGGATTGTAGGTCGGCCTGACGGTGTGGAAAGCAACCCTGAAGACTATGCAAATTAGTTGTTTACGCCCTACTGACACGGACTGGTGGCAGCACATTTTGGTCCACAGTCAAGTGACGGCGACGCGGAACTTCGATGTCTTCATTCTCATGGTGACGCAGTGGTACTGGGGTTCGATTTCCTGGGGGCTTCGATTCGGCGCGAGCCGAGATGTCGTGGAGGCCGGGAGATCGTTTCGTTCAAACCGTCCATCGTCCCGCGCGTTGCCGTGTTGTTTACATGGTATCCATGACAACGGCGTAGAGGCGCGCTCTGGCCGCGGGACGACGTACCTCACGACCAGTGCCTCAAGTCTCTTTGGCCTAATTACGCATTTTAAGATATGTTTTTTGGAATTCAAGTCCAGATATCTATTTTTGAATGTACCTCTTTGGAGCGGTTAACTCCTGCAGTCGCGATTCATCATTTTTCGAAGTTGGTGGTGATCTCTGCCCGGAAGCTATTTCCTGGGCTTACCGAAAACAAAACACGGCGCACACACACACAAACAGTACATGTGTTGTCGGTGTCGGTCTCCAGAACTTTCTTGAGGGAATTTCCGTGCAATTGTGCGATTTCTGAGTCAGTCGTTGTTTCTCCTTTTGCCTGTTTAGTGGCGTTCCATTATTGTAGTTCAAAATGCCTTCGAACGATCCAGAAAAGTTCGATTCTATGCTACTGGCGATGGCTCAGCAGCATGAGGGTGGTGTTCCCGAGGTAATATTTGTTTTAATCTTATTTTAAATTGTTATTTCATGCATGGAGTGGATACGCAGAACCGACATGCTTCTACTTGTGCTATTGCAGCCTTCACTTCTTTGATTTTTATTGAAGCCAATCTGAAATACTTACTTCATAACCTCCAAATGATAGGACTCCTTTGTCATATTTTGTATGATGCAATTGTGTAATGGTAAAATTTGAAATTTTTGGTTACAGATGCTCGATACCATCTTCAGCTTTCTTGCCCGGAAAACAGACTTCTTTACCGGGGGTGATAAGGGTGCTGCTGAAAAGGTACATCAATGTTCTTAGGTGATGGAAACCAACTTTTAGAGCTGGTTTGTGAGACCTTTACTTTTATTTTGTTCTTGTTTTCTAATTCATCTTGATCCATTTTCAGCTTTTGTTAGGTAAATTCCGTGCACATGAATCTGAAGCGAGAGCTGCGGATGATAAGAAAAAGAAGGAGAGGGAAGAGAGTGAAGCACGACGCAAGAGCCGCCAGGAACAGCGAAGGAAAGAAGAAGAGGCTGAGGAGAAGAAACGGCAGGAGTTCTTTAGCGGTAAAGCAAGTTCACCAAGTTCTGCTGCAGCAGTCCCTAAAGTAATGGAACTCACAGAGGAAGAAGCAGAAAAGCTGCAGAAGGAATTAGATGTGAGTATTCAAATTTCAGTTTAAGGTCTATTAGCTATTGTTCATGGATTTGTCTTAATTTTTTGTCGTTTTGGCTCCAGAATAAGGAGTCGTCTCCAAGCAATACTTCAAGCAAGACTTCAGTTGAAACCGGTGCTGATGGAGATCAGAAGAAAGAAGGGGATGACGAAGAGGAAGAAGATCCCAAGGAGAAAGGGAAATTAAAACCCAATGCCGGCAATGGATGTGACCTGCCTAATTATCGGTGGACACAAACTCTTAGTGAATTAGAGGTAAGTGTTCAGAAGCTGTATGACAGCTGTTTGATTTTCTGTTTGCAGTCCTTGTCATTTTTGTTTGACAAGAAGTCACATTGTAGAAGTACTCTGTTTTAGTAGTGTTTTGATTGGATACTAACAAGTCTTCAGACATAAGCACAACTCAAAACACTTTATTACAAGTATCATAGAGTATTATATAGATTTAGAATACATGATAAATAATATTGACTTCTGAAGCTGAGCTCTCCTTTTGAGATAACCAGCTTCATGTGAACATGTGTGTGTGCGCATGTGGCTGAATGTGTGATAAATTCTTTATTCCTCACGACTATTATTTAACTATCACACAAAAGTCTTCTATTTATTTGTTTAATTTAATTTATCCAGATTCTAACTTTTACAACTTTTTGTTTATGTGGAATCTTCCAATTCTCATATTATGGCATGCTGCTAAAAAAAAATTCCTAATTCAATGTCTGGAAACCTTTCCAGCCTTTCTCCTCTTTCCTTATTGTTTTTTCTTGAAGCAGAAGTGGATGGATCATAGTCCTTTCTTAAAATTTAATTACTTTTGTTAAATATTGACCTTAATCTCACATGTCTGAATAGCTCACACACATTACTTAAAAACACACACTAGCAAATTAAATGGCTGGTATCAGGAGACAAAGGGGCTCAGTAAATCATCATCTTAGATTGAATTTACACACACAGGTACAAACATTTTCTGAATAGTTGTCACACTGTTTTCTCTATCGTGTACTTGTTTCTGAAGGTTATATCACAATATTCTGAATTTTCACTTGATCCAGCACAGCAGTTAGTAGAGCCTCCTTCCCTCCATATCACAGTTGAAGAAAAAAAAACCTCCGAAACTCTATTATTTATCATCACTTCCTTGGATTCATTTGATATGTAGTGCATAGCAGAAATTAAGAAATTGAGCCAAAAAAAAAATTGTGGTCAAAAAGTTTGAATTATGTTTGACATGTTCATTAAGTTTTGCAAGTTTAGTCTGGGTAATACCTTCACTAGTTAGCGGTCTTCTATCATCAAAGGACTTTATCTAGTCTTGCTCTATTGGTGCATACTGCAATTTTTTTCTTTCTAAATTTTGGACCAGTATCACTGGGATGACACAAACAATTATTATTTTTATTGCCTTTGTATCATTTTTATATTTTTTCTTTCTCTTCATTCTCTCTTCAGCTTACCCTTGCAAAGTTAGAACTGACAATTTTGCAAAGGTAAGATGCAAGGAGAATTAGAAACTGTGCGTTTCATATCAAATTTCAGGAATATACTTAATCTAATCAGTAATATACTATACAGAGTTGAAGCTGAAGTTTTCTACATTCAGCTCAGCTTTTTTCAGTGACAATAAATAACATAATATATAACTTAGAATATGTTCTTTGAGTATTTAAGGAAGGAGTATGTTTCATAATACTAGTGATGTAGATGTCATGTCTTGATCACAATTTGAAGATGAGTTGAAGGGTTTACCCTTTGCCTAGCAATTAATTTTTGATGCAAGTTAAACACTGGGATTTGAGCTGATGTTTCTCTTTGCAGCAGAAAGTTTCTACATTACTTGAAGACTTCTTGCTCGCACTGCAACAGAAGAGAATGAATTGAAACTTGAAAATGTCTATCTTCTGGAGAGCTACTTTGAGGAATACTTACTTTCCATGTAAAACACTGCTCCAAAGATTCCAAGGGAGATGATACATGACATAGAGAGTACAAGTGCAGTAAGGCGGTGAGACCTGCAGCAGCACTTGGGCAAGGGCTTTTCCGTACGTCTTGTAATTCCGTTGACCACTGTGAAATGGGTTGACGAGGCCACAGACATTGTGTCTAAAGGCTTTCCAAGTTTGTCGTTGGGGTGCATTGATTCAAGGCGTAGTGCTGCAAGGTTAGCAGCTGTTAGGAGCAAAGCTCCTGATGATCCACTCTGAAACACAGTTTTGTTTTAGTACTATTAGAACCCTTAGACAGCGTAGTCATACTTTTCCCCCTTGGGTTAGTGCTGTTAGATTGAGGGAATTTCGGGATAGCTTTTTGTGGTGAGGCAATTTTTAGTCCAAGCTCAAAAAAAACTAAGAAAGAATTGGAAAAAGAGGCTTTTTGAAAATATTGGCAGGTATGCATGAAGCGTGAGGTTGAATTTACAACAAGTGCACAAGGACTTTTTTATTTTGAGCGTTCTTATGACTAGTAGTCATGCCTGAAAAGGGGCGGGGGGAGACGGCACCGCTGCAGCGTCTCGCCTCGCTTACCTGCGTGCTGTTGTTGCTGCTGCTGGTGGTGCTGGCGGAGCTGGACCCGTGGCTGGATCCCTGGGAGGACGTGGAGTGCCTGCCGTGGCACCCCTTGCACCCCTTGCCGCTGCCGCCGCCGCTACCGCTGCAGCCACTGGAGCCGCTGGCCGACACTCCGGAGCCGGAGCCGCCGCTGAGGGAAGGCCTGGGGATGTGCCAGCCGCCGGGGGCGCCTTGCAGGCCGCCTTGCAGGCCGGGCAGCGTCAGCGGCAGGGGGAGCGGGAGGGGCAGCCCTAGGGCGTCCTCGGCGTGCTCCATCTGCAACAGGAAGCACGAGATTGGAGAGCCGCCTTCGCTGCGCCGCTGCGCCGTGTCGTTGTTTGCGTTTTTTCGCGGGCTCATTGCTGTTGCCCCCTGGAGGGACAACGGTATGGCGCGGCGTGGAAGCCCCCAGTCAGTCTGATCCGCACTTACGCGGGGACACTGTGGGGCACCCGTGACCTTGGGGCGTCCACGTGTTCCGTAACGCATTGTGCACGCGTACCGTACTAGTACACCGCACACCGCACTGCGGCGGCCTGGTGTGCGTGGATCCACCGACCGGCCCGCCACGCCACGCCACGCCACGCCGGCACGCCCGCCGCCGCCAGTCAGGCCGCCGCGCCAGCACCAGTCAGCCCAATTCCTCGGCTTTGCTTTATTGCCGTTGTGCTCGGTGTGCACACGTGTGTGGGCGTGCAAATTCCCACCTCGTGGACCATTTTGCGGCGCGTGCCCCGTATTTCGCAAGTGGTTGGCGGGTCTCCAGGCTCCAGCCGCTCCAGCCGAGCCGGGCGACTTGCAGTGCGGCATCGTCGGCGTGGTGCGCCAGCCTGTCTGGCCTGCCCCGTCCGGCACGCCCCGCCCCGCCCCGCCCCGCCCCGCCCCGCCCCGCCCCGCCCTGGTTGGCGCCGATGCGGATCGGGAAGGAGGTTTGGGATAGGCTGGCTCCATGCGTACTTTTCCTTCCCGGTGGCGCGGCACAGTGGGCCAGAAGACCGGTGGAGGCGGACAAAACTCTAGGCGCGCTTTGAACTCCAGAGTCGCTAAACAGGGCTCAAACCGAACGTGTGACCCCACCAATGGACTCCTCGTTCGGAGAGCAATCCATTGGTGGGGTCACACGTTCGGTTCGAGTTCCATTTAGCGACTCTGGAGCTCAAAACGCGTCAAGAGTTTTGTCCGTCTCCACCGGTCTTCTGGCCCACTGTGCGCGGCGGCGCGGCGCGTTCTGCCGCGGACATGTGACGAACCTTTGCGCGCGTGACGCAGCGTCGCAGCGCCCTCGGCGTTCGCCGCGTTGGCGGTTCGCGGTATCAGCCGCCCGGTTCCGGGAACATGTCTGGCTGACGAGTCGCGCCGCGCTTTGCCGCCCCCGCGCCGCCCATTCCGTTTAATTGCAAACAACCCCAAGGAAAAAACGCGGCCCGCCTGTCGCAACTTCCGCTATGCAGGCGGCGACGTGGCGACCGTTTCGCGCCGTTTTTCGCGCGCTCTGTGGATCGCAGCGTGACGCTTTTGTTTTCTTGTCGTGTCGCAGGTTCGAGTGCCCGTGTCGGCCCCGTTCGCCATCCGGTCCCGAGACGTGGTGGTGACCATCGCCAAGACGCACCTCACCGTCGGCCTCAAGGGCCACCCGCCCATCATCAACGGCGACCTGCCGCACGAGGTGAAGCTGGAGGAGAGCACCTGGCTGCTGGAGGACAACACCACCGTCATCATCAACCTGGAGAAGGTACGGCCGAAAGCAGCCAATTTTGCGCACCAACATGGCCGTGTCACAAGTTAACTGAGTTTTCGAATCGTCCTCCAGGTCAACAAGATGGAGTGGTGGAGCAAGCTGGTGACAACGGACGCGGAGATCTCGACGCGCAAGATCAACCCGGAGCCCAGCAAGCTGTCCGACCTGGACGGCGACACGCGCGGCCTGGTGGAGAAGATGATGTACGACCAGCGGCAGCGCGAGATGGGGCTGCCCACCAGCGACGAGGCCAAGAAGCAGGAGACGATCCGGAAGTGAGTAGTACCCCGTTTGCAGTGGCGTGCGCCTCGAGTTCGCCACCCCGAAAAGGGAGAGGTGTCTCACGACCCCCCGGTTTGGTTGGCAGGTTCATGGAGCAGCACCCGGAAATGGACTTCTCCAAGTGCAAGTTCAACTAGGCGCCGCCTCGTCTCGAAGCCACATTCCCCGGAAAGCTGCAAACGCCCCGGCGCCCCGCCCCGCCCCGCCCCGCCCCGCCCCCTAGACCCCGTGTCGTCCGCCTCCTCGTCTTTTAGTCATGTTTCATTGTGATACCGTTGTGGGTGCGGCCAGCCAGGCCAGGCAGGCCGAGCGCGGCCTCGGCCTTGGACAATTGTTGCGGCAATTTGAGCCGGTATTGTCGCACCCTCTGGGACCCTCTCGGTCTCGGCGCACCTGCACTGCAGTGCGAGTGTCGAGGCGGCCGAGGCCTTGTCGTCGGTGATTGCCGCCACTGTTTCCGTCGGAGGACATTCTGCACAAGGACCTGCAAACTCCGCACCGCGTCTCCTGTTGTCTTTACTTAAGTTTATTATTATTATTCGAGGGGGATGATGGAATAACGTCACTGCTTGGGCACTGACAAATGTACACAATTTTTTTTTGATGCAATGCAAAACTGCATGCCTCTAAAATGGGGGTTGAAAATGCGCACATCGACATTGAGAGATAAAGAACCCCGGTGATAAAGTGATTTTAATGCTCATATGGTATTGAAAATCTTCCCTAGCTAGGCTTTCTTGTAAATTTTCAATTAAATAAATTATACTTTTTTTTTCTTAACATTTTTTACTGTATTTGCACACCTTTTTTCCCCACGACTTTGCACATAATAGCACATAATTTCGACAGGCGAATGAATGTGATCCCTAAATGAACAGTGGATAGTTTTTTGATAATACTATGTGCTACAAACTAAGATTGAAACAGTTTTCATCAGTGAATGCCTCTAAACGGGAGGATAGACGGCTCGCTAACAGGGTAGGAAGTGCTGGTGATGGCTTTGCAAACTTAGCCGGTTCAAGGTACTCAAGACTGATTCATCGCCTTGCATTTTTCGACCACGGAATTGGAGACACCTTACTGCCACCGGGATCTACATCGCAGCAGGGCGCCCGCGAGTCTGCACGCTGATTTCGAACCGTGCCTTCGGCGCTCTGTCTCTCTCGCACTCACGGGGCGTTCCGCAGGGGTGCGAGAGAGACAGAGCGACGTAACGACTCTTCGGAAGCAGCCTGCTGCAACCGGATGCCCACGGTGTGGCTGCACATCGCAGTGCATCCAGCCCGGGCCGCTAACTGCAGGCTTCCGAGGAGTCGGAGTGACTCCGTCTCGCTCGCTCCCTTGCGGAGCGCCCCGTGAGTGCGAGAGAGACAGAGCTCCGAAAACACCGTCCGGAGTCAACCTGCTGGATGCGTTATGAGTTTGTTGTTCGGTGCAGCGCCACGTCGTGCGTCGTCCGCGTCCTCGGCCCGAGGTCGCTTCCTTTAAAACCTCACGGCATAACGTGCGACCCCGGCTGCTTTTTCCACGTTTTTTCCACTCGATTTTATCGCCCCATTAACGCCTTGCTTTGCTAAGTTTCCCCCCAAAGTACGCCGCGTTATAATCCGGCTCGGCCGTGGCGACGCCGCGACCACTCAGTGCGTCGGCAAGGTTTAAGGTTTGGGGAGGAAAGCGAAGTGAAGGGTCAGGGGTCGGTCGGAGGATAACGACCACTGTCAAGGTCCACTGTAAGTGTGTGTGTGTGTGTGTGTCCAGGTTCTGCATCCGCGGTACACTGCCTCTGCAGCAGCCGCTGGGCGTGCCGGGGTGGGGCGGGGCGGGGCGGGCCTGCCTGCGGTCGGTTGAACGCTTCCACGCCACGCCGCGGCCGGTACGCCCGGGTCGGCACGGTGCACGGCAGACAGCCAAGGATACCCGACGGGCCCGACTGGGCAGCACTACGGAGGCTGGGCACGCCCGGCCGCCCCGCCGCTCCGCGCCACGACATGCACCTTTCCTTCCATTCTTGTCTTCCTCACTGCCTGCAAACTGCCGCTCGCCACGCCACGCCGTTTTATTTTAAATTCAGCCTTCCTCCGCCTGCCGCGCTGCGCGGCCCCGCTCACTCCACTCCACTCGTGGCTGAGCCGAGGGCCGCCATTGTTTCCACCGCGACGGCTCGGACGGCTCCATCCAGCACGCCGAAGTAAAACAAACTGACAGTGGCGGGCCGATCCCGCCCGGGCTCTCTCTCTCTGTCTCTCTCGCACCCCTGCGGCACGCGCCACGAGTGCGAGAGAGACGGGATGACGAAGCCTGCTGTCGCCGCGCGCTCCTTCGGCCGAGCAAATCGCTGTAACGGATGGCGGTGAGGTGAGTGGGACATGGCGACTGCCTTCCGTCGGTTTTCACGGGACGTTAAGTTAGCGACTGCGCGACCGCTTGAGCTTGGACTGCCAGCCACTGCCAGCTGGTCGCTGCGGGCGTTTTCATCGCTGTCTCTCTCGCTCTCATGGAGCGTCCCGTACAGGTGCGAGCGAGACAGAGCGACGAAAACGCCTCTCGGAATCAGTCTGCTGTTCTGGACGGCGCCGAGCTGACGGCGGCGCCTAGCTTCGCCTGCTTCGCTTCAGCGAGCGTCGCAGGAAATGAATGGGCTGGGCGTTCGAACCGTTCGAACCCCGCCCCGGTCGGCATGTGCGCATGGCCAGGGTGTCCAGGGACCAGGGCGTCTCCGATCCAATCCAGATCGGCGCGCCATTTGCATATAATCGCTATAAATACGCGCCTGGCTTTGTGTTGATACGGAAACGCGACTCGCTGCGGAGGTGGCGGTGATTTTGACGGCACCACCGCCCCCGCGACGCGCCAAGCAGAACAGAACGCAACGCCCAGTGTCTCCGCGGACTGCGTCTTGGGGCGGCTGGGCGACTCCGCACAGTGGCCCAGAAGACCGGTGGAGGCGGTCAAAATCCCGGACGGGCTTTGAGCTCCGGACTCGCTAAATGGGATTCGAACCGAACGTGTGACCCCACCAACGGATTGCTCTCCGAACGATGAATCTATTGGTGGGGTCACACGTTCGGTTCGAGTCCAGTTTAGCGACTCTGGAGCTCTAAACGCGTCTAGAATTTTGTCCGCCTCCACCGGCCTTCTGGCCCACTGTGCTCCGTCTCTCTCGCTGCCCTACGGGACGCGCCACGAGTGCGAGAGAGAGCGACGGGAGCATGGTTATTAGAAGACAGGCCCGGCCTCGGGGCCACGGCTGCCGTCGGCAAGACTCCTGCCTGACATGACCCCTGGCGCGCCCTCTGGCCAGCCTCTGGCGTGCCCGTGCCCCCGGCTACCGTAGTTGGTAGTTCTGCAGCGTCATGGAAAGACTCCTCCTGGGCCGAGTGAGTCCCGGGACGAATAATCCTAACGAGTCTATGGAACGGGTCTTGGTGGGTGTGCGTGCGTCCAGGCGGTCCAGTCCAGGCCCACGTACACTCGCGCTCCAGCCGCTCGAGCCCTGCAGGGCAAGGCGAACAAGGCAGGCCCCTCGGCAGGCCCTCGTCCCGCGCCGAGTTCAAACCGACCTTCGGTCGGCCGGACCGCCAGCACGCCAACAAGTGCCCCGTCCTGGCCGCCGTGGTCGCGGCCGCCGTGCGACGCGGCGAGCTTCAAGAAGGCCCGGCGGACGGACCGCGCCCCTTTTCGGGCGTTCTGATGTAAGCGTCCAGGAGTCGCCGCCACCGATTTTCAGTGTCCTCCCACCGACAGCCGCGGACTCGCACTCCGAGTCCAACCGGTCAAGGATCCACCGCGCGCGGCGGGCGTCCTCTCCATTTTATTGGCGTGTACATCCTTTTAGGCGGACCTGCGCGTTGCCCGTAAACAGCACAGGACCTGAATTTCCAAGCGCGTTTCGCAAGTGGAGCGTCTTGACTGAAGACCGGAGCCAGAAAGCCCGGCCGACTCGATGAAGCGGAGACGGCGGCCAGTGCCTTTCAGTGATGGGCCCGGCCTGGCAGGTCCGGCTGGCTCATCTGCCTCATGGTACAGTGCAGCGGCCAAGGCTGCGGCCAGACACATCCGCACTTGAGATGCTTCGAAAACTCATTAGGCGCACACCTCTCTCTATCGGAGCGCTAACTTTACTCTACTAATTAAAACCAATGAGGTGGGACCAGGAAGAATGGAAAAGGCATGACGCGAACGAACAGACAGTAGTTAATATGAGTAATTTATTATTCTTATCATCTCATAGTTTTACTGTACCCATGTTCTCAGAAATAAAAAAGTTGCTCCTTTTTTATCGACTTCTATGGTATTCGTGGCCGCAAAAAAAAAAGAAAAACACATTGTGAGCACTGCACTGCAAAAGGCGGTGGTCCACAGTGGGCCAGAGGACCGGTGGGGTTTTGAGCTCCGGAGTCGCTACATGGGACTCAAACCGAACGTGTGACCCCATCAATGGATTGCTCTGTGAACGAGGAATCCATTGATGGGGTCACACGTTCGGTTCGAGTTCGGTTTAGCGACTCTGGAGCTCAAAACGCGTCTAGAGTTTTTGGCCGCCTCCACCGGTCCTCTGGTCCACTGTGTGGCAGCGGCCCTGCTCGGGGTCCAGGACGAGGCTCCCGTCGGTGTTAATCGACCCTCCCCTTGCCCCCGCGCGCCGACGCCACCCCACCGCCAGAAGCCTCGCCTCGCATGCTGCAACAGCGGAAACGCACACAGCAGTGCAGCATCGCAGGGGACAAGTGGCAACAGCGGCATGCATACAACACACCTCGGCCCCTGGCGCGTATCTGCCTTACTCGCCACACTTTCAAAACGCCGCGGATAACGCCGTGGAGGAACAGATCCAGGCGGGAAGGCCGAAGGGAAGGGGGAAGCCCGGCGCGCCGTGAGAACGGGGGCAGGTGGCCCATTGGGTTTGGGCCGCGGCGACGACCGCGGCGAGCAGCCCACGGCGCACCAAGGCCAAGGTCAGGGCAGTGCTCGGACGGGCCGGGCGGCCGGGGCGGGGCGGGGCGAGGCGGGGCGGGGCGGGGCGGGGCGGGGCGGGGCGGGGCGGGGCGGGGCGGGGCCGGGCCGGGCCGGGCGGGGCGGGGCGGGGCGGGGCCAGCGGGCCGTGGAGCTTCACTTCGGGAAGAGAAAGGCCGCGGCCGCTGGAAAGTGTCAAGACCACTGCCACCGGCTTGGACTTGGCCTAGGTCGCGTGGCGTCGCGGACTCCAACCCACGACGGGATGCCTACCCGCGACCCTTGGTCCCTGGTCGCCGGCACACTGATTATCCCGAACAAGGCTCTCGTCGCTCTGTCTCTCTCGCACTCGCGGTGCGTCCGCAGGGATTCAGCCTGCTGCACACAATGCCTGCGATGACGGGGCCCGAACGGCGCGAGGAGAGGCGCGGCGCTGCAGGATAGCCCGGCCTTGCGGGCCCTGGCGGCACGGCGGCGCGGCGTGGCGGCCCCGTCCGCGGCTCCGTGCCGTGGCCTGTGGCGGTGGCTGCCTGTGGCGGTGGCTGCCTGTGGCGGTGGCTACCCGTGGCCCCGTCGCCGGCCGCGGGGGAACGCCAAACGGGCAGGGCGGGCCCAAACAATGAACGGTGTCCTCTCGCCGCGGCGCCCCCCTCCCTTTTTCACATGCTCGATTGCAGCTGCAGGGTGCGTGGCGAGGAGTACTGCACCCGCGTAATTGTCCAGGAAGCGATGGCGTCGCTAAAGGCCGCATCACACGGAGCACGCGGAGCCGGCCCAGCAACGCGTAGCAACGCGTAGCAACGCGTAGCAATGACAAGGCGGGAAGCTTGAAACGCGGCGAACGCGGCGCGAAAAGGGATGAGTCGCGGGCCTGCCTGCCTGTCTGTCTGTCTGTCTGTCTGTCTGTCTGTCTGTCTGTCTGTCTGTCTGTCTGTCTGTCTGTCTGTCTGTTCGTCTTTATCACCCTTTCGCTCGCAGCCACGCGACTGCGAATAATCCGCGCCGCGCGCGCCGTCCACCACTCCACTCATTAAAACAGTGCAGCAGCCCTTACATCAGGCCGACCGTCCCATTGCTGCGATTTTCCCCCCTCCCTGAATAAGTGACTAACGGGCTGGCTGGCTGGCTGGCTAGCTGACTTGCTGGCTGGCTGGCTGGCTAGCTGACTGACTGACTGACTGGCTGACTGACTGACTGGCTGACTGACTGACTGACTGACTGACTGACTGTCTGTCTGTCTGTCTGTCTGTCTGTCTGTCTGTCTCGCTGGCTGGCTGGCTGGCTGGCTGGCTGGCTGGCTGGCTGCTCGGCCTGCGCGGCGCTACGGTCGCCACGTTTTGACCTGGTTGCACGTTGCACCCGTCACGCCGAGGGAAGAAAGGGAAATGAACGATGACTTAATAACCTCGCGGCCGTGAGCGACGGTCTCACCCCTTTTACACCGCGGACTCTTGTTGTTGTTGTCGTCCGATTGTTTCTGAATTATTCTCCTGCCCAGCCCAAGCAGCGTGCTTGACTAGTGTTTCAATCATTGAGGCGGGATGGGTCCGCCTGTCCTGCCCCTCTCCCTCCCTCCCCCTGTCTCTCTCGCTCTCTCTCTCTCGCGGCGCGAACATGGCAGGCCAGTGCACCGACGCGAGCGAGCGAGACACATGTGTGTGAAGGACGTGCACGCGTTAGGCTTCATACAGCACATACGGCATTCCGCCGGCAAGGCGAGCCTCTTCGTGCCTCTGTGTGTGTGTGCGCGCCCCGTCTGTGTCTGTGTGAGCGGAGTATCAGCGCGCGGGTCATCGGCACATATCGGGACGACAGGCGGACGCGGGAAGAGTGTCGGCGGATGGATTCTCCACCGCGATATGCTTTGGCGCGCTTCTGTGCGCGCGTGTGCGTGTGAGACTTGCGTGTGTGTGGGTGCGAGTTCGGCACAAGGCCTACCGCACTTTGAGGTGACTGCTATCCCTCCTCCCCCTCCGTCGAGGAGAAGGGGCTTCAAAAGTCGCGTCGATTATTTTCGATCGTGGAACGGTCGGAGTCGGAACACCGTTGCCGCGGAGAGGACATTGTCACAATAATCGCGATGACAATCGATTAAACGACGCGATGGTTCGATCGGCCGCACCCCCTCCACCCGTCCGGTTCGTTATAATCGCGTTGTGACAGTCTGGCATGCGCGGCACGTGACGACATTGTGACGACACATTGTGTGTGTGTCTGTGTGTGCACGTGACCCCCCGACCCGCCGTCCCCCGCCGAGCGGATACCTCTGTTGTGTGTGTGTGAGTGAGTGTGTGTGCATGTGTGCGAGTGTGTGTGTGCGCCCCCCTGCGGAATGACGGCTGCCTTGGCTTCGCCGCGGCTCCGCGCTGACTGGCTGCGCTGCGTCTGGCCACCAGATCCGGCCAGATCCGGCCGGCACCACGCCGAGCCGCTGCGCCCCACCGTGCCCACTGGTTTGCTGACTTGGGCGTGACATTTGGTCGGTGTCTGTCCGTCCGCGCGTCCGCCCGCAGGTCTGTCCGGCCGTCCGGGCCGGCCCGCTCCGCTCCAGGCGCCGACGAAAGGTTGGCCGCCGCCGTCCCCGCCAGCGTGACGAACCGCGGGCCGCGACTTCGCGCGCGGCCGCGGCACGGCCGGGAGCGACCGATTCCGAGAGTCGTTTTCGTCGCTCTGTCTCTCTCGCGCCTGTACGACACGCCCCGCACGAGTGCGAGGGAGACAGAGCGACGAAAACGACTCTCGGAATCGGTCGGCAGGCACTCGCTCCGGAGCCGCTCTAGCGCGGTGGACCCTCATCCCGGTGGCAGTCAGGCAGTCAGGTTGCTGGCCGAGCGGCGGCCTTGGCTTGCCTTGGCTCCCGCCTCCCCCGCCGCCCATCCCTGCCCTCTTTCCTGTGGGATGACACGGCGTGTGGCGACGAGCCCGGCGGCGGCGGTTATGGAGATCGTAGACCGTCGCGGACCGAGGAGGAGAGGACGCTTTGATCCGGGACTTCACAGCCAGACAAGGAAAACCAAGTCAGTCGCCAGCGAATTCAAAGCAAAGCGACCTGTCTCAAAATTTTTAGCCGATATAACTTAAGAAACTGGCTACGACAAATAGTCGTAGCTTCCCAGATCAGTAGACACATTCTCTGCCGAGAAAGATGCACTCCTCTCATGGACTCGACTAACGGTTTGCATTTCTTTCCAGTCGGGAGCGAAGCAGTGCTTCATCCATCACCTTGGACGGCCTCGTCCTCCCGGTCCGCCGGGTCAGTCCGCAGTTCACTGAGGACGCCCTGCCCGGCCGGCCAGGCCGTGTGCGGCCATGCGCGGGCACGGCGAGGGGCACGGGCCGCCCGATTTGAGGCGCGATCCTCGGCCGCGCGGACGGCGACGGGCAGTTTTATTGCCGTGTAGGCCAAATCCATGGCCGAATCGCTACGGACTGCGGAGCGAAGTCCGGCCACTTTGGCCACCGCCTGCAGGACGCCGGGTAGGCCGACCCGTTGCACCGCTGTGTGGAGCGGGTGGCCTACCCTAGAGCGCCTGCAGGACGCCGGGTAGGCCGACCCGTTGCACCGCTGTGTGGAGCGGGTGGCCTATCTCCAGCCGGTCAGGCGTCGTGCAAGGCTTTCACGGAAATAACCAAATTCGATTTCGTTTTTATCGGACGATTTCCCGGGCAGACGCAAGAGGGGCTCGCCGCGCTGCACTCGGTCGAGTGTGTAGACGGTGAAGTCCCGGGTGTCGACACGGCGGTGCCGGGGCGTCGCGGGGCGTCGCGGGGCCACTTACCTGGAACAACAAGAGAGGAAAGCACAAGTTAAAGAGCTGCGCAGTCATGGCGGGAGGTGCAACACGTGCAGGCTTTGTGGACATCTTCCTTCAAACAATGGAGCGAACGCTGCAGCGGGCTGGAGCTGGACCGGCGGGCGGCTCCCCCACGGCCCCAGGCCCCAGGCCCCAGGCCCCAGGCCCCAGGCCCCAGGCCCCAGGCCCCAGGCCCCAGGCCCCAGGCCCCAGCAAGCCTGCTCCAGGCTCCCTGCACAATCTCGCCTTGAACCCGATTCCAGCGGCCCCAGGCTCCAGGCGTCAGTCTCCAGGGCACGGCTGCCGCCGCTGCTTAAAATGTAACACGGTGTGTCGCCCCTCGTCTCGTTGAACTCGAACCTTTCCGAAGACGAGACGACGAGGCGAGGAGGTGGCCGCCCTGGCCTTTGCAGGGCCGAGTACCCACTGCCCCACACAACGCAGTGCCCGCTGGCGCCCTGGTCTTTTTGCGGCGGGAGGCCGAGCAGTGCTTCGGCCAGGCCGTTGGCCAGGCCGACTGCCCAATCAGCTGCATCGCCGGGCTTTATTGGCCACAAAAAAGGCTTGTTTTTGCCGCGTGTTGCGCCGGGTCCGGATTGGCGTCGTGGCCTATTGCCCGGCTAAATCAATCATGGCTTGTCCCTCGTCCCGCACGGCCCGGCCCGGCCCGGCCCGGCCGCCATGCAGCCGCCGGCCCCGTTCTGGTAGTGCGGGTTGTTGGATCGCCCGAAGGCGCTCGGGTGTCACTCGCAGCCCGCGTCGCAGCATCAACAATAATTGCTCTTTTCGGCGATTTTCGGCGACGACGGCGGCCTTCCCGGCCTGCACACAGTGGGCCAGAAGACCGGCGGAGGCGGTAAAGGTTCCAGACGTTCCGCGCTCCAGAGTCGCTAAATAGGACTCGGACCGAACGTGTGACCCCACCAATGGATTGCTCTCCGAACGAGAAATCCATTCATTGGTGGGGTCACACGCTCGGTTCGCGTCCTGTTTAGCGACTCTGGAGCGCAAAACGCGTCTCGAACTTTGGCCGCCTCCACCGGTCTTCTGGCCCACTGTGCCGGTGGAGGGCCCAGGGCTGTCTGGCGGGGCTGTCGCGCGCGGATTTTGCATTCTATTCCGCCGCGTGAGAATCTCTTTTCGTCAGCGGGACAACGGGGTTGCCTCGACTCGACAGCGCGGCCGTTTGCTAACGCCGCCGCGCCGCCGCGCCGCCACGCCGGCCGACGGATGGCACCGTAGCTACACCTTCCTGTCGGGGCTCAAGGACGATGCAGGACCGTGCAGCACGGTGCAAGCGAGGCAGAGGCGAGAGATGGCTATCGCTATCTCGTCACCGAACCCTTTTCTCCCTCAACGCGGCCATTGTTCTGCCCGCATCCATTATGCATTCCCCATTTTCGGCAAATTGTTTTCGTTTCACCCAAATACATTTTTGGCCATCGTTTACGTTTTGTGAGATTCTTATGTTTGTCGCAAAAGCGCTCGCGTCCCCGACGCGGCGAAACGGTGGTTTATTTTTGGGCGTGTGTGTGTATGTGGTATCGCAACGCGTGTCTGGCACGTGCCGCACGCGTCCGTCAACAATGGATTCCCTTCGGGGAACAGACAGGCCAGAGGCAAGCCAGAGGCGCAGCGTGTGGTGTAGTGCGAGGAGCGG
This sequence comes from Thrips palmi, assembly GCF_012932325.1. Lineage (NCBI taxonomy): Eukaryota > Metazoa > Arthropoda > Insecta > Thysanoptera > Thripidae > Thrips > Thrips palmi. Next base: position 10,856,450 of record NW_023144620.1, on the reverse strand, counting down.
ACGGCTCGGCTCGGCTCGGCTCGGCTCGGCTCGGCTCGGCTCGGCTCGGCTCGGCTCGGCTCGGCTCGGCTCGGCTCGGCTCGGCTCGGCTCGTCACGGCACGGTCCCTGCACTCAATTAGCGGGACGCGTAAAGGGGTCGCCCTGCTTGGCTCTGCTTGTCGCAGGCCGCTGAGCAAGAAACCGCGCTGGCGGCGTGCATTCGCGCATTCGCATCATGATGCACGGAGCGACAAACGCTCCGCCCCGCCACTGCAAGATGCATGCAGGCACTGCACTGCAGAGACTTTGCAACGGTGCCGCGCGACTTTCAATGACCGCACAGTGGGCCAGAAGACCAGCGCCGGTGGCCGAAATTCTAGACGCGTTTTGAGCTTCAGAGTCGCTAAAAAAGACTCGAACAGAGCGTGTGACCCCACCAATGGATTCCTCGTTCGGAGGGCAATCCGTTGGTAGGGTCACACGTTCGGTTCGAGTCCCATTTAGCGACTCTGGAGCTCAAAACGCGTCCGCGATTTTGACCGCCTCCACTGGTCTTCTGGCCCACTGCGGACCGGGGTGGTGGGCTCGTCTTTCGTCTCCAGGAGGAACCCGCGCGTGCTCCCGTGCGCGCGTTGGCGGTAAAAGGCTCACCGTCAAAAAGTTTAGCGGGTGCTGGATACTTCCTTATGGCAACGACGTGCCGGCGCCACGGCTCACAGAGTTTGGCTCTGTTTTGATTTCGTTTTGTCTGCGTCTGTCTGTCTGTCTGTCTGTCTGTCTGTCTGTCTGTCTGTCTGTCTGTCTGTCTGTCTGTCTGTCTTTATGTCCGTCCGTCCGTCTGTTTGTCGGTCGGCCGGAGACTGGCGGTGGCAGGCAGTAAACGAAGCTGTCCCAGTCACGATGTCGCTGTGTCGCTTTATGCTGCATTGTACCGGTGCTGTTGGGCCTATTGTCAAGTCCGCAAGGTGCCACGAGGTATGTTGTTGTTTGAGGCAGAGCAAAAAGTTTGGGGTTCTTGATTAAAAACAGAAAGTAGTGCATCCGAGAGTAGGCACAAAATTAGACTGAAATTCAAAATCAAAGGCTCAGCATTGTTGGCCATCCTTTTTTAGGCATCATCACTCACTCGTTTTTCTTTATTTCGCAGAAGTGGAACGGGCGGCCGATTACCCGTTTTATTATTCTACCTTCGCCGTTCGGCGTTTCGAGACCTTGCGCCTTTTTACAGTGCGTCATTTTTCTCTCTCGGCTGAGGCCAGGCCTCGGGTTAGGCCTCGGGCCGGCCGCCTTAATTCGCCTGCAAAAGTCAGCATCCCCATTTTATGAAGCCGCGAGCGCGTATGCAGGCGGTGCAGGCAGAGAAGATGGTGCCTTCGCCCCGCTTCCACTTCGCCCCGCTTCCACTTCGCCCCGCTCCGCCCCGCTTCGAGTGTCGCGGTCATCGCCCTGCCCCCCGCCTGCACCGCGCTGCTGCGCTGGCGCGGCACTGTCCAGGCGGGACTCGAACCGGGCGCCGCGCGGTAGCCCCCCCTCCCCAAGCGGCGGCGCGACGGGCCGCGGCGGCGGAGAGGGGAGACACCGGGAGGCACCGCGACCTTGGCGGCACAGCGGAGCGGCCTTGGCCGCCGCCACCGGCCGCCACGCCAGAGAAAGTGTAAGTCGAGCAACCGGTGCGCCACCTGCATTGGCGGACGGCGAGCCTGTCGGGCAGGCTGACCAGGCTCCAGCTCCAGCCGCTCCAGCTGGCCGGCCGATGGTGCCGATTCGCGGAGGCGGGCTGCTTCCGAACGCGGCGTAGCACAGTGGGCCAGAAGACCGGTGGAACCGAACGTGTGACCCCACCAATGGAATCCTCGTTCGGAGGGCAATCCATAGGTGGGGTCACACGATCGGTTCGAGTCCCATTTAGCGACTCTGGAGCTCAAAACGCGTTCGGGATTTCGCGACCGCCTCCACTGTCTTCCGGCCCACTGAGCGTCGCGCCCCCGCCGCCCTCTGACGTCACCCTGCCGGCCGAGACAGGGGTCGGCGGCCCCATCATTGTTCACGGGGCGCGACGGCCATATCGCGGAGTTTTGTTCCAGGAATTCATTCGCAATTAACGTGCGGGGGCGCCGCTCGCAGAAGTCCACGAACGCAACGCGGGCCGCCGCCGGACATCGCACCGGAAGGTCCGGCCGAGCGAGCGTCAGCAGCGCGTCGGCAAGGCGTCGGCAAGGCGTCGGGCTGCACCTGCTCGGCCGGGCGAGCAGGGACTCGTCCGGCCGAAGACACCGTGAATCACGAAGCCGGGCCCACGCGGTGACGTCAGCGACCCAAGCCGCCCATGCCGTCACCGGCACTGTACTGCGGGGGACTGTGGGTCACTTCTTGAACGCGGACGCGAGCGCGGCGGGCTGACTGACGGACGCGCTGAGTGAAAACGCCCCGCGCGGTTTTCCCCGCGTCTTTCCGACCAGCGAGCAACCTTGACACGCCGCGCCGGACGTCGGCGCGGCCGGCACCGCGGCACCGCGGCCAAGCCGGGTCGCGCGCCCGATGCTCGCTGGCGTTATATAATATCGGCGCTTGACAATCGGCATGGCATGGCGGGGCGGGGCGGGTCGGGGCGGGGCGGGGCGGGACGGGGCGGGGTGTGAGAACGCGGGGAAGTGGTTTGTGCAACGGGGACTGCAGTGAGTGGGTGGCGGCGCGCGGTCTGGCCCTCCCCGGCTGGAGACGGAGCGTGTCTCGCGAACCCCATCGGCGCGGACGCGAGCCGCTAAGCAGCAGCACACACAGACACAGACACACACACACAGACACACGCACACACACACACACACACACACACACGGGCGGGCGATACCCCGGCAGTGTGCCATTGCGCCGCCGCGCTCTGGAAGTTTGCTGAGTTGCCAAAGGCGATGCGCGGAACCCGCCGAGGAAACGGACGGTCCAGGTGTGGAGCCGGGAAACGCTTCGCTGTGACACTTCGGACCGGTTTTGTTCAAGTCAGCCGCCTCACACAAAGGGCGCGCTTGGCGTGCGTTGGGACGCGCGGGGCGCGGCGGGGCGTGGCGGGGCGTGGCGGGACGTGGCGGAGCGTGGCGGGGCGTGGCGGGGCGTGGTGTGTTGACTCGCGACCCACTCGCGGCCGCGATTTAGGCGCGAGTCATTATTGTATTACTACCCCGCTCATGCTCGGCGGGTCGCTAACGCGGTGACCCACATCGCCGGGCTGGCCGGGCCGCCCCGGACCCTCCTCGCTCTTCGGCGGGGTCCTCGGCACCGCCCGGCACCGCCCGGCACGGCACCCACTTGGAGATGTTCGAACCGGCGGCGCTGCCGTGCGCCGTGCCGCGCCGTGCCGCGCCGTGCCGCGCCGGGCGTGGGCGACGGAGAGAAAAGCTTTGTGGGGACGCCAAGTGTCGCAACGCGGAGCCCCTCCGCCACGCCGCGCCACGCCGCGCCACGCCGTGATCGGCGTGCCTTCGGCTGCTTCGCCGCTTCGGCTGACGAAACGCCGTCGCCGAGTGGAGTGCGAGTTCCGTCTGACAGTGTGCGTCGCGTGCCTCCGCGTGCCACGGTAGCCGGTCCATCCCGCAGGACACTGATGCCGCACAGCGTTTCGGCGACGCGACAGTCTCTCTCACGCCAGTCGGGGTGCCCGCCGTGAGTGCGAGAGAGACAGAGCGACGCCCCTCGGGGTGTGGCCGCCGCCGCCAGCTCGGAAGGGCGCGCGGTGCCGCGGCGCTCCAGCCCGTGTTTGCCATTGCAACACCGCCAGCACCGCCACTGCCGAACGCGGACCGACGCCCAGCCCCTTCCTCCCCGCGGTCCCCGTCGTTTTCCTCGTTCTCCGTTTTCTGGCGGTGTACCGACCGAACGCCGTACGCCGCCGCGCCGCCCGCCGCGCCTCGGGCCGATTGTTTTGCATAAGAATGACGTGTGTGGCTTCAAGTTTAAAATTTCGCCGCCAGATCGGCCGGCAGCGAGACGGGCGGGGCGGGGCGGGGCCGTGCAGTACTCACACGCGTTATGTAAAAGCGCGGTCCAGACGCCAAGGTGTCGGAGCGCAACCTGAGCGGTACTGTGCTGCTGGCGTCCCAAATTCAGGAAACGACACCAGTGCATTCGGCAGTGCACCTTTTACGGGCAGCTTTCGGTGACCTCAACGCAAGGGCGGGTCAAGAAAGCCAGGCGCTGTTTAAGGAGAAGAGAGGATGCCCCCCCCCAAAAAAATGACACCTAGCCGCCTGAAAGGTAGCCAAATAGACATACATACTTTGCCCCTGCAAATAGGCAAAAATTGCCCCCCCCCCCTCAAGGACCGCCTCTGCCACTGAGGGAGACGTCCTTAGTGCAACCACATTTCTCCATTTCTCGTTGGCCGATGACTCGTGGGTGGGGCACGGGCATGAATGGGAGGCTCGTCGTCGCCGATTCCGCCAATTCCTTTCGCACAATTACTGGCGGTTGGAAATCCCTCTCTGTTGTAGCGGCGCGCTGTTCAGAGAGAGAGAGAGAGAGAGAGAGAAGGGGGAGATGGAAGCTGCCGCGGCGTTCGACGCGACACCCCACCGTAGTGTTTGTTCTCGCCTTCGAGAAAAAAAGAAGGCAGTTCGCGCAGTGAGATTCTCCCGCGCTTTTCAGCGACAGCTATCGCTGGCGGCTGGAGGAAGTTTACGCGTTTATTGTCGCCGGATTGAGAGGGGTGACGCAAGACAGGTCGGGCCAGGCCGCGCCCTTCTGGGAGGGATCCAGAACACTCTTCGGGCCGACGGACTGGCAACCCGCACGCCCCGTCCCCGTACTGTTCTTCCGGATTTTATCCACAAAAAAATTATATTATTTTTCGTTGTTTTTAAATCAAATATCTTTATTGTCAAGCGGAGTGGCAACTGCAGAGAATTGGCGCGGGAAGAAAACCAAAACATGCTTCGAAAAATTTTGCTGAGCCAAAGATTTTTTTAAAGATTATCTGACGCCTTTTCTTGCCGTTTTCGTCGCACCTTTTTTTAACATCCACCACTTCGTCCCTCTGCTTCACTCCGAGAGAAACAACAACCGGACGGGAAATCAAAAGTCATAACATCGAGTTTCTAATGACAAGTGAAGGTTGAGTGTGTCGCGCGCGGGATCGACGAAGGCGAACGAAACGAAAAACGGTCTCACGAAACGAGGCGGAAACGATATCGGGAAACAATTGCGAGCTAGGCGGGAGTGTAAAAGGCAAGACGGGGGGGAACTTGTCCCAGAGTCGGGCAGGGCAGGCAGGGCAGGCAGGGCCAGCGTCGGGGTATTACGTGGAGGCTGATATGGTTCCGCTCGCGAAAAAAAAAGACAGTAACGAAAACAATAACTAAGTGACCTAGATCGACCGGGACTTGGCCCAGTCCGCGCGACAACCGTCAGAAAATCGGAGATAATCATTAGGCTGATTAACACACGAAAAATAGATGCAGTCGTCTGTGGATCGCACGCTAGGAGCTCGCCTGGAAGCTATACGCCGTTTCCTTGAGGCGAACTCGGCCGAGGCGAAAAAAAGCTTGCGAGTTTCTCAGCTGGAAGGGCATAAGGCGTCGCTGAGATTGATGGTGTGCTGACCGAGCCCGGCGAAGCGGCGAAGCCCCTCCAGGCCGTCTTCGTCTTGTTGATGGCGTCGCCGCCGCCGTCCTCTGCCTCTCCGTGCAGTACAGTATCTCGTTACCCAGTGCGTCTCATTAATTTGCGACTAGTGTGCGGAGTGCGGGACTCTAACCTCACCCAACCCAACCTAACCTCACCCAAACTAACCTGACCTGACCCCACTCATGCCCGAACTCGTCGTCGTCGCGTCCATCTCTGTCGCCTGCCCCGCCTCCCGGCTCATTATACCAGTAGGGTCGCTGATTTGACTAGCGCAACACAAGGGGGACTGTCTCGGTGACATTCGCGCTGTCTCGTGTCAAAGATCAGCTCGCAGGCGTGCCTCGGCGCGGCGCTGCAGACTGATTCCGAGGGTCGGTTTCGTCGCTCTGTCTCTCTCGCACCCATACGGGCAGCCCCGTGACTGTGAGAGAGACAGAGCGACGAAAACGACTCTCGGAATCAGTCTGCCGGTGCCCCTTACGGTGCGAGGCCTCGGCATTCCGTCCTCACCTCATAAACATCTCACACGACACTGTTAGAAGAAGAAAGACGAGTTTCTTGTTGTCTCTTTTCTTTGCTCCGTAGGAATTCTTGCGGTTATTTCGGCCACGGCGCCGCAGCCTCCACGTGTTTTTGCCGGCGGTCCGGGTGGCAGAGCGGCGACCACGCGGGGCGTTTGAAAAGTTCTGTTGTTCAATTATTATTCAATTTGCCGCTGAAACTAATGGCGGGGCCCGCATATGACGCGGGTACAGGCCGCATGGCAACCATAGGCACTGCCAGGCAAGTCGAAACGAAAAAAAAAGTGGGAGAGTAACAACTCCATGGCGCGCCCTGTGTGTGAGGCTAGGCGGCCCGGCTAGGCGAGGCTAGGCGGTGTCTATTGGCCGTAAACATCCAGTATGAATTATATGCAGCGGGCCGACAAAGAATGCTGCACTCGAAAAAGCCCGCGGGGCCGAGGCTGCCCGCCAGGCCGAACGGGGCAGTGGGTGACACCCGGTTACACTACGCCCGCTCCGCCCCGCCCCGCCGTCCCCTCCGCCGCCAAGCGGACGGCAAGCGCAGACACTTGTCCATTCTTTCGAGGCGGGGGTTGATTTTAATCGAATTTCTCCGGCCGGGCGGCTTGGCCGATACGAGCGGGGCCGCGCGCGACGCGGAGCCGCGCCGAGCCGCGCTGGGCACGGCTTGCCCTGGGCTTGCCCAACGCGGGTTGACTACGGTTATGTCACCGGCTGACGGGCAGTCTGGGGTGCTGGCTGGGGTGCTGGCTGGGGTGCTGGCTGGGGTGCTGGCTGGGGTGCTGGCTGGGGTGCTGGCTGGGGTGCTGGCTGGGGTGCTGGCTGGGTGCTGGCTGGGTGCTGGCTGGGGTGCTGGCTGGGGTGCTGGCTGGGGTGCTGGCTGGGGTGCTGGCTGGGGTGCTGGCTGGGGTGCTGGCTGGGGTGCTGGCTGGGGTGCTGGCTGGGGTGCTGGCTGGGGTGCTGGCTGGGGTGCTGGCTGGGGTGCTGGCTGGGGTGCTGGCTGGGGTGCTGGCTGGGGTGCTGGCTGGGGTGCTGGCTGGGGTGCTGGCTGGGGTGCTGGCTGGGGTGCTGGCTGGGGTGCTGGCTGGGGTGCTGGCTGGGGTGCTGGCTGGGGTGCTGCCTGGGATGGGGTGCGGGGCGGGGCCGCAGTGCCGCAGCAGCGCCGCGCTGTCTGGAGGCCTCCGTCCACCGCAGCAGCCGCCTTACCACTCGAAAAAAAATATATATCGAGCAGAGTCCGTTGTTAACCAAAACGGCCCTCGCGCGTGGCGGCTATACAGCCTGCTGCAGCACTCTCCGTTATTGGGGTTACCGGTGGAGTCGTTGTCGCAGTCTCGACGAAAATGCAGAAAAGTGGCTTGGCAGTGTAGGAAGCCTGCCGCCTGCAAACAAGCTAAGCGAGCCACCACTGTGCCGCGGCCGGCGCGGCGCGGAGCCGTGTCTGCCTGGATTCGGCTGTGCGAGCGTCACGTGCGAGACACTGCCAACATTCGCGCGGTCCGTACTCCAGGAGATATCCCCCTGGCAGCAGGTCGCCTGAGACTTTCGACTCCTGCCGTGCGATGAACGGCTGGACAGCTTCACGGCCCCGTCTGCCGACAGCGCTTGCTGCTGGCGCTTCCTGGCACACAGTGGGCCAGAAGACCCGTGGAGGCGGTCGAAATCCCGGACGCGTTTTGAGCTCCAGAGTCGCTAAATGGGACTCGAACCGAACGTGTGACCCTACCAATAGATTGCTTTCCGAACGCGGAATCCATTGGTGGGGTCACATGTTTGGTTCGAGCCCTGTTTAGCGACTCTGGAGGTCAAAACGCGTCTGGGGTTTTTGCCGCAGGTCTTCTGGCCCACTGTGCGGCGTGACTGCTCGAACGGTGCAGCTGGCACAAGGGAGACACTCCGCGCCCGCATCTCCTACGGGTTTGCAGCAGTCGACGCGCGAAGTGGATTGGAATTGGGGAGAAAAGGGCACCGGCTTCATTCGGGTCACTTGTACTTCTCCTCCTCCTTCACCTCCTCCTCCGCGAGGCGCTGCATTTATGCCGATCGTAAACATCTCGCGTGGGGCGACGAACGTCCGCCTGGCTTCCTGGGGGGATCCATACTACTCACGGAGCGCTTCTAATCACACGCACAGAGAGAGAGAGACTTCGGGGGTGATGGCCTCGGAGCCTAGAGGCTCAAGTTGCGGGGATCGGCCGGCATTCGACCTGGAAGCATGGAGCATGCGCACGCCTTGCTGGCGGGCCGAACGGACGCTTGCAGCGCCGCCTGGCTGCCCCGGGGCGGCGGGCCGTCGAACCACGCACCTCACTTCACCTGTCGCCGCCGTCGCCGGCGTCGCGTGGCGCAACGCAAAGTAGTGCACTACAATGACGAAGGACGCACCAAATGGGCCGATCGTATCGCAGTGTCGAAATTAGTGCGGCGAGTGTACACACACATCGTGACGGAGGATGTTCGTTATCGCCGTCAACCAAACATAACCTCAAAATCGGACGATCGGGACGGAAACTGCCTGATCCTGACCTGCAGCAGCCTGAATGTCTGACGGGACACTGTTTGCACTTTCTGGGCTTCCTCCACCCACACATCACGGTTGGCGGCGGTGGCGGCGGTGGGGGGACTTTCCATGTATCACGCACTTGGGTCTGTCTCGAGGCATTTTATCGATCTCACGCCCACGCACGCGTCACGCACACGTGGTGGCAACCAGTGTGTGCGCGGTGTGTATGAATGCATGACCCGGTTCTTTCTCGCCGTCTGGCCCCGCCCCGCCGCCGGCCCGCCGCCGGCCCGCCTCATATGCCATGTCACTGGGCCAAGCCCGCCAAGACGGCCAAGCCCGGGCGGGCGGCGCTGGGTGGTCGCCATACAGTCAGTGTATGGGCGTTTTTAGATTGTGCTAGGTCGGGACTGGGGCCAAAAAAGAGCTTGGCGTTATTTTTCTGCGCTCTTCAATTTTCGGATGTCAAATCGGGTACTTCGGAGCAAAGGCGGGAGGAAGTTAAGAAGATATCAAGTCGAACTAACCAAAGCCACACTGAGAGCCACACTATGAGAATTAGCTCCGCGGAAGCGGCAGAACGGCGACGCAGACGATCAGTCTCACGAGTTTCGCATACTTTGTTCTTCTTGATTTCTTCTCAACTTTCCTTCCAGCTCTTCTGTGAAGTACCCTATTCGGTTTGGTGATGACACAGCTACCAGCTACCCGCTTGATTTCTGCAAGGGGTTAGACTATTTTCCCCTGGCCTACGCAAATAAGTTTCCGAGCGGCGCGTATAAATAGTAAAGCAAGTAGAAATACCACCCGCTCCGCCATGTCACTGCAGCAGTAAAACGCGGCATGTTCACGATGACGGCGACGGGCGAGTTGAAAAGAAAACCGGCGGGCGAAGCGGCGCGGAGCGAGACTGCGCGGCCCAAGGCTGCCAGTGCGCCGCGTCTTGGTTAGACGATGAGCACTGACCTGCCCCAAGTCCGCTCATCCCGATAATTAGTGACACGGCACTCCCCGGCCTTGCCGCCGCGCCGCCGCGCCGCCGCGCCCCGCCACATCCTGCTGTCGGCGTTTTCGTTTTGGTTTCGGTCTTCTTGTTGTTTTCGCCGCCGTGTCCGCTACCGTCCCGTTGCCCCGGCCTATGCTCCAGCGCAGCTGCACCGCCACCACACCGCCAACAACAACAACAACGAGGAACGTTGAACGTATCGACTGCTTGTCCAGTAAACACACTCCTCACAGGTTCGGCGAGCGAAATTGGTGCCAATGAGTTGGTAGCTATGACTCCTCTCCGCGCCGCCGCCGCGGCCTACACAGGCTGGCCTTGCAAGGTCGCGCGGGGAGGGAGTACCAACCTGACCGCAAACATCTTTCCGCGCACTTTATTTCTGGCACCTCTTACCGTGTCGTGCCCGTTGCAGGCGAGCCCGCGCCACGCCTTGCGAGTAGTACCGCCTCCCCCTCCCTCCCCCACCTGTCCAGTCCCGTCGCACAGTGGGCCAGAAGACCGGTGCAGACGGCCAAAACTCCAAACGCGTTTTGAGCTCCAGAGTTGCTAATCAGGGCTGGAACCGAAAGTGTGACCCCATCAATGAATGGCCCTCGGAACGAGGAATCCATTGGAGGGGTCAAACGCTCGATTCGAGTCCCATTTAGTGACTCTAGAGCTCCAAACGCGTCTGGGGTTTTGGCCGCCTCCACCGGTCTTCTGGCCCACTATGCATCGCCGCGGACCGGGGTCCTAATCACCTAGACGACGTCAAAATGGTCCAGTGGAATCATCTCATCTGGCGAGTGGTTCGCGAATCTCGCGCGCGAGTTTCCGGCAGCGATAATGGCGGTGATCGAATCCTATTAGAGGCAGGCCTAGGGCAGTTTCGTTTCTGTTTTATATTTAGTGTTTTTTTTTTTTTTGCCAACCTGCTGATTGACTTGCGCGCGCGCTCCCGGATGAACCAGAGCTGCTGCTTCGATACCCAGCTGAATGAACATCGATGAATGACAATTTGCAAATCCTCTTTTCCGTATAGTTTTTGACCCATTTTACTTGCCGGGTGTCTGGACTAATGCTCCGTTCATGGTTCAAGGTGCGCCGCTGGGCTGCCGGGGCCCCGGCGGGGCCTGCGTGGCCCTGCGCGCCCTGTGGGCCCCTGCACAGGCCCACGCTAATGCCTTGCACAATGTTCGCACGCGCGGCCCCTTGAAGCAGGCTGCGTGCATAGCGAGGCTAAGCCCTGCTGAGGCCATGCAGACACAATTTAGTCAGAGTTTATAGTGACTGCATGTTTGTTTCTCCGTAGGCGTCTTTAAAAATAAGCACTCATTGTGCTGTTGTTTGCACTTGATTTTTTTCTGCTGATTGTGCGGCCCGAAGCCAAGCCTTTAGTATTACTGCGCTTCATGTCCAGGCTGCCCAGCTTAATCTCCCACGAATCTGGAATGTGCCAAGCAGAGCAGTATGCAACACGGCCGGTGTGCCTGTTTCCAGGAACGGACTCTTTTCTCACGCTAAACTCGGTCTGGGCCGCACTGGGCCGCACTGGGCCCACTGGCCGCTCTGGATATCAGCTGGCTCGGCCGGCTGAGCTGCCCCGGCCGGCAGAGCTGTCTCCCCCTCTCCTCCCCTCCCGCCGTCACCTTGCCGGACTTGCTTCCATCCGCTGCCGAAATAATTTGGTCTAGGTCAGACCGAAGGCTGGGCTGCGCGACCTCTGCTCGGGTACCGAGTCAACAGCCGGCAGCGGTTTCGTTTGTTTTCAAGTTTCCATGTTTTTGTTTACTTTTTGTGTTGTTCCGGACTTTTTTTTCCGGGGAGGAAATTTATGCCGGGGCATTTTTCGGTGGTTCGAACCAAATGCAGAATGTCATCACGCTGCGCGCGTCGCGACTCCTAGAGCCTTGTCCTCGCCAACAAACACCGTTCGGAAAGCACTCCGCCGAGTGTTTGGCGGGGTGTTTGCGGGGCCCATTTCGGCAGGGCCGAGCGGGCCGAGCGGGCGCCGCGCTCTTCCGACCGACCACTGCAAGGCTGAGCCAGGTGGCCGGGCCTTGGAGGAGAACGAGACTTTTACCGGGAGTCAGCCCCTGCAGTTTGCAAGCGCGCAGCAGACTGATTCCGAGAGTCGTTTTCGTCGCTCTGTCTCTCTCGCGCCCAAACGGGACGCCCCGTGAGTGCGAGAGAGACAGAGCGACGAAAGGGACTCACGACGACAGAAATACGGCGGTCACGACGCCGGGACTCGAATGCCCAGTGGCGCTAGCGCAAGCTTGCCCTGCTAGGGTGGGCTGGAGGTCGCACGCCGCGCCGCACGCCCGAGCTGGCCGTGCTAGCCGTGCCGCTGGACAGAGGTCGGCGACCGCGACCGCGGGGCGGCACCACGCCTCGGCCGCCCCGCCCCGCCCCGCCCCGCCCCGCCCCGTATCTTTCCGCCCCTTGTAAGGACCCCGCCGACGCGGCTCGCGCGGCTCGCGGCTCGTGAGGGGCGTCGTGGAAAGTCCTCGGAAGCCTTCCACTTCCAGGAGGGCGGGGCGGAGGCCGCGGAGGCCGCGGGCCGCGCGGACGGACGGCCTCCATGATGGAGCGCATTTCTCGGTCCAATTTATCATCGCGGAATATTTTTAGCTCGCGGAGGCTAATGGAGAGCCGGTATTTTTAGTCGGCCGGTGAACGAACGCCGCGAGGAAGCTGGAACTTTTGTGAATGACGGGCCGATGCGCGCCGGGAGGACGGAGGACTCGTTGGCCGTCTCGGGGAACGGCCGCGTGCATTGCATCATGCCGCGGGCCCGGCCGCAGGCACACACGTCGTCATCGCACTTTACACGTTGTCTTCCTCACACACACGCACGTCGCACGCACACAGGCACACTGCATACGGCTGCCGAACTGCACGAGGATAGAGGGTATAGTGCAGCGGCCTGCACTGTGGGAAGTTTCTTTTGACAGTGTGGGCTGCGATGCAGCAGGTCCTGAGGGGCCTCGCACCGCGGCTCCGTGTTGGAGTCCCGGAGTCCACCGCTTGGAGATGCATTTCCTGGCATGCCGCCTGGCAGGACCCGACGGCGGCCGCGAGGTGGGGTTGCGTTTGTTGACTCACAGGGTCTCGGAGGTGACGACGAGGTAAACCGCCAGTGACGGACAGCCCAGCGCACGCACACACACACAAGCAAACACAGAGACAAACACACACACTCGCACCGCGATTCGAAGAAGCACTAACACAGGCGCAGACTTACTTAGTCACGACAGAGCCCTTCCAAGCGGCCGGCTGCGTGGGCACTGGGTGACGACACACAGCCCTACATCGACACAGCCTGCTTGACAGGCGACGCTGGGGACTGGAGCCGCGGGGCCGCGCGGTGACACGAAAATGTAGTTCGGCGCCGCCGTGCCGCCGTGCCGCCGGGGCCGCGCGGGTCGTCGCGGCGCCCGTGTTGCCATAGGGGTCGCGGGGGCTCGCTGGGGGCCTCGTTGGGGGGCCCGCGAGCAGGCAAATCGCATTGCAAGCCGCCGCTTCGTTGACTAATTTCCCCGATCAGTTTGCGTAGCCGCGCGCCGCGCCGCGCCGTGGCGAGCCGAGCCGCGCTTGGCCATGCCGGCTGCCTGCCCGGCCCGGCCCGTTTCAACATGAATGACCTTTAGGGTTGTGTTCGCTTTGCGGGGCTTTGTGCTCTGGCCCGCGCCGCGCCCCACGGAGGGGCCCCCGCCGCCCCCGCCGCCCCCGCCCGCCCCGCCACGGTCCAGCGACTGGAAAGAAACATCGCCGGTACGGAAAAGATGTACGTACTGCGACGTAAAGAAAAAGAGTCCACTGAGCCCGAGTGCGCGCCGAGCAAGACTCGGTGGAGGCAGACACGGCACTGTAGAAACGACACCGCGGCAGACAGTGTAGCGGAGAAAAGGCCGGCGGGGAAACGCATTCTAAGTGGCTCGATAAGGCGAACACGAGACGCTGGACGGTAGCAGGCGCGGCAGGCGCGGCAGACAGCCGTGCGGTATCGTTCACTACTTTCGGTTTCCAGCGAGTCAATAGAGTCCGCGGACTGCCCCGCCGTCTGGCCGCCCTAGCCCTGGCCGCGGCCTGGCCGGGTGCCGAGAGGCGTTTCGGAACGCCCCCGCCGCCAGCCACAGCCTCCGCGGCGAGGGCTAGGGCCGCCAGACGGCGACCTGTTCGATTCAATGTGATAGGTATCTCACGCTCGCGGGGCGTGGCGGGGCGGGGCGGGGCGGGGCGGGGCGGGGCGGGGCGGGGCGGGGCGGGGCGGGGCGGGGCGTACTCACGCTCCGAAGTGGTGCACACCGCCGCCGTACTCGCGGCCTGAAAATTCCGCCGCGACGGAAACTCAAGGCGCCCGGCGCCCGGCCCGGTATTGCACCGCCCCCTTCGTGGCCGGCGGCAGCAGGGCCGTCGGCGTGGCCAGCACGGCCAGCACGGCCAGCACGGCGAAGGGAGGCGGTTAATTCAAACAGCTTGCGCCACGGCTGCCCGCTGCCTGCGCTGCCGGCCGGCGGTCCGACTCGGACAGGTACGACAGAAATCGGGAATGGACGCAGGCGCGCTGTTCAAACAGTTTTCCGCAGGGTAACCTTGTTGCATACGGCCAGTCGTGCCTTCCTTGCCGCCGTCCATCGCTCCGCGCTCCGCGGCGCACAGTGGGCCAGAAGACCGGTGGAGGCGGCCAAAACTCTAGACGCGTTTTGAGCTCTAAAGTCGCTAAATGGGGCTCGAACCGAACGTGTGACCCCACCAATAGATTCCTCGTTCAAAGAGCAATCCATTGGTGGGGTCACACGTTCGGTTCGAGCCCTGTTTAGCGACTCTGCAGCTAAAAACGCGTCCAGAGTTTTGGCCGCCTCCACCGGTCTTCTGGCCCACTGTGCGGCGGCCGGCCTGGCCCCGTTGGGGGACGTCTGATTGGGCCTCGGGGGGAGCCGCGCCAGGACGAAGAACCCCTGGGCTGTGGTAATCAGGCCTTTAGGACGTCGCTTAGAAGAGCGGGCGCGTCTCGGGGCCGCACGGGGCGCCCCTCGGTGACCCCCGGTGTGATCCCTGCCAGACCCCCGGGGCGAGCCGCGGTAATGTTGCTAGGAACCTGTCTCCAAGCGTCGTCGTCATCGTCATCGCGCGGCCGAAATTTGGAAAAATATATGGAAGAGGAATAAAAAAGGTCGTTACTGCAAGGTGTTTCCTCATCAGGGGATCCACTGCGGTCAGCGCGCGTGGACCAGCGTGGACCGCGGCACCGCCGCCGCCTCGGCCACCGCCGCCGCCGTGCAGCGTGTTGCTCAAGGAAGTTGGCTAGCCTGGCGGCGCGCGGCTTTTTCGGCGGGGCAGTTTTGCGGTCAGGCTCGCCGAACAGCGCACAGCGCGGCGCAGCGTCGCGTTTACTCTTTCGATACCGTTCGCCGCGTGCGTTGGCAATCCCGCCGAGTCGCAACGACGACGGCGAGTCTCGTGTCGCCGCGCCGTCGCCTCTCCGCGCATTTGCCTCTCCGTCGAGGGGAGTCACTGACGGGCAGCACGACGACGTCCACCGCCAGCGCACAGTGGGCCAGAAGACCGGCGCCGGCGGCCAACATGAAAGACGCGTTTTGAGCTCCAGAGTCGCTAAATGGGACTCGAACCGAACGTGTGACCCCACCAATGAATTGCACTTCGAACGAGGAATCCATTGGTGGGGTCACACGTTCGGTTCGACTCCCATTTAGCGACTCTGGAGCTCAAAACGCGTCTAGAGTTTTGGCCGCCTGCACCGGTCTTCTGGCCCACTGTGTGCCGGCCGGGGCTGCGATGCAAAAAGTAATTTGCATCGCCCGTTCACATCTACCGCTGCTATCTGGAGCCGCCCCTGTGAGTCCGCCCCGCCGCCGCCCAGCGCGGCTTCGCCAGGCTTCGGCGCGGCGCCCCGCATGACTCAACCGCGCCGAGCGCGAGTTTCAAAAACGCAGCGCCGAAAAGAACGTGCCGGTTGCACGACGCCCACACTTTTCTATGCAGGCCGTTGGGCGCCCGACCCTTTGTCTTGTCAGTTTATTGAAAAAAAAACTGCGAATTTTTTAAAACCAAAAATTCGAAAATAAAGGCAGCGGCGCGTGCTGCTGCACGTGGAGGTGGCGAACCGCTCCACTGGGAGAGGAAAGTGCCACCACTGCCCGAGCGATTGATTGATCTGCGCCTAATGATATGCCAATGCCGTCCAGTGGACGTCCACCCGGAAGGCAGGGCCGCCGCGCCTTGCCGCGCCCACCTCCACGACGCGTGGAACAGTGTCCGCCAAACTGGAGCGCACTGCACTGCACAGCAGGGTTGTAAACGTTAATTTAACGATTAACGGCGTTACGGTAACGGCGTTAATCGTTAATTAACGTTAACGTTAACTCGTTAAAATATGTCTGGGCCATTAACGTTAACGCGTTAAGTTAATGGACTCTCTTAACGCGTAACGCCGTTAATGTATTAACGTAGGGATTAATGCACGATCGGTCCAGGTAAATTTCTCAAAAAATATATGTGCTAGACACAGCAAAAGCTGTTTTACCTAGTTTAATATTTGTGTTATGGTTTCTTTAATTCCTTTATGGGTGATGAACGTTTGTTATAACGTTTTGGTGGCGTTATCTCAACCCTCTCTGGTTGGGTTTTAAAGATTTTTTAACGATAACGGCGTTACTTGCGTTAATTTAACGTTAACGCGTTAAATTCTCAAATTCGAGTTAACGTTAACGCGTTAAGTTAATGCACCCGGACTAACGCATTAACGTTAACGCGTTAAATTTGAAATTAACGTTAACAACCCTGCTGCACAGCGTAGTGGCGCTATCTGGCGGCCAATCTCGCCGTTTCGGAGGGAGGAGCGGATTAACAGCAGGCTGCTTCCGAACGGCGCTTCGTCACTCTGTCTCTCTCGCACCCCTTCGGAACGCGCCGTGTGTGAGAGAGAGAGAGCGACACGCACTGCTCGCCTGAACGGCCTAGCACCGCTTAGCTCGGAGCGCGACGCAATGAAGTCGTCACTAGGCTGTGCAGAGCGACGCACGCTCTGTCTCGCTCGCACTTATGGTGACTTATGGTGCACTCCCTCGGGGTGCGAGAGAGACAGAGCGACGGAGCGCTGTTGGTACGCAGTTGGTTGCCAGTACTGCAGCGACGACGCTTCGGCGTCCGACCGCCGGCGATGATCGCCAGACTCGGGCCGACCGAAGTCACCCGTTTGTGCATTTCACGTTTCTTGCGACGAAGTCTCGGTGACCGCGGCGGCAGGCACTACCGCAGGGTGCCAGGCCGCCCCGCCCCGCCCCGCCCCGCCCCGCCCCGCCCCGCCCCGCCCCGCCCCGCCCCGCCCCGCTGCGGCTCGGTGTCTCCCAGGAACAGCCGACGGGCCAGTTCCTAAACGGAGCGGGTTAGCAGAACAGCGACCGCAGACTTAGGAATTTCTCATACGCCGGCGGATCGGTTTTGACGCGGAACAGTGCGGCCTGGCTTAGCGGCCTGGCTTAGCGGGGCGGTGCCGGGCTGCGGGCCGCGGGGGCCGGCCTGCGCGCTGACCGCCGCTCTGCCTCTCTCGCACTCGTGGGGCGTGCCCGGCGTGCCGCAGGGGTGCGAGGGAGAGAGAGCGACGAGGCAGCGTTTCGGCCACAGGCCGGCGCACTTGCGGCAATTCGCGTTGCATGCCGAAGGGGCCCAAGGGGCCCAAGGGGCCGGCGCGGCCCTCCCACGCAAGAGGGCGCTCGCTGCGGTCGGCAGAACCGATCTTTTCCACTGTAAAAGCAGTGTTCCGACATTGAGAAGGGCGGTGGCGCCGGTGCAGCGGCGTTGCAAGTTGCTTCAAACCAATCGCGGGTAGCGTAGCTGCTGCTGTACAGTCAAGAGGCATCGTGCTGCAGTTTGATGCACTCTCAAGCAGTAACGCCGTGCTAGGTGCAGCAGTGTCGCTCAAGTTGATTGCTACATTTCTACGCCCCTCGCACCACCGGCGGCTGTCAAAGTGACAGTTGTATCTATGTTTGCCCTTCAACCAGAACCACATCAATCAGAGCAACAGACAAGCCAATTGGAAACGGATACTCACAGGAACTCTGACGTCGCTGTCCATGCTGGGGGTGGGCGAGCCAGACCGGCTGACACTCGACATGTTTGGCACTTTGACACTGGGCACAGGGTGCTTGGCGTCCAACTTGCCACGGGACGAGGGTCCCCCTTCTGGCGCCTTCTGGCCTTCACAGCACTCACTGAAGTTACTTCACTAGTAATGACGGTTACATGGACTTAACACTAGGATGTCCACTCCAGGGCGACACTGTCATTATCCAGGAGGCGTGCGCCCTGGAAAACTTTTCTGGCAGTCCGAAGACTTTTTTCTTGACGGGGATTTTTT
Source organism: Thrips palmi (assembly GCF_012932325.1). Lineage (NCBI taxonomy): Eukaryota > Metazoa > Arthropoda > Insecta > Thysanoptera > Thripidae > Thrips > Thrips palmi. The sequence goes on along the minus strand of NW_023144620.1, from coordinate 10,838,458 downwards.
CTTGACGCGCACAGGACGGTTGGGGGCGAAAACGACACAAATTGTTCGAAAACTAGAGCTCGTTTGGACACGTTGGCCGTACTGGACCAGCTGGGTGAGCTCTGTCGTGCGGTACGGGCCGCCGCGAGCCTGGCGCGGGGTTCTCTCTCAGACGCGGTGTGGACGGGCCGCTGGCTGACTAGAGACTGGCGGCGGGGCGCGCCGCAGCGCCGCAGCGCTCCGCCCGGGCCGGCTGCCGCCGCGCCGCGCCACGCCGCGCCGCACCGCGCTGCACCGTCGACAAGCGTTCCGGGCCCAGCGGCCCAGCGGCCCAGGCCCAGCCCAAGGTCGGGGGAGGCTGCAGCCCTTCGCAAGCCTCGCGGGGAGGTTCACGCCGACCTGGTCATCTTCATCATCAACATCATCATCCTTATCACCGTCCTCACCATCATCTTCCTCACGATCAACATCTCCTCATCACCATCTCACCATCTCCTCATCACCATCTCACCATCATCATCATCACAGTGGCGGGTCCAGAGCTGGACTGACTGAGGAGGCAGCCCCTTGACAAGGGGTCAAAGAATCGAGGACTCTTGACACGGGTCCCTAAAAGTCTAAGGCTCCTGACAAGGGATCCAGAAATCACAGGAAAACAGAAAAACTCAAGAAACTCGACTAGAGAAACCACTATCTTTCTGGTGTAGCGCCTGCAGGACGTCGGGTAGGCTTCCACGCACAAGGGCAGTCCGGCGGGCCGGCCCACCCTGCCGGGCGTTCCAGGCGCCGGGGTAGGCCGCGCCGCAGCACAGCCCTGCGCAGCGGGCGAGTCCACCCGCCGTCTCGCAGGCGGCGTCTCCGAATTTCCAACTCGTTTAAATTTTCACTGAGCGCGACAAGCGCTGCCCGCCTATCGCCCACGTCCATCCCCGTCTCGCACGCGACCGCCGCGGCCTTACTATGGAGCGGCCGCCTCGCACGCTTCGCACGCAGCCGCGCGTGTTGAGGACGGCGACGCCGGATTGCACGCCGCATGCGCAATGCCGCACAGCCCGCACGCCGCCTGCGGTTTAGGAATGCCCCCAGAACCTCGGCGAGTATTAAATCGTGCTTAGCGCGGAGGCTCGGCTCGACCGGCCGAGGCCCGACGACCGATTCCGAGAGTCGCTCTGCCCCTCTCGCACTCATCGGGGCGCCCCGTGTGGGTCCGAGAGAGACAGAGCGACGACAACGACTCTCTGAATGAGTCTGCTGCCGCCGACCGCCGCGCCGACTCACGCGGAACACACGCCGTCGAGTCGTCGCGTCGTGTGGCGTGCACCCGGCAGCGGTGAATCACGCAGCTCTGCGCCGGGGTGGCCCTCGAGAAGGGAAGGGGCACTCGCAACGTACCTGCAGACATTTGACTTTCAGAGTCGGTAACTTTGTCTCGAACCAACCACCCGAGCGCGCTGTGACCCCTCCAATGGATTCCTCGTTCGGAGAGCGATCCATTGAACGGGCCACGCGTTCGGTTCGAGTCCCATACAGCTTCATTGGAGCTCCAAAACGCGTCTAGAATTTTGTCTGCCTCCACCGGTCTTCTGGCCCACAGTGTGTGTTGAATTCGGCCCATTTTGACGAGTGGAAACGGAACGTGCCCAGAGTCCGCCTCGGGTCTTCCGGCCCGGCGGCCTGATGCGCTGCGTTACAGCAGCGTGCATTCTGGACCCCTTCCCCCTCCACCCTGACGTCAAATCACGTCGTCTGCTATCGCACTGCTATTCATTCCAGGCCCGCGGCTCCGCGACCAAATTACCACATGCCTTAACGACTGTTGACAAGAGTAGAAATGGCCGGGGGCCGCGCTGTCCGTGGCGGCGGTGGCGGTGGCAGGCCGCGCGGGCCGCGCTGGGCGGCGGTATTTGGGATTTCACCCGCCGCGAGGTGTTTGCTGGAAGCGCTGGGAGCTGGAACCACGCTGGAACCATGCTGGAACCATGCTGGAACGCGTGCCCGACGCCACATGCTGCCACACGCTGCCACGCGGCGGGCTCGTGAGGCGGCGCGCGGGCGGAACCCGTCTCTATTCTGTTGATAAAAACTCTTTTAGCACTCAGAAAACCTTACAAACTATTTTAGGCCTTACGAAGGAAAGCAGCTTCTTATTACAACGTATTTTGAGCATACATATGCTTACAAAGAAAATACTTAGTGATTTGCGAAATATTTCTTGGTATCGGGTAGTTTGTACTATGTATGCTCAAAATACTTCGTTAGGTTTTAAGCAGAATACTGCTTTAAAAAAAAACATTGGTCCAGCAGTTTTCGACAAAGACTTCAGCACTGAAATCAGGGTACAAAGGTTCTTCTTCTCCGCCAAGTCTTACCAAACTCGTAAAGAAAATTTCGAAATTGCATAAGGGACCACTTTGGGAAAAGAAATCCAGCCCCGGGGGGAACTACTTCGTGCCTAAAGATAAACTTTAAAAGCTGTTAGTGTGCACTTTTGCCTTTTTTTTTCATTTTTCGAAACACTTTTTTTTTCTTTTGAGACATTGCAGTGCCCCTCGGTGTGTCACGTCCATGTCCACTAACCTGCCCCGCGCAGGCCGCAGCGACAATATATAATAATAATGTGGGCCGGCCGTCTGACCGCACGCAGTGTGGCTGCACGCGCGGTGTGTGCAAGGCGTGCTGCACTGCGACGTGCACGCGGCCGCGAGGCGAGACTCTTGTCGGCTCCCGGATCTGGCTTCTCTGCAGACTGATTCCGAGAGTCGTCGCTCCGTCTCTCCCCCACCCATGGGGCGTCCAGAATAGGTGCGAGAGAGGCAGAGCGACGAAGACGACCCTCGGAATCAGTCTGCCGATTGGCGGAGCGTGGTCGTCATCGCGCACGCCGTCATCCAGGGCCGAATCGTGGACACGCGCCCAGCGCATCGTCCGTCTCTCTCGCACCTTTGGGACACGCGCCCAGCGCATCGTCCGTCTCTCTCGCACCTTTGGGACACGCGCCCAGCGCATCGTCCGTCTCTCTCGCACCTTTGGGACACGCGCCCAGCGCATCGTCCGTCTCTCTCGCACCTGCAGCCAGGGCCGCCCCACGAGGGCGAGAGCGATGACAGCGGTGTGCAGATTCGGTCTGCAACGCGTGTGAGTGTATCAGCTGGGAACGGCCTCCGGGGCTGCAGGTCGCATCCACCGAGTTTATCGAAACGCCAAAAGAGCGAAAAGGCACGCCGATGGCGGTTCAAATCGCTGGAATAAAAATACCCCGGGAGTAATAACAAGGTTCCGCGCGAACGCTTTGACGCACTCTCCGCTCGGTGCTCGTCGTCTTCGCGGATCCTCGCCCAGCCCGGCCCGGCCCTGCAGGCTGATTCCGAGGGTCGTCCTCGTCGCTCTGTCTCTCTCGCACCCCTACGGGGCGCCCCATGAGCGCGAGAGAGACAGAGCGACGCAGCCGAGCCGGACACGCAGGACTCAAGACATAAGGAATTCCTCGGCGACCTGGCGCGCCGTGGCGCCGGGTGTCGCGGCGGCACACTGCCAAACACCGCGGCCGCTTATCCAGCCACGTTCATTTATTTTATGTAACTTTTCTGGATTGCGCCGATTTTGGAGGGCTGCAATGTGGTGGCATAATGTTATCTGACGATTAGGTCGGGTACGGGTTAGTCTCTGTGGTTAACATACTTGATCCCTCTTGATTGTGCTGATAAAGTAAAAGCAGTGTCTCCGAAGCGGCGTTGGACTAGTGTTCCCAGAAACAGACGCTTCAAATAATTTCGGCTCGCATTCCACGACTCGCAGTTTTAATTATTATTAACGCATATATTTTTTGCTGAGTGAGTTTGTTTTTCGAGCAGTGCCGCCAGGCAGGGGCGCTTTGAGGTGACCTGCACTTCTCGTTTTGTAAAGGCTATCAGGATCCGGCACCATACCAGGCCGCGCGGTGTGGCGGGGCGGGGCGGGGCGGGGCGGGGCGGGGCGGGGCGGGGCGGGGAGAGGCGGGCGGTCCAGCCAGGCGCCGGCCTGGAGCGATATGCTGGAGTCCAGCAGCTGGACGGCTTTGGGACGGCTCGCCAAAACGGCAGTGTGTCTTACTAAATCAACCAACCGCTCCGATCGGAATTCCTCCGCGTCGCGCTTCCACGAAAAAATAAGCTTTATCAGAAATTGCCCGCCGATTACTTGTTTGAGTACTTCTTTCCTCTGTGTGTGTGTGTGTGTGTGTGTGTGTGTGTGCACGGCGTTGTGCGTGGTGTGTTTGGACTTCCGGCCCCGGGGAGTGCAGCGCACTCCAAACACGCCTCGCAAAAAACCCGGTGTAGTGACAAGGGCGGCCCCATGCCGGTGTAGGAGGCGAACTGTACCCGTCGGCGCAGAGTACCCCCGGGTGCACAACGCCTAGGGCCATAGTACCCTGGGGTACATGACGACTAGGTTCAATGTACCCAGGGGTACAAAGCGCCTAGGTGCCAGGCGAATTGTACCCCGGGTACAATGCGGCTAGGCGAAATGTACCCCGGGGTGCATTTTGCCTAGGCTTATTGTATCCCCCGCCGGCCGGAGGAGGATGCACGTCGCCTAGGCGCAATGCATCCCCCCGGATACAAAGAACCTAGGCGAGGAGTATCCCCTCGGCCGGCCGGAGGGGGATACAAAAAGCCTAGGCGCAATGCATCCCCCCCCCCGGATACAAAAATCGAAAAAAAAAGAAGAAAAAAGGGGGGCCCTTCTCCCACCTCCGAGATCGGAGGGCCGCCTGCAACTTCGGTGGATCGGGGGAACCGGTGCTTTACAGGCGGCGACCCCAGGGGTTCTCGTCTGTATATGGGCCGGGCTTGAAGGGCGGGTTTGACAGTCTCTCTCTGCCTTGAGAGCCTTTGCTTTTCGCGGGGTGGTCTGTACCAAATGTACACCCGCTGTCCGGCGCTCTCTACCAAACATACAGCTTGTTTAAGGGCCAGCTTCAAAGGACTTATCATCTCCTCCCGACGAATCAGGAGGACCCACCCGCGACCAATTACGGGTGGCTGGATTGACGGATCGAATACTCCGTCGCTCCAGTGCCGAGGCCAACCCGCCGAAGCGCAGCTGCTTTTTAGACACCCCAGCGGAGTGGCCAGGTGAATGTGACTCTGACCACTACGCTATCAAGCTTGTACGTCTGGCGTCGTGTTGGACAACGGGTTTTAGTTGCAGTGGAAGGAAGCCAGTCGAAAAATGTAATGAAATGATGGGAGTCGATCCCAGGACCCTCCTGCCGGGACCGCACGACTTTTGCCGCTCGCCCACCACAGCCCACGACGAATGGAGCGGCGTGAGGCGGGCTCTTGACGCGACAGGAATGGACCGACCCGGTCAAAATTTCACAAGAAGTTTGGGGAGTCGAACCGCCGACCTCAGCACGGAGAAGCGACGCCTCTACTCCCTAGACCACCACAGCACATGCAATTTGTTGGCTGAAGTCACGGTTTTCAACCACACTGGGCGAGGCAGTAAAATTAAATGTTAATGTTTGTTAGGATTCGAACCCCCGACGTCTGGGACTGTTCTACACGGCTCCGCTCTGATGGCCTCAAACCGTTCCACAAAAGAAAGGAAATCGAAAAAAAAATTTGAGATGCCGGTATTCGAACACCGCACTGTGCGAATGTTACAGACGTTCGATCGCATTTGCACAGTGCGGTGTTCGAATACCGGCATCTCAAATTTTTATTTTCGATTTCCTTTCTTTTGTGGAACGGTTCGAGGCCATCAGAGCGGAGCCGTGTAGAACAGTCCCAGACGTCGGGGGTTCGAATCCTAACAAACATTAACATTTAATTTTACTGCCTCGCCCAGTGTGGTTGAAAACCGTGACTTCAGCCCACAAATTGCATGTGCTGTGGTGGTCTAGGGAGTAGAGGCGTCGCTTCTCCGTGCTGAGGTCGGCGGTTCGACTCCCCAAACTTCTTGTGAAATTTTGACCGGGTCGGTCCATTCCTGTCGCGTCAAGACCCCGCCTCACGCCGCTCCATCCATCATGGGCCGTGGTGGGCGAGCGGCAATAGTCGTGCGGTCCCGGCAGTAGGGTCCTGGGATCGACTCCCATCATTTCATTACATTTTTCGACTGGCTTCCTTCCACTGCAACTCAAACCCGTCGTCCAACACGACGCCAGACGTACAAGCTTGATAGCGTAGTGGTCAGAGTCACATTCACCTGGCCACTCCGCTGGGGTGTCTAAAAAGCAACTGCGCTTCGGCGGGTTGGCCTCGGCACTGGAGCGACGGAGTATTCGATCCGTCAATCCAGCCACCCGTAATTGGTCGCGGGTGGGTCCTCCTTGATTCGTCGGGAGGAGATGATAAGTCCTTTGAAGCTGGCCCTTAAACAAGCTGTATGTTTGGTAGAGAGCGCCGGACAGCGGGTGTACATTTGGTACAGACCACCCCGCGAAAAGCAAAGGCTCTCAAGGCAGAGAGAGACTGTCAAACCCGCCCTTCAAGCCCGGCCCATATACAGACGAGAACCCCTGGGGTCGCCGCCTGTAAAGCACCGGTTCCCCCGATCCACCGAAGTTGCAGGCGGCCCTCCGATCTCGGAGGTGGGAGAAGGGCCCCCCTTTTTTCTTCTTTTTTTTCGATTTTTGTATCCGGGGGGGGGGGAGATGCATTGCGCCTAGGCTTTTTGTATCCCCCTCCGGCCGGCCGAGGGGATACTCCTCGCCTAGGCTCTTTGTATCCGGGGGGGGATGCATTGCGCCTAGGCGACGTGCATCCTCCTCCGGCCGGCGGGGGATACAATAAGCCTAGGCAAAATGTACCCCGGGGTACATTTCGCCTAGCCGCATTGTACCCGGGGTACAATTCGCCTGGCACCTAGGCGCTTTGTACCCCTGGGTACATTGAACCTAGTCGTCATGTACCCCAGGGTACTTTGGCCCTAGGCGTTGTGCACCCGGGGGTACTCTGGGTCGGGGGGTTACACTTACACGCCGACACCGGCAGGCCAGAGGCGAGCCAGAGGCAAAGCACAGGCAGAGGCCGCTGCCGCCCGAGTGCGGCGCAAAGGACACGCCGGGTCGGTCATTCATGAAAAACTGGAGGGTAAAGGATCGGCGCCGAGCTTGGCTTTTCGACCCGGTTTTCGCTGGTTTTACAGTCGCTTTACAGTGGCGGGCGCTTCATAAGCCGCGTGACCTGCAGGGCGGCACGGCACGCCACCAAGGGCGGCCTCAAGACGTGAGTCACGGTGGCGGCCGCGGCGCTCGGCCCGGCCGAGCCGAGCCATTCGACAGGTGAACCAGTGCGAGCGATTAAAACCGGTTCATTTGAACCGCGCGGCGCCTCGCCTCGCCGACTCGGCAGCCCTCGGCCGGCCGGACGCCACATATAGTTCGGATGGGAACCGGTCGGAACCGTTATGCTAATCAATGCACTTGCAGCGGGGCAGTGTCCGTCCGCGCAGCGCGCGGCGCAACATGGCTTGGCCGGCCGGAGCTGCGCGTTTCGGAAGTTTATGATAATGACGTTTAATCAGATCCGGCTGCCTGTTTTCCTTTTTTTGCGCGTGTAAAATGTAAATAAGGGAACAAGGCGATGCTATTGTCTTGACTCCTCGCTGTCATGATGCTCTGCTCCGCTATTGCACCAACTCGGGGTGCGTTTTGCATTCCCGCTGGGCACTGCGGAAAAAAATGTGTCGGAGCGACCCTGGGAGATGATCCGAGCGAAATGGCTGTCGCGTTGTTTGCAGTGTACCGCTGTGCACCAAGGTGCGGGCGTGTCCCCGATACGATGCGCTAATGGAAACAGTATTGAGGTAGTGCAGTGTACTCGACCTCACCGTTCAATGCTGACTGCGGGCACAGTAAAAAGTTTCCCCCTCAAATTTATAACACATTCTGAAACTGTTTATAAAAGGCTTCAACTTTCTGATGTTTTTTTTTTTCGCGCTGCTGAGGAACTACAAATTAGAAACGTTATCTCGTCTCCTTGTGATTCACTGCAGAGCCGCCAACAAGTACCGCGGGGTGCGTCCGTCGTCGCGTCGTCGTCGGCCAGGGGCTGCGGCAGACGACCTCCGGGGCCATGCGTCACCAAGTTAATTACCGTACACTGCGAAAAAGAGGAATGCGACCTTGCCGCCGGGCCGCACAGAGCGGTGGGCCACCGCGCCGAAGCGCCGACGGCGTGCCCTCGACCTTGCACCGTGACCGGGGCGTCATCCCGAACCGCCATCCCGGACCGCCCGCGCCACGTGTCGGTCGCGCACTCATCGCCTCTGGGAGAGGGTGGTTGGCGGAGCGGCGACGACGCGGTCCTCGCGAGAAAAGAGATCATCGTGGTGCTCCTCGGCGCCCACAGTGGGCCAGAAGACCGGTGGAGGCGGTCAAAATCCCGGACGCGCTTTGAGCTCCAGAGTCGCTAAACGGGACTCGAACCTAGCGTGTGAATCAACCAATGGATCACACGTTTGGAGAGCAATCCATTGGCGGGGCCACACGTTCGGTCCCGAGTCCCATTTAGCGACTCTGGAGCTCAAAACGCGTGTGGAGTTTTGACCGCCTCCTGCGCCGGTCTCCTGGCCCACTGTGTGGCGGCTGCAGCAGCGAGTAAACGGCTGCGCCGTCATTAGAGCCAGTGACTTGACGGGTCGTACGCGGACTGGCGGTACGCTGCGTGGCGGCACGGCGGCGGTACGCAGGGCTCGGCAAGGTTAGCGCGTTGCGCAACGGACCGCCGGGGTACCGCCAGACCGCCAGGGTTCGCGGCGTGCCAGGTGACGCCGCCGCCGCAGCCACTGCCGCCACGCCCCCGGGCTCGCCGACGTCGCGGCACCTCCCCGTCGACGGGGAAGCGACGCGCGCGCTTTTTTCCCCGCCGTTGTCTCCCGCGGGACTCGATGCCGCCGGGCAGGCTGTCATTACAGCTTGCTGCAGGCGAACAACGCAGCGCGGCGCCGCTAGACGAAGACCGTCTGCAAGGCGGATGAAAAATCAAACCCCACTCAAAGTCCTCCAAAAACGAGTTCTGTTCCCTGTTTTCGCGCAGTTCGGGCGTGTGGTGGGCGAAAGTGGCGCGGCATTGCCGGCGATGCAGTGCGGGGCAGGCAAAGACACCGACCGGGGCGGGGCGGCCAGGGGCGGCGCCCCGAAGGTAGACCGTGCCGTATCCGAACCTGTTTCTCTGCACTGTGTCAATGTCCACCGCGAGGCCTGGCCTGGCCCGAGCCGCCGGCGGGCAAGGGTTGGCACGGGGGGGTCAGCCTGCCTTCCATTCCAGCACGAGGCAGTACGCTGTGGCGGTAGCGGTTGGATTCAATGCTCGAAACCGCGCTCGAGTGCAGTGCGCTTGACCTGGTGGTTCCACGCGCGCTCACGATATTATGCAGTCGGTTTCTCTGTGTGCTGTCTTTTTTCGTTCCGCTTCGTTAGTGGACGCCATTCATGTTTTCCCATTGTGCCTCGCAGCAGGGATTTGCCCGCGCCAAATTCCCCCGGAACCCAGGGGGCCTGCCCCTGCCACGTTTCGGGATGACCCCATGGCGCCTGGGCGCCTCCCTCCACCGTGCGCCTAGGAGTGCCCGTAGCATGAATAGAGCACGGACGGAGCTTGTGTGTGTTGACGTGTGTGTGCGTGGTTTTGTATTTTATTCGGAAAGCTGACGTCACCTGACCCGAACTGTGGAAGGCGCGAAGCGCAGGCCAACACGTGGTTGAGCGATGGCAGAATAGCTTGAGCACTCACCAAAGTAATTACTTGTCGAAAACTGGTCTATTTATCGCTGCTCCGGAGCATGTTCTCACACGCGACCTCACGATGGTCGCGTGTAGACAAGGCGTGTGTACTACTCGGGGCTAGTATTTGAAAGCTCCTTGCAGTACAAGATCCGACTCAACGAGGACGAATAGCCCCATCAATTACTTTTAATCATTTCCTCCGAAACTAACTCTACCCTGCCTTCTTGGATTCAACCGGGAAAACTTTTCTCCATTTTTTCATATTCCTTTCATGTCACCATTCTCAGCTGTTTTGATTCTTTGACATGATTTTGCTCAATTCGGCAAGCGTTTTTTTTTTTCAATCTTGATTTTGAACTGTCTCGAAAGAAAGGAAAAGTTTTTTTTTCTTCTAAACACGTGCAGGCACAATGCTGGTCGTAAACGCTGGCAGCGCTTACTCATCCATCCATCCATCTGTCCGTCTGTCCGTCAGCGCGGACATCGCGGGGGAAGACGCTCCGTCGTGATCTCATTGGCGTCCTATCGCTGTCGGCCGTGCCGCACAATTTACAATCTCTTTTTCCTTTTTTTATTGTCGTCTCGCGGCATCGCTACACGTGGCGCCGCGAGGAGACTGGCTGACCACCCGCGGCATGCCACGTCGGTCCACGGTTCAAGTCGGGCAGGATTCACTAAAAACGCTTAACTTTAACTGGCATCAAATATTTGTGAGTACTCTTAAAGCAAGGAACTCATGAGTTACATTAGATGCTTGATTGACGTCTTTTTTAAGGACCACGGAGCTCCAAAAAAATGTCTCCAGGTATGCCTTGTCAAAACTGGTCTACCGGGGTCTCCCTGCCCCTAAGTCCCGCGCTGGCCGGTGTCATGTCACGCCATTTTTCTCCGGTAACCAACCCGCGTGGGCTCAGGTTCCCCAGTGCGAAAGAAATTATTATTAATCGTCTGTGCGCGGACGGGGCCTGAACGGGGCCTGGACGGAGCACGGACGAAGACTGGACGCGGCGCTGCATCGCTCGGCGCCTCTCCAGTCACTGTCAAGGTCGCCATCGCGTCCTTGAGGGCCCCGAGTCCCTGTGGGCCCACAGCGGGCCCCGGGACCCGCCCGCTGCCCCCGGCCAGGGCCAGGGACGCCAGCCTGCCCGAGAGGGCCCACTAAAACCTGATGCAGTGAACGTGTCGCTTCCCGAAATAGCAGGAAAGAACCAAGAGGAGGGTGGCAAAACCGGCAGCAGGTTATGCAAGTCTCATCGTGGGCACTTGACCTCAAAATGTCGCGAAAAAAGGGCTTTTATTCGATGCTACATCGACAGGGAAAACAGGAAAGTGTTTCTTTTGAAATTCTTTTCTTTCAACAGTTTGCCTCTGCCTCCGTTCCATTAGTCGAACTGCAACGTTTTGTTGTTTGCATTTTACTTCCCTTCTAGCAGACACGTTCTAGATAATCGATCGCAGGTCGTAACGAGGACTTAGAACGTGTTGGAGTCCCTATCGCGAAGGGCCGAATGAGACAATAAAGAGTGAGGCCCTTCTATCGCCCTTTGTGACTAAGGGCCGCGTGGAGTGCGTTGACGGGCAGCAGCAGGTTGCAGGAACCGGAGGACCCCAGAGAAGTCCAGCGAGAACCCGTTAGCTGGATTCACGCATTGTCTCACTAATGCATGGCAAGGTCGTCGGCGCTCCGGGAGCGTTGTCCTCGGCCGCCCCACCCCGCCCCACCGCGTTCCGCCGCACCGCGCCGCGCCCCGCCACAAGCTAGCGGGCCGAACGGTTGCCATCCTGCCCCAAGGGATGCCGTTTAGGCTGTCACAGCAGGCCCTGTGATTAGGCGAACCTGGCGTGACGGAGGGCTCGCCGCGTTGAAGGGAAACCGTCTCGTTAAATCTGTGAAATTCCTGTTAAGGTCACATGGAACACGAGTCCTCGAACCGAGTGTACCTTTCCACTTGCGGGAACTGCTTCGTTCCGACGGATGTACGCTAGCTCATTCCCGTGGCGCTGGCTGCCCTGCTGGCTGCAATGCCCGTCCTTGGCCGGAGCGTTGGCAAGGACCGGCCGGGACCGGCAAGGCGGTGAGCGGGAAACACGATGATGAGTGATCAGCAGCCGTCGCCTCAATTTTGGAGATTGATGACCTTCCTGCACCGCAGCCTTCCTTCTGCCGGTGGCGCGGCCGGTGGCTCGGCCGGCCCGTATTGCATCAGAACTGGACCTAGCGGACGTCCTCCCGGAGCGGAGTGGGGCCGCCAAGCCGCGAAGCCTGGAGACTCCAGCGGAGAGGACCCCGGGGGGATCCGGTGGAGTCCGGAGGGGGGGAGCGACCGCAAACACATCACGCATGGCGACGCATACGCACGGTGACGCGAAGCCCGCCGAGTATTGCAGCCACCATTGCAACAATGGTGGGATGACGAAGATTTTGACTGATTCGCGGACCTTTGGCTAACAGCTGGCAGACGGAAAAAAATAAATTCAAATGTTCCGTTAGCCTGGGCATAACGCACCTGCCTCATATTCATCTGCAAGAAACATCCAAACGTAATTTGACGCATAATTTGATAAGTTTGTTCACGGCACACCATTGACCCAACGTCGAAGATCACCGTCACACCGCCGCTCCACGGCCGAGGCGATGACGGTCAAGATCTCGGCGACTCGTGCCAAGATGTTCGCACATCAGTGGCTGGCATTTTATCGGTAAACGAACTCGACACCCAAGGCTGGGGCGCGTGGACTGTGCAGAACTAAAATCTGAAAGACCTCCTTGCATCCACTGCGTGTGGCACGAGCTGGACGAATGAGATTATTTGCGTTTCATTAGACGCGGGCTGACATAGCTTCCGCGCATCGCGTAACGTGTGGACGGCCCTAGCGCCCGCAGAAGGAAAAAGGAAAACAGTGCGCCAAAATGGCGGTCTGTGACAATGGGGGATTCTTACTACGACCGGCGTCATCTTTCACGGACGATGCGCATCATTGTCAATCCGATCCAAGTCATGCCCATTTTGACACGGGTGCCCGTAGTAAGCCCAGAGGTTGCGTTCTTGCCGTGGATGAAAATTGCAACCTAATAGGTAATGCTGAAGTCTTTGAGACAAGTTCCTGACGTTCAAATTTACAGGTTAACTTTTTTAAACGACTGCCTGTAACTGCAGTGGCGGACCTGGGCCAATGACGCGAGACTGACAACGCGATGGTGATGGAATCCAGGATGGCGGCGAGGCCTGCCCCCGCCACGGCCCCTCTTGGCACCCGCCAGGCGTTTTTCGAGCGTCCTGCGATTCGGGATGTGGCGCGAGCGGGCGCCAACCACGTCGTCATGCAATGCCAATCGCCTAATCGAGCTGAACACGGCGCTGCTGCTTGCGCATGGCTTGCGTGCGACAAGGGTGGGGCTGGGCTATGAGTGAGAGAGGGGAGAAAGAAAGAAAGAAAGAAAGAAAGAAAGAAAGAAAGAAAGAAAGAAAGAAAGAAAGAAAGAAAGAGAGAGAAAGAAAGAGAAAGAAAAAGAGAGGCAGAAAGAAAGATAGAAAGGTTGATGTTTCGGGACATTATTTTTGCACCACTCACTCGTAACAATTCCCTTTTCCTTGTCTGCAGGCATGTGTGCACGCTGTCCGTGTGTGACTTCCTCCCCTCGTCCGCGAGTCGGCGCGGAGTCGGCGCGTTGGTGCCTCATTCGGCCAAGGCTGCCCGCTGCGCACATAAAGCAGGTGGGGGCGCCACCGCGGTGGGATGCGCCGCTCCGTAAGTCATCCAGTAGCAGGCCGACGAGTCCGTGATCGCCTGCAGCCACCGGCCTGGCCGCAGCTTGGCCGGTCTGGATCGTTCAGACTGGCATCCTTATCACTGGGGGCGTCACTTCCGATCGGCCGTGGCAGCCGTGGCGGAAGGCAGCGCCAGAGGTCGCCGCCGAGACGCTCTTCGAGGCGTGCTCCGGGTATTGCGCTGCGCACAAGGCCTGACGCCGTGCCCCCCAGCACGTAGCCGTTGTCGGTCGAGTTTCAACCCGGGCTGCTGCGTTTACATCGAGCTGATTCATAAAGATTTTTCCCGTGTTGAATCGGACGATCTCGTTCCGGTCACTAGGGTTCAGTGGCCGTCCATATCCGGGGCAACCATCCGCTTCCCGCGGTTTGATGCTAAAAATACTGCTTCTGAGTGAGCTCGCCGTCAAGGGATGTCTGCGCACTCGGTGCATTTCGGCCCCCGCTGATGGTCGTCGGGTTCAACTCGCCGCTCGGCTCGGCTGGACTCCACGCGGGCCAGAAGGTGATCCAGACATTACCTACGCCATAATGCTGAGAACGCGTTTTAAATTGAAACCCCGCTGGCTGAGCGCGCTGACAGTTCTCATGCTATCGCGATCGTTACTGTCTCAAGCGTTTAACCGCTTTTCTAGAACCGAGAAAGCCTAGTGCAACAGCGGTTCAAAAACAGAATGTGACAAATTCCGGACCAGAAATGCCGTGTTTCAAATTTGTACCGCGAAAATTGGGCCCTGGGAATCGTTCTATTTCTGGGACAAGAATAACGTCTGGCCTCAGCCAATTATTACGAGCAAAGGAGCCTAGGTAAGTGGAGGAGGGGGGGTTACGAAGATGACCCCTCCCGCGGGGAGGGACGGGGCAAGCTAAATGGTCTACAATGCTTCTGCGAACAGGAGCATGGCAACAGGAGGTGTGAGTACGCACTGTGTACTCAGACTCCGGCCTCTGAAGCTGAAGGCCGTGCCGTCGGGGCTACACCACCATTTTACGCTAAGAGTTTCAAATAATCACCGATGAACGTTTGCGCATTCCTCTTCTCGGCCGGCGGGATGCAGCATGCTGCCTCCGCTGAGTGTATTTCTTTACAGAGAAAGATAGAGGAATATGAGTTGGAACGCTCCCGCGGAGAAGTATTGAAACTGACACATGTCGGTCTAAGGAGCTGCCCGTGATCTCTTGTTTATCGTGTGCGGGAATCGCGAGCCACGGTAGCGCCACTGCTGCGTGATGAAATGAGACACCTGATTGCGCCTGGCAATAAATCACAGATACCCTTCCTGATGGCTGCACCTTTCTCCGTTTATGCCCCATAATAATTACATCCAGATTGATTGCGCCCCGTTTTACGACCTTATCAAAAGATTTCCTTGCGTGGGTGCGGCACTCCTTGCGATACAATGGCAGGGGTTGAATCGACCTGTACGAGCCAGGGGTCCTAAAGGGCTAGGAAAGGGGTCAACCTCCTGGGCGGCCCTCTTGATGCCTCGGTTTTGCAGAGTCATCTTCCGGGGGCAGTTGGGAGCGTCAAAAGGGACACGCACTTCAGAAGGGCCCCAGGTAGTGCTCGGCCTGCCCGGCGGGGCTGCTTTTATCAGGGCCTTCTATCGAGCCGTGTTCTCATTGTCGCACTGGACACGGCAGGCCCTTGCAGAGTGAAGTAAGGTAGGAGGCTTGGTTAGTTGGTCGGGCAACTCTAGATCCATTTTGAGCCCTGGGCGTCAAATTGGACTGAAGCAAACACAACAATCCCAAATCATTTGAAAAGCAATCCAATGGTACTCTCATGTGTTCAATTTAGTAAATTTGCAAGTGACCTAGTGACGGTTCATATACCACGAGAACGATTCCCCCCCCTTTTTTTTTCCTCCCGGATTCTCCATGGGATGAGGCGGCCTGCATTATGCAGAGCGAGCCAATTAAGCCCACGCTGCCTTTCCTCGCTCCGCAGTGTGGCTCTGCCGTAGCAGCACAACGAGGCGATTCAAATCGGAGCCATCAATGCCACTCCGCGCTGGCGCGCGTGCTGCCAGCGTGCTGCCGGCGTGCTGCAGTGCGGGCGGCATGAGGGCTCGACCTCGCCGTACTACAACTGCGGCAGCGACGACGACACATCAGCAAAACAACAAACACGCCGGCTGCTCGGCACTGTGGGGATGGTGTTTCGGCCGCTTGTTTCGGTGGCCGTTTGTTGTGGGAACCGCCGGACCACTGAGCACTGTGTCGCCTAGCCTGTTGCAGCAAGCGCCGTCAAATTGTGTTTTCCTTCCTCGTATTGCCTCGCAGGCGATTCGCAGGCGATTCGCAGGCCGGCTTGCCTTGGTGACACCGAAGATGACCGCGATGCAGTTGGCCGTGCGACTATGCAACGACGACGCGCTAGGACACGCAGGTGCGGCCGAACACACTGTGCGGAGAACCAGCGTGGTCACTAACTTTGTGTCAACACTGAACGGGGTGGATCAAAAACAAAGAAGGTCGCGGATACTGACGACGTTAAGGTTCCGGGCAATTACTGACATTTCATTTTCAGGATGCGTCCTGACTCATATGCCCTGCCACCACCTGCCGTACACCTGTGCATCAAATCGAATTGTACGGTAAGTGCAGGAAGGCTGCTATTTTTAGCGCCTGCCCAGGCCGTCCGACTTGGCGTCCGACTTGATGCGAGCAGTACCGGGACGGCCGGGACGGTACCGGGACGGTACCGGGACGGAGAAGGCCAGGCATAATGGGGGCGGCAGTGCAAGCCGCACCGCCCGCGCCGCGCGGTTCAGTTTCGCAACATTCCGACGCTTTCTTTTAAGGTTTTTTCAACCCCTTTTTGGCATAAACATTCACTGCTCATAGAAAAAAATTAAGGCTTTTTTCCCTTTTGAGTTTTGTTATTTTTTCCTCCAAAAAATAAAATACTCCTATGTGCGGGAAGGCTGCAAGTGTTGGTGTAATTTTCCGTGCTCCTCATGAGGAAGACTGGACTGGTCCCCTAATCTTGTAATAAGAGCGCGGTTTTGTACCGAACGCGAGCCGGTCCGCGCTCTACCGCGCCGTACGCTGCTCCTCGCGGCCCGCTCTGTGTTCCCTCCGCCTCTGTTCTTCCGGGCGACGATTTCAGCCAACTTGAACCGCAGCGCAAAGCCATTCGCATCAACAAAAAAACGATCAAAAATACACACACACTTACCACAAACAAACTTCGTCGCGCACCAAAAGAACACTAAACGCTCACAGTGACGTCATTTTGATTTCAATACGACAAATTTTAGTCAAAGTTACAACCAGAAAAAGCATTATTTTGACGTTATTTTGACTTTCTTTGACTGCTTTGTGTTTTGTGTTCTTTGGACAGGTTAGTTAGTTTGTAAGGGGCTGTGTCGGGTCGTTTTGATCAGCAATGACCGTCGCAAGGCGCGCGATAATGCGATGCAGACGATGCAGAGCGGCAACGCGGAAGGGCCCCGCAAATAATAAAAGTGGCCAAAGACGGCGGCTGGGACGGGGACGGGCACGGCCGGCGGGGCGCTCCAGTAAAGCATTGATATTTATTGTGTGCGCTTCCTGCAGGGCCTTACACAGTTATGTCCGTGCCACTTAGCAGCACCGGGCGAAGGGTGGCGGCCGGGTGGCGGCGGACACTGTGGGCAGTAAAGGCAGTGCAACGCCGCCGTGTTGCCGCGCTCTTAGGGAAGGGAATTGTTTTTCTGGTGCGCTGGGCCTGAAGTGCACAGCTTAGTTGCGTAAGTTTGGTTTTAGTTGGTTCAAGCCTTTTCTTAATTTTTAAATTTCAGACATAAGGAGAAATGTGAAGAATTTTTTGTCTCTACTAAAGCTAAGTTGACGCTGAACCTGAGCTTTCCTGGCCCCTGCGGTGACGACGACTGTACCTTTGCAGGCAACCAATTAAGCGGCGCGTGCACACTGGCCGCAGTCGCACGACGCGTCGGTTTGACAACGAGCGGCATTTCCGGACTCCGCGGGCGTGGCGAGTCTATCTCGCCGGCCGATACGGCCTGCTTTGCTGAATCACCTCCGCGGCCCACGCGCTGGCACACGCGTGCATCGCGCTTGCCTTTCTTCAAACAGTGGCCGCGTGAGCGAGAGAGACGACATCAATCAGTTTGGTGGCTTGCAGTGTGGATTCGGCCGAGCTCCAGGTTCTGCATGCAGGACTTGAATCCAACCTGGTAGCAGCATCAATGGATTCCCTCTTCGAGTGGCCATCCATTGGTTCAATATTGCCTTTCACTCACGTTAAATAGTCGAGTGTTGAGCTTTTATAGTGTCTGTAGACTTCAAAACCGCTTGGAGACGCCTCCTGGTGTCGGCCAGAGCAACGCGCCCGTGAGGCTGGAGTGCTCGCGGGGGAGGAGCACTGCCCGAGGTGAACGTCCTTCATCCGAGTCAAGGGCAAGCCGACCACCTCCACCACCACATACAAGCTCCCGCCGCGGCGCGTCCTGCGGCCCTCCTCCCCCTCCGCTTCGAGAACCTTCGGGTGGACCTTCGGGGTTATCCGACGATGCGTTGCAGGCCGGATTAAATAAGATGCAAGCCGCATAATCTCGGCCCGTTTTTGTCTGGTTGACAGGGCGACTGAGGAGAGGGTCAAGGCCGCGCGGGGCCGGCATCCCAAGGCCCCACACCTCGGCCAAAGAAGTTTCTCTGGGAAGGAACAAAAAGGCTGGTGCTCGGCGCGGCGTGCGGGGTTTGGATCGTACTGTCTGGGCTGTGCTGCCCTTTTAATCGGCTCGATGGAGCAAGATTATGACCGGCTCTCTTGCGCCAATATTTCTCGCGTCGGTGGCGACACGTTTACGACAATGCCATCGGGTCTCTGCGGGTCTCCGCGACGCGTTGGCGGATGTCTCGCGGGGTCAGAGGCCGCCCCGCCGCGGCGCGCCGCCCGGTGGGAGTCCCGTGCAAAGGCTATCCCCGTCGAAAGTTGCGAGACGACCTGAACAAGTCACCGATCAGGTGGGCCCACAGACGAGAAATTAGCGCGACGCTGAGTCAGCGTGGTTATTGTTCACCTTTCTAGCATACCAAGTGCAACGGAGACTGAGTTAGCTTCACCCCGCGCCTGCTGGCCCTCTACCGCGCTCTGTGCCCGCCCAAGGTCTCGGCAGAGTCCCCTGCCCCCATGCTAGGATGTCACTTGCGGGGTCAACGAAGCAATTCCTAACACCGAGGATGAGACACAGTCGGGCCACAAGTCAAAACTAACACTTATTTGCCCCTGCACGTGGTTGCAGTAAAAAGTTGTGTTTGTGGGGAGGGGATTGAAAGGAAATTTGTCAGAGCGGGTAGATACCGTCACCGGCAGGCCGGACTCGCTGCGACCTTCCTCACGGTGCACACGCGTCCCAGGAGCCTCCTTGCATGATCGCGTTGCCCTGGAGACAAGGATGCGGAGGAGCTGCCGAGTATTGGACGGCTGTGTCACGTCATGACTATGTAACGAACGATGGACGCCTCATTCGACCTGCCTGTCCCCAACTCGACGCGGTTTGAGCAACGCGGAATTTCAAATCACTCAAAGATAGCGCCGGTAGATGGAGGGGCCGTCGCCACTGCTAGACCCGGGGAGCCCGATTTACCGGGATACCAAACCAGTCGTCCAAAACTGGGCCTGCGGGACACCGCGGCATCTGGAACACGCCCACCGTGAGGCTGCTTCTTGCGGACATTGTCGACGGCGGTGGTTCAGCACCGCGCGGTCGCTATACAAGGATCTCTTGCATTTCAATGAATAATGGCGCCGAGAGGTCCATCCAGCTGGTCGCCAGGCGGTCAAGAGGAACACGAACACACCCACGAGGTCGGCCGCCAATTGGAGCCCGGCGCCGGCTGTCGTCAGGCAGCGCGATGCACTCCTCCCCGGCCAGCCAATGGGAGCACGGCGTCGTCGTCCAGTTCGCCCGAGCCACGTGACCTTGCTGACGTACCTGTCACCGGCCGAGCTTTAGTTTTTTATCACTTTTACAACTAAGCTTGCGCGACTGTACAAATCGTGTGACTGTACTATTCACGCAAACTCTTCCGTATCGCCGAAAGAGGCCGGCCTCGTTGCTCGCCTGAATGCAAATAGCACGTTTTAGAAAGCAGAGTGCAAACAAAACCAGAAAACGAACCCTGTCTTTCATTTGATCAAAGAAATTCCACGCGCTGCACGTGTTTGCTTTCCCGTTCCCGCGCGCGCGAATCTCGTCGTTTTGTTAGGTTAGGTGGTCCTTAGGTAGACTGCCCTGGGCGCTTGTGTCCCTGCACTGGCAGGGTCCTTCTGCAGTAATTAGCGGTCCTCTTTTTCCACGCGCTGCGTGGTAATCGCCGCCACCTCAGAAATGGGCTGCGGGCCGGTGACGGTCAAGGCCGCCAAACGGTAGCGGGCGGGCCCGGCTATTACTGCTTGCGTGCCTCGGTGCCACGCCACGCCGCGGTGATGCAACGCAGCAGGCCGAGGTGTTCCCGGAAGACAGACAGCCCGGCGCCGCGCCCGGCAGCCCGCCCGGCCGTTCCAATCATTGGTTCAATATGGGGCGGACGGCTGCTTGTTAGTGCCCTTGATCTTGCTAAGCAGCGCGGCTTACGTCAGCCCTTTGGCGCCCTGGAGTTCTGGAGGGCCGCTGCGCGGCGGGCCCTTCCCCGCCCTCTCCCTTGCCGCCCTGCGCCGCCCTACGCCGCCCTGCGCCGCCTGCTGACGACATGCCGGCGCTCACATAGGCCCTTGTCATCGGTTTCCTCATACGGACGTCGGGTCGGCGGCGCGGGCGTTTATGGAGTCGGTCGGACTGCCGCGGCAGGTGCTGCCCTGTCGTACCTGCAACAAAACGAAACGAAGAGTGCGTTGTTAATTTCTATGCCGTTGCAGCCCTGTGATGAAATTCGCTGCTGTTGTTAACCCGTCGCCTGCCGGTGAGGGTGGCCACTCGAAGCGCTGCTGTGCAAACGGTGGTGCATACACTCGGCACGGGCGGTGCTTCGGCCCAGGGGCCCGAAAACACATACCCCCACCCCTCCGCCTGGGGCTGACCGGCGCGCGTGATGGGACTCACGCGCTCCAGCCCGAGCACGCGCGTGCTTGAGCAGCGTAGGGAAACGGTGAATCAACTGCTTTTGATTTACGCTGACTGGTCAGAGTTCAAACTGAATTTATCTAAAGCTTATTCAGTCACACAAAATATCAATTTTGTTTTTCACTCTTGAAACCTTACAAGGTACGGAGTCTTTTGAACATACGTAGTAAAACTAATTTACTTTGTTATACGAAGAAATAGTTCGTATATTACCGAAGTGTTTTCTTTGTAAGCTTATGTATGCTCAAAATACTTTGTTTTAGCCAGCTGTTTTTCTTCGTAAGACCCAAAATAGTTTGTGAGGTTTTCTCAGCGATCTAATAACTTAAATAAAAATTTGATATGGGCGTGTGTTCGTGGTTTTTTTTGCAGAGGCTGAGACAGGGTAAGCTAGGCGCCAGACAGACAGCGCCCCGGGACGCAGCGCGCGGCGTTTGCCTTCTTTGTTTGCCTGTGTCGAAAATGAACCGAGCTGTGCCGGGTGTGCCGAGCCTTGCCGCGCTGCGCCGTGCCCTGCGTGGTAGCGACATCACTTTCCTTCGAGAAGCAATGGCGCGTCTCACAATGGCCGAGGCACAACAAGAAGGCCTGAGGGAGGCCTGCGCAACGCGCCGCCGCTGTTTAGGGAGGGCCTGGCGCGGCCCGGCCAATCGGCACCGCGTCAGGGCACGCGTGACCCGCTCTGGATCTGGGACGGATTATCAGTGTCCCTTCCTCGGCCGGACGGGCCGTACCCGTTTCCGAGGCTCGCCGGGGTGGGTCGTCGGGGTGGTGTCGCAAGGGCCCCTTCCGTCCTGGATTACTTTCGTCTCGCAACCAGGCGGGGAAATAAACTGACGAATCCACCGGGCTGAGCTGCACCCGAGGCTGCCACCAGGCGCCACACAGTGGGCCAGAGGATTGGTGGAGGTGTTCTAAATCCCGGACGCGTTTCGAACCCTAGAGTCGCTCAATGGGACTCTAACCGAACGTGTGACCCCACCAATCCGGAGCTCAAACCAATCTAGAGTTTTGGCCGCCTTCTACCGATCTTCTGGCTAACTGGGCTCCTGGAAGGCTGGGTACTCCCGCCGTGCACGCCTTTCGCTGGACTGTCTCTGCGAAAATGGTTCAGGAAAACTGCGACGCTTTCCACACCGCTCTTATGTATGCCGTCGTTCGGTGACTGATCGTCCGCCTGTCAGTGTCACGCGGCCTGGTTCGAGGACATGTCTGTGACAACGCTCTCGTCACGGCCCGCGCTACGCCCGTCACGTTGCGAGGCCCTTCGGCGCGCCTTTGTGCCGACAGCCCCCCGGGGCCCGGAGTGCCTCGCCCACGCCCGGCCCGCCCACGCCCCGCATGTTCGTGTTCGCGGAGACTCCGAAACGAGGCCCGGCAGGGCATCAAGGTGGCAGTACGGATTGCACTCAAAGAGGCTTCGGCGGCGCCCTCTGGTGCGGCGTCTGCGCGAAATGACAGCCGTGCCAAAGGCGAGCCAAAGGAGGGCCGGGGAAGGGGAAGCGCCTTTTCTGACCAAACACGACGCAACACAACAACGCCTGGCCTGACAGACTCGATTGCGGCTCTTCACCAAGCAGCGTCCGACGCTTAGTCCGACGTCCGACCCGACGGCTAGGTCGGCCTGACGAGGCAGACGCGCAGTACGCTGTGGGCTGCTACGGAAAAAAGGCGGGACAGAGTTAGATGTTGGTTATAGGTTCAAAGAGTGTCTCGATAAAGCTAGGAGTGTGTGCTGGTCTGCCATTAGTCCTCCTAATTTTATGCTCATTTCCAAAACCCTTTCCGGCACAGTTCGTTGGCAACTAAAAGGTCGAAAAACTAAAAAGAAACGAGTAAGTGAACTTGACGTCCCGGCAAGGCCGCTCGCGGCTGTGTACATATAGAACCCGACTGAAGGGCCGACTTTTGCTCCAGCAGTCCGGAGTCTGGACGCCGGACAAAACGAGGAACCCGGACTGACAGACAACGTGTTGAGTGTAATTGAGTCTCGCTCTTGATTTGAAGCAGATTCGTTGACGCCGTGTACAACGCGGCGGTCATGTAACGCCCCCGGGGTCTCCGTCTCCATGCCAGCGCTGTTCCAATGGACGCCCCCTGGCCGCCGGCGGGTCCGAGTCTCCGCTGCTCCGAATGCCGGGCGGCATACAGCGCGTCGAGTGGCCGCGACGCCGCGTCCGTTGCAACACTGCGTGCGCATTGCGCTGCCCAGTGGAGCCAACAAAGCAAATTTACCGGCCGGCATTGTCTCTCGATTTGGCCCGTTTGGCTGGCACTGCGAGTCACCAAATAACCCCCCCAGGTGGACATAAACAAGCGCAAAACGGCGACCCTGACGCCGCCGGCCGCGCGTTTCGGCAGATGCTGCCGACCACCGCGTTTACGGTGCAGAAAGAAAGGGCGTAAAACGGTAATGACGGTCCGAGAGAGACAAGTGGCGCATGCGCGGGCCGGGCGTGCCCTAAAGGGGCAACGCCCTGGCCTTGGACGCCGCGGGGGCTTCCTCGACGGCGTGCCCCGCGCGCCCTCACCCCGCGCCCCTCCGGCCCCGCCATACACGCTGCGTTTGATTCCGACGGAAACGGCGGCGCTGCACTCCGGCCGCGCTTTGCTCCGGCCTCGCGGTATCTCACGCTACTTTACGACCGAGGGGGTGGCTCCTGCGACCGCCGTTGACCGCGGAGTGCGGACCGCGTGCGGCGGACGGCGGGACGCGGCGGGACGCGGCGGGACGCGGCGGGACGCGGCGGGACGCGGCGGGACGCGGCGGGACGCGGCGGGACCCCCGAGGGGAGCCGGAGCGGGTTCCGGTACGGCGCGGCTGGCCGTGCACGGGGTGACGGCCGCACAACGCACACGACGCACGGCGTCAACTGCCGCCCGCGGCCACAGACGTTACCGCCGTCTTGCGAGGGCGGCATCGCCTTATTCGTCATTATCTCTTGAAACGGGACGCGCGAACGCGTAAAGTCCGCGCGGCCCTTACTGGATTGAGCCGCGAGTCCACACCACCGACGTCATAGGGGGCAGCTGATACGAAGGCTGCCCGCTTGCGGCTCACGTGCGGCATGGCTGCGCCGCACTGTGCGGGTGGATGTATCGGTCGCGCCGTTTTTTCTCTCTTCTCTTTTCCTGTCTTGATATAATTCTCTTCCCGATGGCACGTTCGCCGTCACCGCGCCGCCGCCAGCGCCGTCTCGCAATGCTGACGCGGCTCACGCCGTTTCGGCGCGGTTTTTTGTCGCAAAATGGAAACAACGGTGGAAACAAAAGGCGGGTGCAATCGCAGCACGCGAGCAGCGCGACGCGATACACGGAGGCGGGCCGAGCGGGGCGGAGCGAACTGGCGAAGCGGCCCTCGAGGCGTGAGGAGTGAGTGACCCGGGATGCACGCAGATTCATTCGGGTTCAATGAAACGCAGAGCCAGCTCATCCCTCTCGAAGAAAATGGAAAAAAGTTTGGCGCTATTTTAAAGAGTTAAAGCAATATTAAAGCTTAGAGTAACACGATTATTACTTCAAGTATTTTGTTTTTAAGATTTAAAGTTTAAAACTGAGTGCTTTGCGTAAAACCAAAAAAAAAATATTTTGCTAGTTGTGCAGTCTAGACCCAAGGGGTTACTACTTCCCAGCCAGAATTAGGTGTTTGAAACGACATCGGTTTGATGTAGAATCAATGGATTTTTCACCGACCTGCTGTGTAATGAACGCCGTTTCAAACACCTAATTCTGCCTGGGTATCGCAACAACATAACGGCGAAGCCCGCTCTGCCCTCCTCGGTCCTGCCTGGCTTATCTCCGTCCTCGCAGGCGTCCTTGACGGATCGACAGCAGGATTCAAGAAGCGCGAGATGCGGTTTGACGAGTGACCCGCCGCGCTTCGGCCTGGCTCGGCGCGCACCGCCACTTGGGAGGTCAGCGTGTCTCTTCCATTGGCAGCCGTCAGCCAGGCATGGCGCCGCATCGCGCCGCATCGCGCCGCATCGCGCGCAGCGTCGAGACCGAGTCAAGACCGAGTCAAGACAGTGCGGAAGACGACCTGCCTGCCAGTCCTCCCCCGAGACTCCGCCAAAAGCAAAGCTTCCGTAACGGATGCACTCACCGAGTAAAGTGCGAAGCGATGCACTGAAAACCGTCTGAAACTATAGTGCTGTAAAACTCGAAACGACCACGCGCTGCTGCCCTCCCGTCATCCGCTTCTAGCGCTCAGCATGCATCGCTGTGAATCACTCTGCACCCTCGTAAACTTTGCTTGTCGTCATGTTTATTCATGCCTCAGACGCAGGGGTTAAGTGATCCGATCGCCTCAGCTGCAATCCAAATTATTAGACGCACCTCCTTTTTATTTTTTGCATCCTGTTCCGGTATTCCAAGGTCACCATTCCGGCTTAAATTGCACATTTTAGAGCATCAACGGGCGTCCCGGCCGTGCGACTGCCCGGCTGGGCAGCTGGCCAGAAATTAATACAAATTCTCCGCGGGGGGCAGCTGCATTGCATGTCTCAATAATCATTAGTCCGTTTTGATCGTGATCCGGGAGGCAAGGTCAGCTCCATGGTGCACTCCTTCTTGCGCTCGGTGATGCTTTGCTGCCTGAAAGGAGCTCATTTCAACTTTATGGAAAGTCGTTAAAAACGCATCGAGAACCTATCTGACTCGTTGTCCAGTCAAATTTTACTCTTGTCACTAGCTATTTTTCTAAGTTTTGATTGAAGAAATTCAAAGTTATTGAGTTTCAGATCGGGGGCCTGCCGCATAGTGCACTTGATATAACTATTTCTCTCCTCCGTAATCATTTAAATATTCAAAGTGCCCTCGCGGGTCGCGGTGACGGTCCCTGCTCGGTCCTTGCATCACTGCGCTGCAACCCACGCCTTAGACGCCAGGATGCTCATCCTGCAGGGGTGTCCTTGGAGCGCGCGCTGAACGTTGGGTTGCCTACCGGGGCGGGCGCAGCCGGCGCGGCCGGGGCGGTGCTGCAGGATGGGTTGCGTGCCTCACGGCGCGGCCACCGCGTGCACGATGGGTTGCCTTGCGCACGGCGCGGCCCGCCACGCGGGAGGAGGAGAGTCGCGGCCCGGTGGGCGGCAGAGGCAGCAAAGCAGCAAGGCTCTTCTCCGGAATCGAAGTCGCTACTCCGGCCACATAAATCAGCGAAACGGACGGTAAACTTTCCTTTGCCCTTCGCGCTAGCCGCTAGCCCTCGCGCTAGCCTGTTCGCGAGCCGTGGTGGCCAGAGGTGGCCAGCGGTGTGTCAGCGACGGCGGCCCCGCCCGGCTCGACGCCGCAGGCTGACCGTAGCACGCCGCGGCTCGGTGGGTGAAAACTTGTTATCCTAACAGCCACACAGTGTAGCGTACGTTCCTAGAATCCGAACGTCGGAGGGTTGCTCGCGGGAACGGCTTTTGCGTCTCAAAAAGGGACCGCCGACTAGTTAGGTTGTGTGCCCTGCTCGCTTCTTTTGACATCCCCGTCACAGTGTGGCCTCCGTCCCGTAACGCCGTTTTACAATAATTTATAATAGCTCTGTTCAAAAACGTGAAATATTCATTTTCAGGGAGAACTCTGCTCTCAAAACGATTGAAGCCATTTTGTTGTTTCAGTTGGCCCGGGCCAGGAGTGATCGAAAACAAGCTTCCGATTTGTTATTCTCCACAGCGCACCGCCCTTCCCCTTCCCGCCCTGTTGTTCCTTCCTTCTGTCAAGGCAGTTTTCGGGATGCAAATCCAAATAAGCACCTCGTTCTCTCATCACTGTAATTAAGGGGGAATCTCATTAGCATGTCGAGTCATCCGAAATTTGTGTGCGTTCGTGCGTGGACCGTGTGGTTGTGTGTGTGTGTGTGTGTGTGTGTGTGTGTGTGTGTGTGTGTGTGTGTGTGTGTGTGACCGAATGACACCGTCCCCTCGTTGGATTGTTCCGAGGATGTTGTTATTGTCGCTGAGGATGCGCGGCGTGCCGCGTGGCCGCGTGCCGCTCCGGTCGTGCTCGGCAGGTTCACGGTTAGGTCCAGGCCCCTCCACCAGCAGTTGCATCACCAGTGAGGTACCCGATCCCCAGCCTTTGCCGCCCGTGCTGCCCAGCCTTGACCAAGTGTCTCGACCAGGACACGACCAGTCCGACTGAACCTGCCCTGCCCCGCCACACCCCGCCACACCCCGCCACACCCCGCCACACCCCGCCACACCCCGCCCCGCTGGGCCACCCTGTCGGCCCTACGCCACCTGTGCCACGCCAAGGGCTCCGAGCGGCCTCGAGCCCACCAAGGGCCAAGGGAACCCACTGTCAAAGTGGAGGTCCGAACAGTCAAACTGTGACGGAGAGGTTCCAAGTGGCAAAAAAGAAGAAGACCATTTAGTCCTCCGCCGTTTTGAAACCTGACGCCGAAGTTCGCTTCCTTCCCACCGACCGGAACTGGCTCAAATTTACCCAATGACAGCCGACATTTTCCTCCCTCGCGTCACTGTCAACCAGGCTTTGCTCCTGTTAAAACTGAAATTTTGACTTCCGATGCCTCTAAAATTTGCGCTCTGAGTTTTGACCTCTGAGCTCCGAATTCGCTCCGTGGGCGCCGATTTCGGTTCATGAACATTGATTTCGGTCTTATTTGTCCGTTAGAAGCTTTCTCTATGCTGGTGACAGCAGAACAAACACCAAATCAACTACCAAGATTTCGTGGAATCTTATTTTTTGCCCCGAGTAAACCAATGATGAGGTGCGTGGTTCAAAATAGGGAATGACTTGGGAATCTCTGACACCCCGCCGTCCCTCCGCCACGCCCGGCGTACCTTGCTCGGCGTCCCCTCGGCGGGTGTTCCGCTCGGGACGGACAAAAGCGTCCAGTGGAATGTAGCGGTTTGGTCTTCCCTTGTTGCATCATAGGTCGTCGCGACGCCCCCCTCCACGCCCTGCGCGTTTCAAGGGCTCTGGCCGCGAGCCCCGCCGCCCCGCCTCGCCGGCCGCCCAGCTGGCGGTCAGCTCGGCCTTGACTGACTGGTGCCCTGCCCCTCCCCGCCGCGTCTTGGAGCCTCGCCGCCACGCCAGACCGCGGTGCCGGCCGGTGCGCTGCCCCGAGTCCTGCGGGCTGCTGCTGAACAGCACGTCGTCGCTCTGTCTCCCTCGCACCCCCAGGGACCCCCCATGAGCGCGAGAGAGACAGAGGGAGGAGAGCCCTGTTCGGAATGCGCCTGCGGGCGGCACGCTGCTGGAAGCACGCTGCTGGAAGCACGCTGCTGGAAGCACGCTGGGGACGCGGTGCATTGGTGCGCGTTGGGCTGCCTGCCGCTGGGCGCAGCGGGAAGCCAAAGCGTGGCTCGGCGACGGAGGGGTGGCCTATGGGCACGGCGCACGGCCAGACGCGGGGGGGGGGAGGGGAGGGGGCCGAGGGCGTCCAGACCGAGAAGCAGTCGTGCCGCGTGTGCTTGTTGTTGTTATGGTTGGCGATCTCAACGACCACCACGAACCACCACCACACCGAGCAATTGTCGTTCGGGGTGATCGTCTTTGGTGGGTTGCGAGTTGCTTTTTTGTTGTTGCTAAGCGCTTTGTGTTTTAACATTTGTTGTTGTTGTCGATGTGCATGCCAGTGCCATCGCCAACAGTGCACTGCTGTCTTCGGGAGGGCCTTCTCGTGCCGAACCTCGTGCAAAGACTGGGTGTGCTCCTCCTAACGACGCCAATAAACGAAATGAGGTTCATTACGCTCCGGGCGCAAGTGAGCGACGGACGGGACGAGCCGAGCGTGGAGCCGAGCCGAGTCGAGCCGAGCCGAGCCGAGGCTGAGAGCGTCGTGTTTGTGTTTGGGAGCCTGCCTGTGCCTGGCTGTATATGCAGTCTCTGACCCTGATGCGACTGGCCTGCTGGCCGGCCCTCCTGGTAACAGCACGTGCTATACCGCACGGCCTTGCAAGGTCTCGTTCTCTGTCTCTCTCGCTCTTCCCATCTCACGCACACACACGCGCACGCACACACACACACACTTTCTTCTGACCCTGGGGACATTCCGGCCCCGGTTCGAGTCGCATCGCTGCCTTGTTGTTTTGGCGAATGCCGAAGAAGACGCAGGAAAGTCTCGAAAACGGTGCCGTGCTTGTCGCTCGGTGCGACGCAGTGCCGAATCGTCGCTGTCTCCGTCACACCCATGGGGCGCTCCGCGGAGGGGTGCGAGAGAGAAAGAGCGACGAGGCGGTCCTTTGGACTCATCGCTCGGCAGTGCGCGCACGGTGTGCGGCGATCCCCAGGGGACGGTGACACCGGAAAACGGAACCAGAGGGATGTTTCCTCGTTTTCACCACAAAACCTCAGCGGGATCCTCCTTCAGCAGCAGGCCCGTCACCACCGCGCGGCCTGGCCGCCCGCCTGTGGGGGCCGCGGCGAGCAGACAGACAGACAGACAGACAGACAGACAGACAGACAGATAGACAGACAGACAGACAGACAGACAGACAGACAGACAGACAGACAGACAGAAAGAAAGACAGACAGACAGACAGACAGACAGACAGACAGACAGACAGACAGACAGAAAGAAAGACAGACAGACACAGACAGACGGGTCGGGCGCGCATGATGAGAATGACACTAACGCCAACGCGGCGTGCAAATCAGCGTGTGCTTCGCGTAGACAAACGAGCGCCGCCGCTAGAAGTAACGCCAGCAGTGCCGACTGGCGACGGCGGCCGACGGCGGCCGACGGCGGCGTGCCGACCTACGACAACCACGCGGACCACGCGGCGCGGCACGGCCTGGGCACGGCGCGGCGCGCGGCCCGCTGTGTGGCCGACTGGCCGAGTGGCCGAGAGACCGGCATCCTCGGGGCACCTCGGGGCACTCCACTGTAGACTCCAGTGCCATTGCCGCACGGCGCGGCGCTTGGCAGAGGCGATAACGCGGCGCAATAGAGCGGAATGGAAAACGGCCGCGTCTGTGTGCGCGCGCGCGTTGGTGTGAGTGAGCGAGATTACATGTTTATGACGCCAGTAGTAGCGGCGTGATATGTGAAGTCTCATTGTGTGCGCATGGAGGTGTGTGAGTGTGTGCGTCAGTGTGTGCTAGACAGACACAGAGGCGCGGGCTGGCCGGCGCCGCGTGAAGTATGGCTCGCCGCCCGCCGACGCGTGGGTAGGCAGACCCGCCACGCCGCGCCGCGCCGCGGGCGTGCAGCAGGTGGCGCTAGGTCTGTCCGAACGGACCGATGAGAACGGAGGCAATTTTGCAGGAAACGACAGAGAGACTGGGAGACGAAGTGTTAAAGCACTTTGGCGCCCCTGAAGCGTGCGGCGGCGGCGTGCCGGGGCTGCCTCGGCATGGTGGCGGTGGGTGGTAGAAAGGACCGCCCACGTAATGCCAAGACCGAGTCCAAGGTCGCGGCCAGGTCCCCGATGGCATCGCCCGATAGCGCGGCTTATGCACGCAATTCCATAAGGCGATCTATGAGTGCGAGAGTGAGAGAGCGACGAAAGGACCTGTTCAGAATCAGTGAGCTAGAGTCGCTAAAGGAGGGAAACTCCAACAAGCTGCAGCCTGCCAAGAGGGTGATTTCGGAAAAACAGTCTCAAACTTCCTTCCAGGGCCCTACCCTGCACCACTTTAATTCCGGCCAATAATGTTCCTCGTGATTGTTGCCGTTGTTGTTGTTGATGGATGGTATTGTTGTTGTTGTTGTTGTTGTTGTTGTTGTTGGACAAAGGGAAGGCCGCGGTGGAAGCGGCTCCAAATAAAAAGGCAAACATTCATTAACGCCGACACGAGCGGTGCGAGATGCCGGGCCGAGATGCCGCGAGATCCGGCCGACTGCAGCACGCTGCACCTCGTTCGCGCGTCGCAACAATCGATTTTGACGAATCGACGAATCGCCTCACGGAGCGAGTTTCGGGCTGGGAAGGGAATAATGGAATGGACTTGAGTTGAATGAGCATTTAGTAATTAGAGGAGAGCCTTGGCGGCCGGGAAACGAAAGCAAAGTGAAGCAGGGCGCCGCGCACGATAACGCACTGCACCGCGACGAAGCGCGTCTCTCGCAGTAATAAGCGCCTGCTTTACGATGTCCGATCGAGACAAAGAGGCGTGGCGGCGGGGCGGGGCGGGGCGGGGCGGGGCTCTAGGTCAGCGACAGGCAAGGAGTGACGTAGGCGCAATCCTAGGACTATATTGATTTTCGCACAAGTACAAACATCAACAACAACAACAACAATAATAATAATAACAGAAGTTGAAGAGAGTTAAATT
This sequence comes from Thrips palmi, assembly GCF_012932325.1. NCBI lineage: Eukaryota > Metazoa > Arthropoda > Insecta > Thysanoptera > Thripidae > Thrips > Thrips palmi. Next base: position 10,807,694 of record NW_023144620.1, on the reverse strand, counting down.
GTTGTTGATGTACAGTGTCGAGACACGTGTTGGACGCGTTCCCTGGCACGGCGCGTCGCCCGCCGCTACCGCTGGGAAGTTAGCGCGGCGGTCAACCTCCGCGTCTTCGTACAAAGTCGGCGGCGTCTAAACCAACACCGCCAACACCGCCAGTTAGACCGATTCCGAGAGTCGTTTTCGTCGCTCTGTCTCTCTCGCACCTGTACGAGACGCTCCATGAGTGCGAGAGAGACAGCGACCTCAGTCTGCAGCGGCGGCGGCGGCGCGCTCGTAATTGGCCGATCGCCGTCAAGCTCGCGACGCGGCGCCTCGCTGGCGCGTTGGCGCGCCGCCTAAACTAGGAATGAACGTCCCATTGCCGCCACCTGCTTCGCGACGCGCTTCGCGACGTTCACGACGGGCTCGGCGTCGCGGCGGCGGGCGTCGCGTCGTCTTGTCGGATTATCGCCCCGTAAATCGAGAGATCGCATCGCCGACCGCGCATGTCCGTTCGAACCGGAAGTAGAGGGGAGGCCTTGCGACGCGGCGACGCGTGGCGCGACGCGACGCGATGGCTGCTGTGTTTTGTGTTGTCCGAGAGGATGGACGGGCCGTTAAAAGGCGGCAAAAATCAAGAGATAGAATCAAAGGTAAACACAAGGACTGCTGCGCCCCACGCTCTCTGTTTTTATTCTTTGTGACTTATTTGTTCGTACATCTTTTTGTGCGAGCTGCACATTTAGGTCTCTTCAATCAACATCAGAAGGCTGTCGCTGTCAAATAACTCCCAAACCCTGGAATTGTTCGGTTCATGAAAAGACCTCGACCCCGAAAAAAACTGCGGAAACCTTTTTGATTTATCCACCGATGCGATGATTAATGAACCAAGGCTGATTTTCCAGCGTTCCCGACGAAAACGGGTGCCAAAAACGACACACGTTTCGTCAGTTTCCTTTTTTTTTTAATTTATTTTTCCCACTCATCCCGCGCAGGACTAATAAATTAGTGTGCTCGGGTGAAAAGGGAAGCGAAGATCGCGGATGTGTTTTTCCAGCAGGCGGATTCCGAGAGTCGCGTTCGTCGCCCTGTCTTCCTCGCACCTACATGGGACGCCCCATGAGTGCGAGAGAGACAGAGCGGAGACAGTCCGCAGGCGCGCCGTCCTTGCCGCGGAGTGCTCTTTGATCCCGTCCGCAAAGTCCGCGAAATGCAGTTATGGACCCCGGCCAGCAGTCCGCGTCCTCTGTCGCTCTCGTGGGGGGTTCTGCGGGGGTGCGAGAGAGAAAGACCGTTCGAAATCGCAGCGCTGCGGCGCGGCAGCGTGTTGGCGACGGATCAAGCCACTGATTGGCTCCTATTTTGTCTTGGTTCTGTTCCGTTCTCGCTCCCTCCGTGGTATGTTCCGTTTCCCCCGCGCGCGTTCCAATGCAACTGCAAAGCACGCCAACCCGAGGCGCCGCCACGGACACGTGTTTTCTTGTTCGCCATCCTTGTTCATTTTTATTTTCACTCACTCTCACTGAGCCAGTCGCGGTCTATTTGTCTCCGCGTACCTCACCCCGCCACACACATTCACCGCACACGGCGTGGCGCGTGCAGGAATGTCCTGGAGCGGGAAAAGGACATCCGGGAGGTGCGCGCTCTATGGCACCGTGCCTGTAGTCCGCATAGAGTGCTTCGTCGCTCTTTCTTTCTCGCCGCTCTGGGCCGGAACGCCCCGTGAGTGCGAGGGAGACAGGGCGAGACTGTTGCACTTTGTGGTGATGGTCGCGCGACTGCAGCCGTCGAGATCCGCGACCGATTTGGCCGGGTTTAGTGCAGCGCCGCGGCGGCCACGGCGGCCACGGCCTTCTCGAGGGCGGCGCGGCGGACGCTCCGGAGCGCATCGGACGGAAAGCCTCGGCCCACCCCCACCTCACCCCGCCCCGCCACGGGCACGCCGAGGGCTCAAAGAGGCCGACGCCTTGGACGCGTTGGGGAAGGTCGGGACTGGGCAGTGGGCAGCGGGCCGCGCCGCGCCGTCCTGGACTCGGTCCTGGACTCGGTCCTGGAGGATGCGTCGAGAGAGACAAAGCCCAGACTCACTCCAAGGATGCACTTCGTCGCTCTGTCTCTGTCACACTCACAGAGCCACGGCGTACCGCAGGGCTCAAGCAGAAATGGATCGACTAGACATCTTCGGAATGCGTCGCACAAAGCAACTTGAAATGTGGAACGGACACTGGAAAACCTCTGGCGCGGCTGCCACCCGGGACACCCCGTCGCCGTATCTGCGTCGTGCCGCTGCTACGCCACTGACGGTGGCCGTCACCGGCGCGTCATCGCCAACCGGAAAAAAATATAAAATTTTACGAGGATTCATTATGACTTAGATTAGAGCCGGTTTCCTCCGGCAAGTTTGTCACTCTGTCGGCAAGCCCGGCGCGCCGCGGGGCATCCTCCAAGTCTCGAAGGCCAGGAACGAACGCGCCGCAGCAGTGGCGCGGCAAGCGCGTGCGTTTGTGTGTTTGTGCTTCAGGGTAGGACCGCACAGTAACAGAAGAACCACAAAGCAGCAGAAGGACCACAGAGCACCAGAAGGGGCCTCAAAGTACCAAAAGGACCACAGAGCCTAACGAGGATCCCAGAGAACTAGAAGGACCACAGGGCACCAGAAGGACCACAGAGCACCAGAAGGACCATAGAGCACCAGAAGGACCACAGAGCACCAGATGGACCACAGGAGCACCAGAAGGACTATAGCGCGCCAGAAGGACCACAGAGCACCAGAAGGGGCCTCAAAGTACCAGGACGCCGGCCTAAGGAGGACCCCAGAGCACCAGAAGGACAATGCACCAGAACGGACCTCAAAGTACCAGAAAGACCACAGAGCCCAAGGAGGACCC